>NC_081559.1:189328867-189531990 GCF_022355385.1 Mustela nigripes
CTTCCTTCCTTCCTTCCTTCCTTCCTTCCTTCCTTCCTTCCTTCCTTCCTTTCTTTCTTTCTTTCTTCTTTTTTTAATTTCAGTGTAGTTACCACCCAGTGTTTTATCAGTTTCAGGTGTACAATGTTGTGATTCAACAATTCTCTACATTACTCTGTACAGCGTTATTTACAATAGCCAAATTATGGGAGCAGCCCAAGGGTCCCTCAATAGAAGATTGGAGAAAGATGCGGTGCATACACACTAGGGAATACTCTTCAGCCATACAGTGAATGAAATCTTGCCATTGCAAAATACTTGTCCTGAACTGATGGACCCTGGTGATGTGACTAAAGTCACAGCAGGTTAGCAATGTCCAGGGCTCCCCAAACCCAGTTGGCCCCCCTTAACCACCCCCCACTTTGCTTTGGGATTCCAAAAACATACTTTCTGAGCACCTGGTCTGCACCAAGGGGTAGGTGCCAAAGACTTAGAGATAAATGTTTTGAGGAATCACCACTCTAGGGAAATACTCAAGTCTAATGTGGGACAAGCTACAACCAAGTACTAAGAGCAGCCTAGCTGCTGTTCAGCATGTCCTTGTGAAGCCCTATTCCCCAACATCACTGCGTTTGGAGACAGGGCCCATGGGGAGGTAACTGAGGTTATATGAAGTCATAAGGGGGGCGGGTCCTAAGCCCACAGACTGGCAGCCTTGTAAGAAAGAGAAGAGATACAGAAGAGCACTCAGAGCGCACCCATGCAAGAAAGGCCAGCGAGGACACAGTGGGAAGGTAGCGGTCCGCAAGCCAGGACGAGAAGTCTCAGGAGACACCAACTTGGAGCACCTTGACCTTGGACTTCTGCCTTCCAGGACTGGGAGTAAATAAGCTTCTGTTTTTTAAGTCACCCAGCTGTAGAACTTTGGGATGGAAGCCCCAGAAGACTGATGCAGTGCTGTAATTACCATCCTCATTTTACAGATGAAGAGACTGAGCCACCAGGAGGAGACGTACCTTCCTGAAGGCCAAGCAGTTCCTAAGTGGTAGACCCAGGGGGTCAGACCCATGCATCTGGCTGCAGAACCCAACACTTGATGGCTGACTGCATTATGCAACTATGTAGTTTCTCCCTCCCTGACCCCTCCCTTTCACTGTGAGAGAGCTATCCCTCCCTGCTCCATTGATGTTGGCTTTGGCCCTCCTGTCTCTTGCTTTGCCCAGCAGGATGTGAACAGGTACAATGTGTACCATCTCTAAGCAGAAGATTTAAATTTGATTATGTGGGTTTTTTTTAATGGGGATTTTTCAGCTCTGGAGTAAGTGTGTGATGTCCTAGATAATGATTCCCTTAGCCTGGGCCTTAGAGATGACTCAAGGCATATCATTGGCCTGCACTCGGCCCACGGTTTACTGCACTTGGCCCACAGTTTACTTGTCATACAAAAAAGAATTACACATTTGTGGTAAGTCACCAAGATTTGGGGATTGTTTGTTATGCAGCAGAGTGGACACAAGTAGGGCTCATTTTGTAATGATCCTATCTCCAAACAACCAACCAACCAGCCCACATTCTGTCTATAAGAATGGAGTAGGTGCTCAGGAGATCTGACTTCCAGAACCGGCTCTGTCCTTCACCAGCTCCCCATGGCTTTCATTTCTCTGGGCCTCGGTTTCTTCATCTGTGAAAATAGGAATCATAATAGCACTGCATTCTGGGTTCTCGCAAGGATTCCACGAGAGGTGATAGGAAGTTCTCAGCATGGTGCCTAACATAGTAAAGGCCTACTATGCCCATGGTTGCCACCTAGGATGATGATGCGATGTGTTGAAGCTGTAAGAGTTCAAATCAAGTGCTCCTTTTTCAGCCCATCTTATAGCTAGTGCTCCCTCAGCCAGTCAGTGTGGAGGTCCACATTTTACAGGAGGAGGCCCAGAGGCTGGTCCTGCTCGGGGAGGCAGCAGGAAGTAGGATGAGCGAGGAGGCGGGAGGCACTTGATTCTTGTGAAGGGGAAGATGGGCTTCCGTAGGCCCAGAGCTGTGGAAGCACAGTCTACAAAGAAGGGTGGGAAGAAGGTACCTTGAGGGGCTGGTTCCCCTTCTCCCATTCCTGTCCCACTCCACAGATGAGAAACTGAGGCCTGGAAAGGGGAGTGTCTTCCCCAAGGTCACACAGCTGGTTATCATCAGAACTTGGACTAGAACCTTGATCTCCCAAGACCAACTCAGGCAACATTCCACTGCCTCTTGCTCACTGATGATGAAATGAGACTCATTCTTCAGGCTACCTAGGAAGGCAAAGGTCAAGTTTCTCTATCTTTGTGGGTAGATTTACCAAAACTCCACAATTCAACAAGCTTTCCTTTGAGTCACTTCAAAACACCCCCTTCTCTTTCTGGGAAACTCAGTCCTAGTCACACCCCCTGGCTCCTGGAGTGGGCAGTGGGGTAATGTGCTGTGTGAATACAGTTCAGGGCACAAAGTCAGGGTTAGTGGTTGCAAGATTTGGGGGTTCCCTGTTTATTGGTCCACTTTTGCCCAAACCTTCCAACAGGCACTGTGTGAGGAAATTCAGCACGAAGGTAAGGCTCTGCCTTCCAGAGCTGCCAGTCGGGAAAATGAGTCTGGAGGCTCTATTTTAGAGAAGAAACAAACCGTGCCGAACAGGGAGGGCTTCAGGGAGGAGGCGACCCTGCGCCGGCTCTAGAAATACGGGAAGAAGCTGATAAGGCAGAAAAGAAGAAGAATTTCAGAGTCTTGGAGGGTGAAGTTGTGAAAAGGATCCAAGAGGACAAAGGTCTCAAGTTTTTGTTTTCATTTTTATTTTGCAGGGTATGGGGCAGAACTGACACTGAGTGACAGGTAGAACAGTTCACAATTTCAACTTTCAGAAAGCGTAACTGAAGGAAGCTTCGGTTTATTCATCTGAAAAACGGGGGGAAACTGAGGCCAACTCCAAGATGACCACTCTCCCAGCTAGCAAGTAGAGTAGCACCTGAAGACTTCCTCAGTCCTGCAGGGCCGCTGGCCACATGTGACAACTTTTGATTAAAATTAAATACAATGTAAACATAGCTCCTCAGTTGTATCAACCAAATTTCTAGCACTTAAAGGCTTTAGGTGGTTGGTGGCTACGGGTTTGGACAGTACAGATATGGACCATTCCCCTCACTGGGGAGGTTCTCTTGGCAAGACCTGATCTAGGAGATATGAGCACAGGGTGTGGGTTCCATCCTTCCTCCTAACACGTACTGGCTCTGAGAATGTGAGCAAGTTACTTCCTCTTCAAGTTCCTCTTCCTCATCTCTAAGAACAGGAAAACGGCTGACCTTGTAGGTTCTTATGAGGATTCCACAATAACCCATACAAAGTATATCTAGTCTGGCCCTGGGGGAAGGGCTCCCCAAACAAAAGCTAACATTTTTAGGCCCCGAGCAAATGCTAATTGCCCCCTTCACACCGCAGGGAGGGTGGCAGGCATCATCAGGGATGCTCCGGAACAGGAAGGGAGCAAAACACAGAGGGGCACAGTAGGAAGCCGGGCCTAGAGGTTCGGCCTTACCCCAAAGGCAAGTGGGAGCCTTCGAAGACCATAGGCAGAGGGATGCCTCGTCTCCCGCTACCCAAGCTCACAGAGACAGCGTGGGGAGAAGGAAGATCACAGGCTTTGGGACAGAAGACATGGGTGAGATTCTCTCCCTGCCGCCTACGAGTCGTGAGGCCCTGGGCAAGGCGTTGGGCCTCGAGAGCCAGAGCTGACACCTTGCAGACGCCGGCATCATGAGACCCACCTCACAGGGTTATTGAGAGGGTTAAGTGAGGTAACACGTGCAAAGCTCCCAGAACAGTTCCTGGCACACGGTAGGGAAGCTAAGGGAAGCAGCTCCATTCCTTTTTCTCCTCTCCGGAAAGGAAGGCTGGCCCAGAGGACGAGCAGGAAACCTGAGTGGCTCGGAGGGGCAGGCATTGGTAATCAAGAAGTGCTGGGCTTTCCTTAGGTAGCAGATTATTCCCAGTGACCTACGGACCTTCACCTAGAGAGGCAGGTTTCAGGTTTTCATTTTCTTAGCTGGGGTCAGGCTACTTGGAAGGCTCTGGGTCCCTGTAGAACAGAGATGCTGTGGGCACCCAGCCTGGATGGCCGTTCCCCCTTAGCTGCTGTGGCTTTTGGCTCCAGAGGACTGCCCTGGCTAGACAGGAGCCATCTTGCAGGGAAGGAGCCCACAGCCTGGCCCCCAGCCCCCCCGGAATGACTGAGGTGCCTGGGATTACATGATGCTGGCATCCTTTGCCTCCCTGTGAAGCCAGCCTTGTCACGGGCACGCTTTGTGCTCCAGGTACCCATGAAGTCAGCTGAGGGCTGACTATAGCTGGAGGCACATCTCTGCTTAGCTTCTCTCCTCCCCCTGCCCACCCTGTCTCCCTCACTCCCGCCCCATTCTTCTGGAGCGCCTCCTTAGTAATCCACACACACCAAATGCCTGCCTCAGGCTCTGTTAGCCAGGAACAGAGATCCCTGCGTGGGGCTGGTCTGCGCAGGGACTGCCAGTTAGAGAAGTCCTCAGGAATGCTCTCAAGTGCAGAGAACTCTTCAAGAGCAAGGCATGTCTTCAGCAACCCCCTGGCCCAAACCCTTGGCTCCACATGAGTGAGCGGCCAGGGACCACCAGTCATTTAACAAGGACTCCTTGGGGCCCAGATCGTGCTAGGCCCTGTTTAGATCCTGGTGATACAATGGTGAACACTCACTAACAGGCCAAGGTCCCCTCCTCTTGAAGCTCATGCATCAAATCAAACAGCAGAGCACGGCGAACACTTCTGCAGAGAAAAAAGTGGGCAGGGAGACTGCGGGACGATAGCCCTGTTTGGAGGCGACCCTGGCGTGACCTCTCAGCCAAGCCACCAAATGAGTCACCCATACAAAGGCAGGGGTGAGGGAAGCAGAGTTCAGCCCAAGGGGAGAGGCAGAGCGAGATCAAAGGGCAGAGAAAAGTGGGTCGTCAAATGGGCCGAGGTGACTCTTCTGGATTCCCTTTCCCAGTCACTTCCCCCGGGGTTGGCTCCATCCTTCGGAAGCCAGGCGACACACCTGTTCCCACCCGAGCTCCCAGGTCAAGACCACATCTCACATCGGGTTTTCAATACCAATACCAGAGATCAAGCTTCGCGAATGAACCGAAGAGTGGCCTTTTGAGCACCAGCTCCATGTTCCAAACTGCTGGCTTCTCTGTGCTTCCCCGGGAAGGCGCCCATCAGACACGAGGCCGATAAATATTTCATCGTCCTTCATTTCATCCCACATCAAATGAGACCCAGCTGCAAGAGGGGTTGGGCAGATGGGCGGGAGGTCGTCAGAGAGGAGCTGAGGCAGAGGGTGGGCTTTTGGGGGGGCCAAGGCTCTCAGGAGGCAGCTCGCTGGACCTCTTGCCACGTGCTCACCAGGCAACCTGAAACCAGTGCCGAGAGTGTCAGGAGCCTCAGTCTCCTCCTCTGGAAAATGGGTGCGCCCGCGGCCATGAGAGAGGGAGTGAAGGCAGCTCTGGGACTTGGCACACAGGGCACAGGTGTCTGGTCTCAGCACCACTGACAGCGTCGCCTGCCTGGGCCCGGGGTATGGGGATGGAGGGTTCTCCTCCTCCCGGGGTGGCCACTGTGGCTGGGAGCAGCTTGGGGACACAGGGTGAAATCCCTTATGACGGAACACGGGGAATGTAGAAGGACTGTGAGGAGGCCAGCCTTTGGCTCTTTCTCCCTAAGTCCTTACGCTGCGCTATTCTTCCATAATAACCAGTGACCTTTTCAAACAGGATTTTAAGTGATCGACAGAGGGGCTTGTGGCCAGAGCGGATAGAGGGCAAGGAAGGAAAACCTTGTCATTCTCCCTCCTTCGGTCTCCAGTACGATTATCCCATGCCCGAATTAAATCCTTGTGATATACTTGCCCATTCTGGTAGTAAATACTCATCTTGGGGGTTTTAAAAGATCAGCAGACACAGTCTGGAAATTTTCATCGAGCCAAAGCCTGCTAAGGACAGAGAAGCAAGGTTATCTGGGGGTATGCAGAGGTGGATGCACAGGGGATCGGAAATCCTAGGGGAGGTGGCAAAGATGAATATGATGGAAACGTCCCAGCACATCTGATAATACAGAAGGGTGACTGTCTTTAGTGAACAGCTACTATGTGCCCAGTAGGTCGCATCCAACAGCTGCTATTCACTAACCAGGCACACGTGCACTGTTAAAAAAACCCTGATGTGGACTAAGCCATCTCATCCCGCAAACAACCCCGCATTAGGGGCCTAGTGGCACCCCACACCTAGGCAAGCGCAGAGAAGGGAAGTCCCGGTCCAAGGTCACACAGCCAGAAGGTAGCAGAGTCAGTGCCTGAATCCAGATTGTCAGGTTCTGGGGCTGAGGCTGGGAGTGACACACTCCGTCCGTTCATCTCCCTTCCCTTGGTCTCCAGACCTTGAGCATTCCACAGGACCACATGAACTCTTAGGGAGCACCCACTGAGGTTCAGGAAGGGGAAGGGTCTGTCTGTGTGTCCTTGGAGACTCAGCCCAAGTCTCGCATCTGCAGGGGACCTTGAGGCTAAGCAAGCCGAGGGGGTGGGAGGGAAGCAGACGGGAAGGAGGACCGGGAGCGCAGACCCAGAGAAGGAAAGCCATCTCCCCGCTTGCCCTTCACAGCACCAGGTGGGGTTTATGAGTTTTTAATTAAAATTTTTGACAGACAAGCTGCATCCTACACGCCGCACTGGGTATGAGAACACCTACGAGAAGGGATCGGAAGAGGCCCGAGGGGTCAGTCAGTCTCCTCTGGCTTGGTACAAAATTCACATGCGACTCTTTAACATTGAGCTGACAGCTCGGTCCATGCAAGGGTCCAGAGCTGAGGGGGGGGGGGCGGGGGGAGGGCGCAAAGAGGGGGGCAAAGGTGGTTCCATGGAAGTTGGGGGTCCTGGTTTAGGGTCCCATGGGGGCTGCCCGGGACTAGCTGGTTGACTGCACAGGTCTTTCAAGTGTTTCCTGAGAACACAGCTTTCAAGGTCAGCAGTGAGAACACAGGTCAGAGAGGAGGGCACGGTGCAGCGGACACCCCCTCTGGAATGCCACCCTCTATTCTAGGCCACCATGTTCGGCGTCCCGATGCCTCTGGCCTTGACCCCGTCCTGTGCCTCTCCCTGCAGCAGCGCCCTCTCTCACTTCTCCTGCAGGGGACTTGGGACCTACCAAGGTGCAGGGCGGCGGCGGCGGCACGTCCAGGATGCCCCGTCTAGAACCAACTGGCAGAATTAATCACTCGTGGGGGCATTTTGCTCACGCTACTTTTGAGTACTTTTTTCTTATTCTAGCTTCCCCCCCCCCTTTCCCACTTAATCTTGGAGTGGGAAAGTCCTCTTTTGAGCATAAAATTCTGTATTTACATAAAGGAAAAGACAGAACACATTAGAAACGCAAACTTTCCTAAAGCAGGAGCTGGGAAACTCGAGTCCGGCCCCCGATTTTTGTAAATAAAGTTTTACTGGAACAGAGTCGTGCACACTTATTTCCATACTGCCTGCAGTGGCTTTTGGGCTACGATGACAGGCAAGTAGCTGCGACACAAAGGCTGTGGCTCTCAGAGCCTTAAGTATCCACGACCAACCCTCAAGGAAACAGGTGTCTGACGCCAGCTGGATGGGATCAAATATCCTGAGCGACAGTGAAAAATCAAGGTGAACTAAGAAGCAGATTTGCAGCATGCCAGGCACCTAGTAGCCACAATATATAAAGAGCACTTATAAAATAAGGACACACACACACTTAATTTCTAAAAATGGTTAACAACAAAAAAGGCAAATCAACTGAGAAGAAATGCAAGTCACCAACTAGCTATAAAGAGTGGCTCCAGGTCACTGATAATCGAAGTGATATACAGGACAAAGAGATGTCATTTCTTCCCTATTGGAATCTCAAGGGTTGAAGAAGGAACCACAGGACTGACCGACCCATAGTTCATCCTTCTGCCTCTCTCCCACCAGATGTAGCATGTTCCCAGGCCAAGGGGAATGGGTGTGCTTTGCTGTGGTTTCGGGGTCACCAGGAAGCTCAGAGTACCCCAGAGCCACATACCCTGGCTGTCTATCGTGTCATCAGCATGGCGTACAGAGCAGACCCCATGCCTTTCAGGGTAATCTGCTCCCTCACCCTACTGTCATCTCCATTTTCTGGAATTCTCTGTTCTCCTGCCCAGCAGGCCTTGGTAGAAATATATGCCTCTGAGCGGTGAGTTCTTCCTCCACCCTCTTGGGGAACAAAACCTTCCCACAAGACACCACCAGCCAGCTGGCCCACACTCCAGAGACCGCACCCTGCTTTGCCTCCCTGGGCCACCTCTTTCTGCTTTGCCTCCCACATTCTCTCTTGTTCTCTCTGTTCTCATCCTACTAACGCCACATCTGGTCTTGAATTCTCCAAGCTCGTTCCTGCCTCAGGGCCTTTGCACCTGCTGAATGCCGACCCCTCCCCATCATTCCTGCTTTAGTTCAAGAGGAGTTTAAGGCCAAAAGTAATTCCCATTTCTCTAACATTTTCTTTGGCAATCTGGATCCATCTGCCGGAATACACCCTCACAATAAATAGCTCTGTGAAGGCTAGCAGCACAATTACTAAAATGGCCAGCCAGTGTCATGGCTAGGACATCATGAACCGGAACAGCTCAGACTCTCGTAATTTCAAGCCCAGGTTCATTTTCCTAGGCCACAAGGTTGACCACAAGGGAGAATAAACATCCCCCACTCGGTCTGAGATGTCACAAGCAGTCTCTTTTAAGAACGCTGGTTCAAGGGTAAGGACACGTCCTTCAATCAGACTCCAGGCACTCAGTGGGCGGGACCCTCTGGCAAGAGGCCAAAGGTGTTCTCTGCACCATCGGGCTGAGATTTATTAGGTCAGCGAGCTTACAGACTGCCCACAAGCTGCCCTCCTGGCAGCAGGGGGCCTTGCCATTACTGGCCACGGGTGGGTCAGCCACTTCCTGTGGACTGGCTGCCACTCAGAATGTACCCTGTGCCAAGCACCCAGCCAGGCTTTTGCTGAAACCATTCCAGGGTCACTTCTGGCAGCACAGTAGCTGGGCAATCCCATGCAGGAGGGCTCAGAAACCCCATCTGTCATTACAAAGATGTGTGACTTAGAGAAAGGCCCTAACCCTCTCTGGGCTTTAGTCCCTACTTTGGAGAAAGGCAGTACCAAGAAGCCCCTCAGGGTGGTGGACAACATGCCATACCAAGCCACAAAGAACTTCGGATCACCAGTCCCTGGGGGACCCTTGACAAGTTCCCGAATTCTTAGCCTTGGTTTCCCGATCTAAGCTGGTGTGAAATCAGAGGGGGTTGAAACTGCTGCCTCATGGGCCTGTTTTGTCTGTGCCAAAACTCTGAATTAGATAACACTTTTAAAATCAGAAAACCATCACATGAAAATCTGAACCTCTGGCTTCCTTTGCTGGAGGAACAGATGATCCAGGAACCCGGGGCTCACATTCCCCCGGGGCTAGGCAATAGCCACATCCTTTGGTCAGGACCTGGCCAGTCTGCCGGTCTGCTGCAGACCCCACTATTCCCTAGTGTTGACCCTGGCCTCTTTATCACACCTGCACTCCCCGCAAGGCCCCTGTAGATCCAGGAAATGGTGACCCCTGGACTGGATATTCTAAGGGCCCCCTCTGCTCTGGCTTTCCATGACTTTCCTGATATTCACACGCCATTAGAGGCCGCCCTGCCATCCCCTGGGGTAGGGAGTGGAGAGCTGCCTCTCCTGGTTCTGTGAAGGGAGAGGCCCTGCCTTTGCCAGGGTTCCGATCCGGTCAGTGGAAAGATGATAGCTCCTGGGGGGTACTGAGCAGCCACCAGGCCACACTGAGCTTGCACCGCCCTCCGTAATGACCTGCAGTGTGTAATCTAGCCCCATGGAGAAACCTAAGGAAGGAGGGCTTTTTCCCCAGGCAATTTCCTGATCGTACAATTTCAGGGTTGGAAGGGACTTTAAAATGGCATCTAGACCAACCCATCCTTACTGTCTTGCTGTTGGCCCAGCACTGCTGGGAACTGAAAATACAAGACGTGGCAAAAGCAGCCCCACCCGGGCGTCCTCCCAGGCTGCGGAGGCCAGGAGAGGAAGCAGGTAATGACAACGCAGGATCGCAAGGGCTCCGGGACCCCACAGCTACTGGCACTCAGCCGTAAGAGGGGCTGAGTAAACAGCGTGTAAATAATCTTCCCTAATTCTCCGGACAACTCTCCCAGGAGGTGCTGTTTCTCATACCGTTTGCAAGGGAGGACTCTAAGGCTCAGAGAGGTTAAGGCCCTTGGAGGAAGTTGCACAGCCCGTAGGATGCTGGGGCAGACTTTGATCCTGGAGAGGCCTGGGACCAGAGCCTGCTGAAGGGGCAAATGCCTACCTTTCTCTTGAGGGATAAGCAGAAGAGAGAGCGAGCCTGGGGTTGGGGAGGGCAGGACAGGCACAGAAGTCTGGGGCCTCCTTAGCAATCCAAGAAATGCACATGCAAACAGGAGGAGGCATCCCTTGACCCCGATAAGCCTGGCACAAATTCGCAGGCACCATGATGCCAAGTGTCCGGTGTACGTGTAGTCTCAGAACCTCACGCTGTGCTAAGGCCAAGTAGACTTGTCAGCCCTACGAGGAACCACCGGAAGTACTGGGGCAAGAGACATATAGGCAGGCTCCATGCCCCACCAACACTACTCCAAGGCGAACACCAGAGCCATCCAAAGTTATCAAGGAAAGTACGGAGCGCCTTCCAGAATGTTCTTATATGTGCGAGAGGAAGAAAAATCCCGGCTCGTATTAAGTTTTTTTAAAACACGAGGGCGCTGTTTCTGTTACAATGTCAAGGCGCAAGGAGTCAGGGAACGGGCTGATCAGCAGGACGCCCGGGAGGTCCGGGATTACAGAGCAGCACAGGTGAAGAACTCGGGAAAGGAAGCAGGCCAGAGTCGCTACTGCCAGCGATCCTGCTTTGGGACCTGCGAGAAGCTCTTTCTATTTGCCCCCACTCAGCATTCATTCATCCAGCGTGTCTGCCTTGAACACCTGCCGCGCGCCCCGTAACCCGCCGGGCCGGAGGCCGAGGCAGGGAGCCACGCGGAGGAAGCCGCTGCGGTCCGAGGTGCTCCAGGGAATTGGCAAAGCACGGACCGCGTTCTCGGTGAGAGGTGCAGAGGCCCGTGATGAAGAGTGGAGAGGAGGGCCCTGAAGGAGCCGGCAGCAGAGGTGTGCATGCCATGCCCGGCATATCCGACGGGGAGCCCCTAGGGCAAGCCAGTGCCAGGATCACAGAACCTTCCATGTCCTGACGCTTCTGCGTTCCAACGGCTGCCAGTTGTCGCAGCTTCAGGAGGACCTTAACCTAGACTACCATGACGCGCCTAGACGCCCAGTGCGGCTTCGAGAAAAGAGGTTGAGCCTGGCCCACCTGGAACCTTCCCTGGGAGCTCTTGGATTCTGCCCGTTTCAGGGGCAACAAGAGACCCCCCCCACCACCACCACCCCGCAAAGGAGGCCGGCTGTGCGGGGCTACAGCCTTCTAGAACGAAAGGACATTCCTGTGGGGCATCGAAGGCCTCAAACAGTAACTTTGCTTCCACTCTGCAATCCCCCTCCAGGAGTCCCTACTCCAGGAAATGGCTTGCCGCACGGTTTTGTGCCCGAAGAGGTTTATCACCGTGTTATTTTGAATAGCAAGATGCAAGAGAGCTGCAGCGTGCCCCACCTTAAGGAGGGTATTAAGAACAGCGAGGTGTGTTCAAGCAGCCATTCTATGACGAAGAAGTCTCCATCCTTAGTAAAGCCCTTGAAGAATTTAAGATAACACGGGGAAACATCTGCTGTACTGTTAAATTGGAAAAAAAACAAACCAAAGAAACAATACCAGAATCAAAACTACAGTCTTAACAATACAGGAATCAAAAATGCAGAGAAAGGAAATACTCTAAAATGCTAAAATCAGTACTTTCCGGGACGATTTTTGTTTTTGTTTTGTTTTGTTTTGTTTTGTTTTGTTAGTTTTTTTTGCTCTGTTTTGTTTCCTCCGGGTCATTATACTTTTTCTCTGTTTTCAGGATTTTCTTCAGAGGTCATGGTCACTTTCATGGTAGTCAAATAAGACAATTAAAAACAAAACAAACCCTAAACCAGTAATGGCACCTTTAAAATTTTCTCTTGCGGCCCAGTGCTGGGCTGGCTGGGTTGGCATCTCCCCAGAACCTTGACCTAGTGATCTCTCCGGGGCTGTATGTAACGAGAGAGTCTCCCAGGATTGGGGATTTTCACTTCCAGAGGCTTAGGCCTCTGGAAAGGAGGAAAATAGGGAGCAATAAAGAAGACCAACAGGGACTGCAGGTAAGGATTGTGTAAGCGTGCAGACCCAGCAAAATATGTAAATTGGAAAAAAAAAATACAAATGGCTCCCAGGAATGACGGCTTGGAAAGACTGTCCTGGACCCCCATGCTCCCGAAGGCCTCACCAGGCCCACACTCCTCTCCTGGAAAGCCTGTGGATGGTGGCAATGTCACTCAGGAACATAGACAGGTCCTTCCTGGACTCAGAAAGCTGTGGCCCAGGCTCACTGTGGCTCTATCTCCTCCTACCCCTCCCGGTGGGAAGGTAACACAATGTCTTGTATCATATACATCAGGGCTGAAGGTCCGGCTCAGAGAGGTCATCCACTTGCCCGAGGCCACACAGCTGGTCAGGGACATAGCAGGGAGTGGGACTCAGGCCTCCAGAGCTGCAGCGCTCTACCCCAGAGCACAGCTGGCCCAGGAGCCATGTGCTGGCATCCAAAAGTCTGGGTTCCAATCCACGTCAGAGAGTCACTCGGCCGCTGCGGGTCTCGACGGTCAGCCGGAGGAGATCAGGTTTCATCTGTGAACTGGAGGGTCCCCCCCAACGTCCCTGCCCCATCCAGCACAGACAAGGTGCCAGGCAAACGGGCGGTAGAGCAAAGAGATCAGCATGGACTCCCAGGAGGAGAGCTGGCTCTGTCTGCTTAGACATTTGGCAGAATGTTTCCACACTGCTTTCTGGCCCAAGAGAGCCAGTTTCTGGCCAACTGTGCTCAATGTCTGTCTAATTCCAAACAGATGGGTCTGCGCCCTGCCCCCCACTCTTCCTCCACAGCCTCCTGCCCACCCCCCTCCCCTTGCTTCAGGGGCCTCCTGCCTCTGACAGGGCCAGAGGGAGGAGCTGAGGGCTTGCTGGTTCTTCCTAACACCACAGAGACAGAGACTGGGCGTCTAGACCCACACTAGCCAGAGGAGGGACAGACCCCATCCCCTGGGGACACCTCTGTCCCAACACACGTCAGTCACAACCACCGGAGTCTGATTCTGGCTCTGTCAAATCTTGGCTGGGACCACTGGGCAAAGGTCTTCCCCTCTCTGTGTCCCTTGTAAAGCAGGCATAGCCAGGCTGAACCAAAGCCACATTTTAATGGACCCGAGGGTTCACGCAAAGACTTAAAAAAGCCACATTTTAATGGACCCGAGGGTTCATGCAAAGACTTAAAAAAGCCACATTTTAATGGACCTAAGGGTTCATGCAAAGACTTAAAAGAGGCACGCCACGGGGGGCAGAGATGGGCTCTGCTGTCGCCTCTCCTGCTCTGTGTCATATGCACAGTCCAGTCCCCTGGGATCCCCAGGATCTCCCTAAGGCGGGCAGCATGGTAGGCACTTTACCCATGGACTGTGGATCGCTCCCAAAATACTGATCTTTAACGAGGGCCAAAGAAGTCGTAATCATCCCAGTTTTTCAGATGAGACTTGGAAACACAAAGAAGTGAAGAACTCATCCAAGGTCACCTGGCCTGGACGAGGCCCAGCCAGGACTCAGGAGGCTCCCCCCAGGAGAGAGCCCTTAACCACCAGGCAGCGCGCCTGCCTCCAGCAGACAGCACCATTCCGCAGGCGAACAGATTTTGTAGCTTCTCCCAAAGGCAGCGCTGAGTGGGAAGGCCGGTCTGGAATCTGGGGAGCTTGCAGCCAGATGAGCTCCAGAGCGGAGGACCCCCTCCTGGCTTCACACGTGCCAACTTGCCCCAGTCCCGGAGAGATGCCGGAAACCCTCGCCCCCTGCGGTTCCCTCTCCCGTCATCCACTTCGTAGCCAGCACCCAGGGGATGTGCCCCTGTACATTGTTCTAGATCAGGAGGAAGACAGCCTCGAGGAAGAACTTTAAGGTCCCCCACATCCAGAGCCAGCCAATTTGTGTGGAGTTCTCACTAAAAGGGTCTGTCTTATCATAGTGTTTGCTTCAAGCAGTGAATGTCTTCCTTTTTACCCAGCCATTTGTTTCCAGAGAAAAAGGCTTCCATGGAGGGGCCAGGAGCCTCGCTACTGTTGGGCTCCTGAGATAGATTACATGTCGGAGAGAAATGAGAGAAGACTGGGACTTTCGGGCAATTGTAAAACCCTGCCAATTAGAGGGCTCAACCAAAAAAAAAAAAAAAAAAAAAAAAAAAAAAAAAAGGAGCTGCCAGGCTTCCGGGGTGGAGGGAGCTCAACGTGTTTTCCTAGACTTGCAACACCACCCAGCACGAGGTTGGAGGGGGAGCTCCCAAGGAGTCCGTGCGTGAAGTTCTGCAGCCGAGGGCAGTGGACGGGAGGTGCTGTGGTTCCCGGGAGCACTACGGGTGGGAAGGAGTTAGGACGTGGGGACAAGGGACCACATCTCCTGAGAACCCAGGGCGTGGGGATGGCGGGACACTCAGGTACATGGCTGGACTGAATTCTCAGGACCCTTCAAGCAAGCTGGAGCTGGAAGTCCCAGGAGCCAGAAGAGAAAACAGAGGGTCAGAGAGGCAAGCAGACCTGCCCAAGCCCACCTGAGTACTGATTCTTGAACTCAGATCTGGCTAATCCCAGCACACCCATCCATGACCGCTAAGGCTCATGTTTGCTCAGTCACCCCCAGGAGAAGGGGCTGCTTTCTAACAAAGGAGGAGGTGAGGTGTTGTTTTACTCCAGGTGGAGAAAGGGAGTTTGCCTCTATTTATTTATAGGTCAAAAGTCCAAGAAGGGGTTTGAGGGTGTGGATAAAGCACTGGATTGGGAACTGAATCACCCAGGTTTAAATCTTGCCTCTACAATGAGGGGTGTGTGGGGGGGTGCTCAGCCATTTAAGTGTCTGCCTTCCGCTGAGGTCACACTCTCAGGGTCCTGGTATCGAGTCCCAGGTTGGGCTCCCTGCTCAGCGGAGGGTCTGCTTCTCTTTCTTCCCCTGCTCATGCTCTCTCTCCCTCTCCAATAAATAGATAAAACCTTAAAAAATAAAAAAATCTTGCCTCTCCTATGAATGTTGTGTGATCTTGGGGAGATGACTTCAGTTCTCTGTGCAATGGTATCCTCAGCTGGGAAGAGGGGGCTGGGGTGGTAGCTTGTTTGATCCATGTGCTTCCCTCCAGCTCTGGATCAGACTGCCACATGTCAGCTCAGCATGGGGGTTAGGAGCAAAGCCTCCAGCGCAGGATTGCTAGGTTCGAGTCTCAATGCGGTCCTGCATTCCATGAACTCAGGCATGTCTGTTTTCTGTGACTCATGCTGCCCTGCATAAAATGAGGATAATGATACCAGGGCATAGGCTCCTATGACAATTAAGTGCAAATAATGTGTGTGGAGCACGTTGGGGGGTGCTCTGCCTCAGTGGATATCAAGACTCAAGCCATAGCCATGCAGAGCGCAGGACAACCTCACTGCGAGAAGGAAACAGCTTTCCTGCTTGGGGCAGGGGTAGTCTCGCTCCTCAGTGCCTTCTTTCTGGAGGACTAACGGCAGCCAGGAAGCTCCACATGCCCCAACCTCCACCCCAGCTCACACACACGTCAATCCCGGTGGGCCCTGGTCATGATTGGGTGCTTAGAAATCTGTGGGGTTGCCCACTGGCTTCCAGAAGGGAGGCATTCGCAGGATGTCAGCGTCTAGAGGGCTGTGCCGAATCCTCCCATAGGACCCTAGAGGGGACGGTGCCCACCCCCACCCTGAGCTCATTAAACTCATTCCAGAAAGGTCCATCTGGAGGAGGGGATGGTGTCTATTATCTCCGGGGTGGAAGAGGGTGGTGCTCAGCTTAGATGCTTAGAGGGAAGGCACGGGTCTAGTCCAGAAGACCAGGCTCAGCAGCTGTGGAAAGGTCATCCCTGCGCTCACTGACCCATCCCCTGGCTCACTGTGCTGGGCTCCAGGCTAGTCACGAGGGCGCAGAGCTGAATGTAGCACAATGGGACCCCCCAAGAGCCGCTGTCCTGCGAGGGGCCGTGGGAATCAGTAGACAGTGCGTACATGTGCTAACCCAGCTCTTTCCCTCTACAGCCTAGGAGGAGTCGAGACCAAGGGTCAGTAAACAACAGCCCACGGGTCAAAGCTGGCCTGCCTCTAGTTTTTGTAAACGAAGTTCTGCAGGAACACACCTGCGCCCGTCACTGAAGCACAGCCCGTGGCTGTTTTCGCTCCACGATGGCAGAGACCAACAGTCAAACCGAGACCCACAAAACTGATCATATTTACGATCTGGCCCTTTAGAGATCAAGTGGGCTGCCCCTGCAAGCCCGGGGCCACCTGGATCCCTCTGGCACACTCAGTCGTGGTGAGATGAGAATGTCCCACGGGGATAGGGACAAGGGCAGAGGCCAGCATGAAAGCAGATGGGGCACGGGGGACAGTTGCCCAGGGTGGTGGCCCTCCTGCTGAGGTGATAAGGGCTTGGCAGAACTCCCTGCTTGGTGAAGAAATAGGAGTGGGTGTTCTCGGCGGACGGACGGCACGTGTGACGACACACGGAGAGTGAAACACTGAGCTGGTCGTACGTGCAGTGCAGGTGGAGGGGGGCACACGGGGGACACCAAGGCTTCTGGGGCAAATCCGTAGCCATCGGTCCCAATCCGGATGGAACAGAGCAGCCAGTGAAGGACTTCCTAGTTCTCTAGCCTGGTACAGGTGACACGCCTGGAGTTCAGGTCATCTTTTCAGAGGTTCTCCCAGTCCTTGAGCCATAGAATTTAGCATCTAGCAGGGGAATCTGACAGGCAAACACCAGGTCGGATGAGCTGAGTGCCCGGGAAGGGCACAGACAGGACGGGAGCAGGGTTCTGTGGAAGGAGGAGATAGGTCCCTCTGGGAAAAGGCTGAAAAGGGTCCCAGGGGAAAGCCAGCATTTTTGGAGAGCCCTAGGAGCTCACATGTTGGGAACGGGTGCTCCTGAACAAAGAGAAGAGGTCACAAAACTCAGGACCGGTGGACGGTCCCACTTGGCAGGTAGAAAAGTGAGAGACCCAGCTACAGGGAGAAAGGTGGGCAGGCAGGTAACCTTGAAGTTGGAGGCCTACGCAGGATGACACGGGCTCCCAGAGGAGGGATAAGGCCAGTGAGGGGTGCAGGCGTGGTTTCCCAGAGGAGGGAACGTTGTCACTGGAAGGGCTTAGGGAATTAGCCGTAGGATGTCACTACTGTCCATTGAGAGGCACAATGTCACACTTGGGAAATGTCTGTTACCTCAAGGCCAAGGAGGCTACCACGACAGGCCGTCCCCTTGCTCCCTGACCATCTGCTGGCCCCTCACTTCCTCTGTAGGGGTCCCCCTCTGTCTGCTGCTCAGATGCCCCAGGCATGCTCCTGCCCACTTAGGGTGTGGTGACAGCTGTCCCCCAGGTAACACAAGGACAAGGCTGTCACCTCCTCCAAGTCTCCTGAGGGCAGCCAGCCCCAGCCACCCTCCACTGGCCGCTCTAACTCTCACCACTTCTCACCCTCCTATGAATGCCGGACTCCATTTGCTAACTTCGGGGTTAACCAGAAGCCCCCCCCCCCCCAACCCGGAGGTATAATTCACGAGGGATGGCTTGTGAGTTACCGAGGCATTGCCAGCTCTCTGAAGTCCACTGGTGAAAAGAGGCATTCATTCAATACTTGTCAATTGATTTAAGGAATCAGCCGGAGTGGGGAGCCACAGTCCCCACCGGAGCAGCAGGAAGGGGAGCCTGCATTTCAGCGAGACATCTCCCAGATTCCTTCACGCGGGTCCCATGCTAGTGACCGAATCGAAGCCAACCTTTTGTCTTTTTATTTTTTGAACTTCTGTGTCTTTTCAAAGGCTAAGAGGATGCATGTGCCTTTGTAGTGTTCATACCACCGGCTTCCAGACAGAAGTATTTCAGGACAAGGCTCCCAGCCTGAGCGTCATCCCTGACAGACACAGTGCAGCCCGTCCCATGCAGCCAGGGTTTCAGGAAATCCCTGGGCCCAGGCGCTGTGGGCTCCTTCTTTGATATCGGCCCTGCCTAAGGGGCCAGATGTTCTCGCTCTGGTGGCTAAATGAAGACGGTTACGTCACCAGCAAACATAGGAAGGAAAAATGAGGAGCGTAGTCCAAACTCGTCACCCAGCCCTTGATCTGGTTTCCAGGGAAGTGAGGGCGGGGGGGCAGTGTCCTCTCATATGTGTCCCGGGCTTAAGGTCCTGCTCCATGAGGCACTCCCTGCACACAACCCTAGCTGTGTCCAAAGGTTCCCCCACCCGGCAGGAGGACAGATATGCCGGCTTAAGTCATGGCGGTATTGAAAATTCAATTTCGTAGAAATGATGTATAGTGGGTGACTTCTGTGGCAGTAACTTTAAAAAATATTTTATTGGCATTAGAATATGCATAGTATATGTGATAGGAAGTATATATACACACAAATATATGCACATTCACATAGGGTATGTGCATATATGCGCACAAAGAGCACACATCAGCATATGTGCGCACAGACAGTACAAATAGCATTTAATACATGCCTGGCACTGTTCTGAGCGTTGCGCATATCCACTCATTTAATGCCCATAGGAATCTTATGTAGTGGGTTCTATTATCCCATTCCATAGAGGATGGAAATGAGGCAGAGAAAAGTCAAGTCTCTAGTCCAAGGCCACTCAGCTGGTGGCAGGTGGACCTGGGATGTGAGCGTACTTCTCCCTTAGGCAGCCTGTTAGAAAAGCCATCTTCTCAAACACTGCACCTACACTCCTGAAATTGTGTTCCCGGGACCCCCGAGGGTCACTGAGGTCCTTCCAGGGAGTTCATGATGCAAACCAGTTTCATACTACTCCTAAGACATCATTTCCTTTTCCCTGTCTTACGAAGGCACGGGCGAGTGTCCCAGAGGCAAGGGACGAGGGATGTCAGCACCGATCAAAGGCAGAAGCAGACGGGAGACCCTGCCTGTTTTCATTTAAGCCAGACACCAGACAGATCTGTAAAACCAACACGAGTCTTCTCTCTCATGTTCTATTCTGGCACGTAGTCGGCCCTTGTCATCCGTATGTGACCAGGTGATTCACCTATTATTGTTATTTTTCAAAGAAGGCACATATCTGAAAAGCACTTCTCAGGGTTCATGACTAACATGACACATGTTACCAGAGAGAAGCCATGTACAGGAAAGATGTTTGGGGCCATGGATAATGTTTAAGACGGCAAAGGAGTGAGGAACACAAGCAGCTTGAGAACCACAGCAAGCCACCAGGCAACGCGGCTCCACAGCCCAACTGCAGGGTCCTGGGGAGGGTCTGGCAGTTTGGTCAGGACTCCTTCTGCATGGTACAGGAGGTAGAGCACTCCAGGCCCCGACCTGCAAAATGCTCAAAGATTCCCCAGGCACCATGCCAGCCAATATGCCTCTCCCCACTGTGTGTGTGTGTGTGTGTTCACTGATGTTCACGTGTGTGCGTTCACCGGTGCTCACGTGTGTGGTCACCAGTGCTTACGTTGTGGGGAGCTGGGAAGCACAGCTTTGGAAGGCCATCTTCTCTTCCTCATATCCATCCGTTCAAACCACCGAGGAACTAATTAAGAGCCGGGTAGGACCTGGTGCCGCTGCTGTCAATTAATCTGCCGCTCCCGACCATTTTTATTGTGGAGGGATAACTTCCAAGCCACAGCTCTCTGGCTTCCCCCTGGATGCCGGAATGCTGGGGACACCTAAAGTTCCATAGGATGTGGGCATCCTATGCCCCTCAGGGTCCCAGGGCGCTCTGAGTTCCAAGGAAGCCCATGGGATGTACAAACCCTGGAGTTCTGCAAAATTCCTGCAGCCTATAGGATCCAGGAACCAGAGCAAAGGATTTGCAGATATTGCCAACACCCAGAATGTCAGCATCCCGGTTCGTGCTGCAGGAATATAGTCTTCCCCGTGAATTACCAATATCCCAGTTTTACAGATGAGCATGAACTGGGTGTGAACTGGGACTCCAGCTCCAGTCCCACCCGCACACAGCTGAGAGCACCTGCTTCCCCTGTCATGCCGCTCGCTGCTCCCTAGAAGGGGAGGGCTGAGGACCAGCTCCCTCTCCTAACAGAGGCACGTGTCTCTGTCCCAACTTCCTGTCCCATCTGCCGCTCCCGCTCCCAGGCCTGGACTCAGGGCCCCGTTGACAGCAGACCAACTGCCTCGCTAAGGTTAGACCCCGCCTGCTGCTGCCTCCACGCCCTGGCCCCGTCTTCCCCTGAGTCCCAGCAGGGATGGCCTTCCAGTCTGCCTTCCTGCCTTTGTCCCACAACAAAGTCACAGGCAGCCAAAACATTTTCAGGGTAGTTCAAATGAAGGAAAATCCTAATGCATAAAGATGTTCAACAGAGCGCTGTTTATAACGATAATGACACCTATATCATGTGCCTGTATAACAGAGAAATACGTAGTAACGGAAATGGCTAAGTCACTCGGTACCACCACCTGACGGAACAGCACACAGCCGTGACGCGCCAGTCCTTCACATCGCCTCCAGAAGCGCTCCCTGAGAGAGTCCCCAGTCAGGTACTGGGGACGCAAATGGGGAATGACCCGGCCCAACCCTCATGGGGATTTCGGTTGACTGTCCCTCTGCCTGTCTCTGAAGTAACGAGAGCCAATTCCATTCTATTCAACCGACAGAAGACAGAAGCCAATCCGTGGCTCCTGCCCCCAAAGCCTTCCCTCCCTTCTTGTTTTCCGCTAGCCAATCCCCCAACACAGGGGGCATTTGTAGCACCTGGTGGAGGCCATTGAGCAACACAGCGACATGGCCCTGGGATGTTGTCGAATGGCTGGCTTTGATTCCCAGTCACACCTTTCTTCCTTCTCCCCATTATCCAGATCAGAGGGGTGGCTTGCTCTCTCAGCAGGTGCACTTGCTTTACTTAACCTGAGGCAGGCACATGGTCAACAGCTCTTTAAGGAGCCTCCGGGCTGAGCAGTGAGCAGCAAGGGGACAGCAGGTAGTCCCAAAGTGAAAGGACCACGAGCCCCCAGAAATGGGATCCCCCCCCCCCATTTCCAGTTCTTCAGAAGCTGGAGGCAGAAGTCACAAGAGGTGTGGAAGGCTGGTTGATGCTCCGGGGAACTGAAGATGAGAGAAATAGTCCCCAAGGGGGCCCAAGCCTGCACCTAGCCCCGCAGAGCCATCAGCTGGCTGGACAACATGGGTATCAGCCCAGCAGCTGGGGCTGGTCCTGTGTGGCCGCGACAGGCGGTCAGCTGTGCCTGCCTTCATGCATCCGTGTCCTTGCAGATGCAGAGTGGGACCCGGCACAGGCGGATTTTCAGTAAGTCCCCGTGAAGAGTGAGCCCCACTCTTGCTCCCCAAGGAGCTGCCAGTCGAACAAGGAAAACACACACAGGCCCCGCCTGACGGGTCAAGTGTGGTCAAGCCACACACAGGGGTGCTCTGGAGGATCCAGTGGGGAAGCCGGGGAAGGGGGCGCGTCGGGGGAAGGGACTCCCAGAAAAGGTGACACTTGAGTTTTGAAGAGGGATGATTTCAACAGGAAGGTACGAAGAGGAGGGTGTCCGGGTGGAGGGACGAGCTCGTTCCGAGTCCTGGACATGTGAAATGTACTCCATTTAGAATGAATGGCTATTCCTGATAAACACAGGACGATCGAGATCTACACAGGCGTATCTAGAACCCCCGCAGAAGCCACATCCGTACGGACGACCTGTAGCTCCGGTGCCTGACGATTAGTTTTTTCAACTGTGATATAACGAAGTCCCTGACATCAAACTTCTGATTGCCAAAATATTCACTTTGAAGATATCTCTCTCTCTCTCTCTGGCTAGACGGGTGATGGGCATTCAGGAGGGCCTGCTGTGGTG
Organism: Mustela nigripes; assembly: GCF_022355385.1. NCBI lineage: Eukaryota > Metazoa > Chordata > Mammalia > Carnivora > Mustelidae > Mustela > Mustela nigripes. The sequence continues at coordinate 189,351,018 of NC_081559.1, forward strand.
AGCATCGGACATAGTAGGGAATGGTTGAGCCCCTGAATTCTACTCCAGAAACCAATATTGCCCTGTATGGTAACTAAGTAAAATTTACATTATAAATAAATAAATAAATAAATACATAAATAACAAAGACATCTGTCTCCAAGACAAGCATCACCAGCGACACTAGGTAAACAGCAATGCCCCCCCCCCCCCCACAGAAGTCCCCTTTTAGAAAGCCGGGGGGTGGGGGGACAACTCGAAGTGACCCCACTCTTCCCTTCCCAAGGCCTCATTCTTGCTTTTACGTTTTCAGTTCACCAATAAAGAGGAAGCCTGCCAAAGCCCGGCACCCCACCCCTCAACCCCAGGAAAGGCGGGACCCCAGTATCCTCACTGGCTCAGATCTGGGTCCCGAGGGCTCAGCATAAGAAGCCAGGAAGGGGGGTGTTCCTAGGGTGTGTCCCTGGAAGTCGTCCCAGGGCGAAGCCGACCCAGAACAGTATTTGCAACTCAGCGCTGGAGGTCCGGACTGCTCTGTGTCCACAGGGTCCTAAGCACCCTCACGTAAAGCAGCACATCTGACCCGCATAACATCCGGATGAGGATGTCACTACTGCTGTCTTTGGTGCGTTTTGCCCACGAGAAAACACGGATCAAGGCAGGCCCAGCACCTTGCCCGACATGGTACATACAGTGGGCCACAGAAGTGTGATCTGAACTCGGGCCTTTTGCTTACACACTTCATCCTGCTCTTAAAACTCCTCCGTGGCTCGGGGCACCTGGGTGGCTCAGTGGTTAAGCCTCTGCCTTCGGCTCAGGTCATGATCCCAGGGTCCTGGGATCGAGCCCCGCATCGGGCTCTCTGCTCAGCGGGGAGCCTGCTTCCTCCTCTCTCTCTGCCTGCCTCTCTGCCTACTTGTGGTCTCTGTCTGTCAAATAAATAAATAAAATCTTTAAAAAAAAAAAAAAAAAAAAACTCCTCCGTGGCTCGCAGGAGAGTGGTGTTAAGGCCAGGATCCTGGGTGGGCCTTGTCCTGTCCTGCTGTGGCGTTTGAACTCTGTCCCAAGGCCAGGAGAGGCATGGACACTGAAGACAGGAACGACATGACTGGACGCCCTTCGGGAACAAAGTTTATTGGCCAATGTCCAAACGCTTCTCATCCAGACATGACTGGAATAAAAATTAGTCATTTGAGGCCGACTCAGTCTGTGGGCTTGGCTTCCCAAGCACAAAGGAAACTTCCATGCTTCTGGTGGTCTGGTGCCCACCCGCCCTGCCTCTTGGGGCACGAGTGTCACCAAGGCCTCTGGGCCCGGCCACCGTGGTTATTCCGAACGTGCGTTCTCCTGTTGAGGAAAGATCTCCGCCTCAGCCGGACACCTGTCCCAAGCCGGCAGGGAGGCCAGTGTGGCTTGGCTAGGAATAACAACGCGGTGACGTGTCACACTGACTACCGGCCAGGCACCGGGCCTGGCTTTGTGCGCCGCGTCTCACCCTGACAGGCCCTCACGGGAGACAGTCTCCCTTATGGCTGGGAATCTGGGAGGCAGAGCTAGAGAGACACAGACGGAGGAACCCCCAGACCCACCTCAGGCAAGACCTATTATGATGAACCCTCAGAGCCTGTAGATCCCGGGGGGTCCCCCACCCCTGCTGGGTGGGACTGGCCCCATCTTACCAGGGGAACGAGGCTCAGCAGGTTAGGGACTGCACCGATGCTTGCTGCTTCCCCGCTTCCAGCTGGGTTGTCAGCCAGGGCTGGACCTTTGAGTCCCTTAGGGAGGGCATGCACCACTGCCCACTGCCCCGGTCTCAGGTGGGTGCCGGACCTTTCTGGAAGATGCTAATCTCCTGCAACCACGGTGAAGAGCATGTGATTTGACGTCCAGAGCATCCGTGAGTTCCCCACTCTGTTCTATAGATGAGGCAACAGGTACAGGGAGCCTGGGGCTCCGAGGGCACTGGGACCAGTGAGGGACCGAGAAAGGCTGCTGCTGGAAGACATGGGTCTGCAGCCGGGTGGGAGAAGGTGCGAGCAAAGGGAGCAGGCAGAAACCTGCGCTGTCACCAGGTCTCCATTCCTCACCGCTGGCTCTCCTGTGCCGGCTCTCGGACACCGCTTGCAAATGATGTGTGGACAGATGAGCCTGGGGGACTGTCTGGGACTGGCGAGGGGGGGGGGGGCTCAAACACTGTGACCACGCAGTTGCCATCTCCTCTGGTTTCTTTGTGTCCACCTCCACCTGCTAGTGAGCCCAGGTAAAGCTCGTACAGAGCAGTCCTGGGTTGTCCCGTGCTGGCGATGTCCTTTGGCCCTTCTGACCTTGGCCACTCGGGCTGTCTCCGACTCACTGCTCTGAAAGAATCAGGCAGCAAGGATCACGGACAGGCAGTATGGCCAGGGGCCTGGGTGCCAGAGGCAGACCATGCGCCTGGAGAGCTCGGCTCCTCTGCTTACTGATGGCTGAGCAATCTGTGGCTGAGTTACTTAACCTCTCTGTGCCTCCACCGGCGACAACGAAACAAGGAGCATGACAGCAGTCGACTCCCAGGGTGGCTGGGCTGGAGGGGAGGGGGGATGGGCTAAATGTGTTGATGCTTGGGGCTCTAAGAAGAGCACGTGGCCCACAGGCAGACCTTTGTAATTGTTGGCGAATGCTCTGCCAGCACCTGCACTCCCGAAGTTTGTGTGATTGCTCAGAACACACTCCCGGGAGTGGGATCACAAGGTAGAACTCTTGTGGAATGGCCAGGAAAGTGCCTTTCAAAGTCCCAGCAGCACTAAGAAGAGCAAAAGTCTTTAGGTCTCATCGGTTAGTCCAAGAACAAGGGCTCAGAGAGCTCGGAGGAACCGGAGGGCAAGTCCACCCTCCTAGAGCCCCAGGATCCCCGCTGCCAGCCTTCCCGCCAAGTCTCCATCCTCAGCCTCCTGCTGTAATGAAGCCCTGGTGCCCAGTCACCCCTGCAACCCTAGGGTCCCCAGGAGAGAAGGCATTCTTCCCGACCCCGCAGGAAGCCTAGCCCAGCCCAGGGAGGCTTAAGTTCCAGCCCTGGGCTGCAAGCCACTTTCCTAGGGCTGGTCTGGTCTGGTCTTTCCTTTTCCTTTTTCCTTTCTTCTTTTCTTTTCCTTTTCTTCCTTCCTTCCTTCCTTTCTTTCTGACTTTATTTATTTGACAGAGAGAGAGCACAAGAAAGGGGAGCAGCAGGCAGAGGGAGAGGGAGAAGCAGGCTCTCCGCTGAGCAGGGAGCCCGACGTGGGGCTTGATCCCAGGACCCCAGGAACATGACCTGAGCCAACGGCAGATCCTCAAGCAACTGAGCCACCCAGGTGCCCCTAGGGCTCATTTTCATTTTAAATCCGTAACTCGTATCATTATTTCTTAAAGAGAACGCCCAAACTGCATTAGCTATAGGCCTCCCTGTAGTTCAGAGGCGCATCTGTGCCTAGCACCAATCTGTTTATTTGTCTGATTCTCCCACTGAATTACCACCGTCTTGAGGACAGAGCTCTTGTCTCACTCGGTTTTATCCTGTCCTCGGCACGGTGCCAGGGACCCAAGAGTGTCTGCTGCCTGAGCAAACGAATGAATGCTTGAGTGGATGAGAAGGCAGGCAGGAACCCCACGGCCCCAACCGAGACCTCTCTGTGAATTCCACTTGCTCCCATGGATTCTCTCCTTCAAACCGCCCGGTGCAGGCTCGCCCTTCTGCACCTGCCAGCCATGCAGCTCCTCGAAGCTGGCTCCCTGGTCTCTCTCCCAGGGCCCCTGTGCCCACAACTGTTGCTCTTTCTTTAAGGTTATCAGCAACAGAAATCCCACCCTGCAGCCCATTTCCATATCTGTGACCTAAGACCGCCTCTTATCCACTGAGTGCCTTGGCCTCCAGTTCGCCTCTGGGCCAGCTGATAACATTTACATTTTTTGGAGGAAATGCTTGAGTTCTGAGGGAGAGAGAGCCCATGTGTGTGACTCCTCAGGCCTGAAAAGATGCACAGGAGCAGACAGGCTTCGCTTTCCAGGGTGAAGCCCCTCGGGGAGGGTAATGAGTCCCCCGTGCGTGATCTGATCAGCAGCCGGGGCTCTCTGTCTTTGCTGCTGTGCTCTCTCCTCTGGGCAGTGTGACGGGATTCCACCCAGGGCTCCTCCGAGTGCCCCTCCAGGACCAGCACGCCACACAGGCTCTCCGTCCCACCCCGCCCCACCCTACTGATGTTTATTTACATCCTGGCTTCCTGTCCATCTCTTCCCCTTGCCCTTCTCTGGCTTTTGGCTAACGCGTGAGCTCCCTGGGGCTCTGTCTGCCCAGGACAGTGCCTGGCACACAGAAAGAGCTCAGAAACAGCTACTGATGCAGGATCAGAAGTAGCATTTATCAAGTTCACCTCCTACAAGTGCTCTGCTGGGAGCCGGGACACAAATGTGTTTCCAGTTAAAGCCTCCGGGCTGTAGCAGCTCAGCCTGGAATGCCCCACAGCAAGAGAGGAAATGCCCTCTCCCCAGAGAGGCCCACTTCTGCTTTTATGCCCGCAACCTGAACCTGATCGAGGGCTTGAAAGCACGGGACCGCAGCCGCCCACCCCTGCCAGGAAAAGGCTCGAGCACACACAGCCCCATGCAGATGCCCGAGAGGCAGCCGGTAAACACCTGCCGGGAGTGACGGACGTGGGCCTCACCAACGCGCCATCTCCTTCCTGCCGCTAGGAGCCTCAGCCGTCTCGGGTCTGTGGGACAAACGCTCCCCGTCACCCTTGGCTTGGGTTTTCCTCTGGGGCACCGGCCTCCCCACAGGCCATCGGCTCTGACGCCAACAGGCCAACGGGCACTCAGGGTACGTTTGCCTCACTGGCTCGTTGTACAACGTTGCAGAAGTTAATTATCTTTTTGGAGTCTTGTTTCCTCATTGGTACTTGGGCTGCTTGAGGAGCAGTAGCAGCAAGGGAAGGGTATGGAATAGGGTCTGACCCGTGGTTTAATAAATGTGGTGCTCGGTGGTATTGGCCATGAGACTGGGCCAACATCATTGAGACAGACGTGGATTTCAAGAATGTTGCGGCTAGCTTCGCCAGTGTGCGCTCACCGTGGTTTTAATATGCATGTGTGCTGCTTTAGAAACGATCTAGACGACGTGCCTCTATAGGCATATTCACACATATATATGATGGGTACACACGTATATGCTGATACATATACACAGGTCTATAAATACAGATATGTATATACGCATAATATATATGCACACACGGAAGCATGCACACACACCCACACTCCCTATTTCCCAGCTCTGTCTGCTCAGAGGGCCCAGGGGGAGGCTATCTCAGCAGCCACGGACATATCCATGACCAGATGGTATTTCTAGACACCATTCTCCACTGAAAGGAGCCAGGCCCCTTGACCATTGGCTGATGCCATCATTAACCAAGGAATAAGGCCAACACTACAGTAATGGGACAGACCAGCCCCGGCCCTCCACTTATGAGGCATGGAGGACACCCCCTGAATTCTGTGGGATGCCGGGCAAAAGCAGGAATGTAAATGGAATCACGAGGGAGCATCAGGCAAGCACCAACCAAGGGACACTCTGAAAAAATGACTGGCTTAACATGTCAAAAACATGAACGTCACGAAATACAAGAGTGAAGAAGTTTTCCAAAAAGGCCGTGTGCCCAGTAGGTTTTCTTTTGCTGGATAGGACCTCACTTGGGGGCCTCTGGTGAAATCAGAAGAAGTTCCGAGGCTCAGATAACAGCCGCGGACCCGTGCTAAGTTTCTGACTTGGTTGTATCACAGTTTTAAGAATCTTTGGGTTTCAGAAAAATTAGAGAGAGGACAGGATAGAACAAATATAGTAAAATGTTAGGACTTAAGGAATCCAAGTGAGGGGTATCCAGGAATTTTTTGGTTCTTCTTGCAACTTATCTGTAAATCTGTAATTATATCAAACTTGAGCAATTGGAAAAAATGTAATTGAAAAACATGCTCTGGGTTCATGTGCTGAGAAAAAGTGACTATAGTGCTTAGCACAATAATCTGAAGCTAGTATAATAACAATTATTATTACCAGAATGGTGTATGTGGCACACAATGAGCTTGAAATGGATGGACGATATCATCGCTGTTAACATCATCGTCACCACCACCTCTGTTGTCCCTGGTGTGCTCGATACTATGTAGCAAAAACAAGTATCTTTTCTAATTGTTACTTCTAATTACTTCATATCTGCTTAAACTCCACTGTTTGAAAGTCTGCTGTGGAAACACCTGTTTCAAGTGACTCCAACACTCACCAGCAATGGTGAAAACTTAAAACCCAACCAAGAGGAGAGAGGCAGGGCCCATTTCCAATCCAGAGGTACAGATACACATCAGTTCAATTCTTTTCCATCATCTGAAACTCTGCTTCGTTCTTGCTAGTTCTGGGGGAACCCGAGGCCAAAAAAAGCCCAGATCCTAAAGACACAACGTGGGGCCTTTGCCTATAGTCCTCCTGGCCACCTAGAGTTTCTTTTCTGACCTGTCCATAAGCACCGTGCAGCTCAGTGACTGGCCCTCTTCTTCAGCACTGCACATTCCCTTATTCAGCAAGTAAAATCTTCGATTATGCTTCCAGTCCTGACCCACCCAAGATGGCGGGACTATTGCCAAGTCCAAGCTTCTCCCCATGAGTCTGCTGTATAGAACTGGCTGTACTCAGCCAGATTCTGAGGTGGGATAAGTTCCCAATCGTCATGATTCTGTTTAACACATTCTTTGAGAGTAAATCCATGGTGTCTCACTGTCATCTTTTGTCTCTAGCATTCCTCCTTCTTCTAAGACTCACAGGCCCTGTATCTTTAGCTCACTTTCTTCCTCTCACTGTTTCTTCTCTCTCTTGCTCCATCTTCAGCCGATGGGGAACACTATGGCCATTGCTTCATTCCCTTTACAGGAGACCCAATACTGTGTCTGATCTTCCTGTGACCATGGGAAGGCTCATATTTGTATCAAGGTACCTGCATAGGTAAAACTGATAAATCTCAAGGTCCAAGTGGCTTAGTTTTTACACAGACTCACATACAGTGGCCATAAGTTGGCTGGCCAAAGAAATTCTAGAAGTAATTCCATTTTTATGGATAGGTAAGCAGATAAATAAATAGATGTACTCACCAATAATCCTATAGAACAGTCATACATACACATAGATGGACCAACCCTCCTTTTTCTACAATGGCCGCAATTATATCCAAGCTGAGTCAGACACTCAGAGCAAAGAGAGACACCCCAGGATGACCATAGTTTTCCCAAGACAGCTTTCCAAAGCTGATGGAAACATTCTCAATGTACACTGTTCAAAAGGGAGCCACCAGTCACATACGGTTATTGAGCACTTGAAATACGGTGAGTGTGACTGAGGGCTGCATTTCTCCTTGTGACTAATTTCAATGAATTAAAATTTAAATAGCCACACATAGAGTGGCCTCATGTGGACAGCTTAGCTCTAGATCAGGAGCAGGCACACTCTTCCCATGAAGGACCAGACCGTGAGTATTTTCGGCTTTCAGGGCACACAACCCTCTGTCACCACTGCCGTTGTGATGTGACACATATCTGAAGAGAGGAGTGTGGCTGGGTACCAATAAAACTTTATTTATAAAAAAAATGACTGGGCCACTTTTGTCCTATGGGTCAGAGTTGTTTACTGACAGTCACTACAGTACGGTGTCATTTCAGACTTCTCTGGGATGGCAGGCACTGGTCACAAGAGGCTGTTTCTAATCCAGGTTTTACTTACTTGTTTAATGAGAACACAGAAGGCCTTCCTCTTAAGAAAATGAGGCTGTTTGATATGCTAATGACCCTGCATTTTTCCTGAGTAGAAAGTGTCCCCTCTTAATGGCATATCCCTGGGAAAGAAGGCCAAATTACAAAGATACCAAGATACGAGGGAACACCTCTCCCCGCCTACTCAAAGTTAATCTATGGAAGAAACCAGAAAAGACAACACATCTCACTCATGCTGGAGGGAGAGGGTGGTCCTTTACCTCAGGAGGCTGAGGGACTGTCCATCTCTGGCACTCAGAGGAAACCGTCCTGGTCACAAAGCTCAAAGTGTTTGCTCACCACAGCTCCTGGCGATGATTATGACTTCTATTGGCATTTCCGGGTCAGAAAAGTTGATCCTGAAAGTGGTCCCAGCTGGAAGGGAAGAGGAGAAAAGTTCAAGTCAGTTTTGACATTTAGTTCATCCACTGCCTTTTGATGATTTTATTTACTTATTTGAGAGAGAAAGAGAGAACGAGAAGGGGAGGGTCAGAGGGAGAAGCAGGCTCCCTGCTGAGCAGAGAGCCCAATGCGGGACTCGATCCCAGGACTCCAGGATCATGACCTGCGTCGAAGGCAGTTGCTTAACCCGCTGAGCCACCCAGGCGCCCCATCCACTGCATTTTGAAGATGACGAAAGACAATTCGAAGGCATTCGCCCATCACTCCACTCACTCACCCAGTGATTTACACGTCAAGGTTTTTTTTTTTTTTTTTTTTTTCAATAAACACCTATCCTGTTCCATGCATGCAGCCAAGTACCAGAGACAGAAAGATGAGGAGACCATAGTTCAGACCCTCAAGAAGCTCAGCCTCGTGGAGAAAACAGACAGATAAACGAATAACTCAGGGCAATGTGACACGAGGATGGGAGTGATATTTGGGAGAGCTAAAGGAGGAATGACCAAGCCAGTAGGAGAAGAGCACGTGGGTTTTTAGTTGTTCTTCGCTCAAGGGAAATGCTGTGTGGCAAAAAGAAAAGGTTTGGAGAAAGTGTCTCTGAGGGGCGTCCGGGTGGCTCAGTCTGTTAAGCATCTGCCTTTGGCTCAGGTCATGATTCCGGGGTCCTGAGATCAAGTCCCACATCATGGCCCCTGCCCCATGGGAAGCCTGCTTCTCCCTCTGCCTCTGCCTCCCCCCTCTCTCTGTATCTCATGAATAAATAAATAAAATATTTTTTTAAAAAAAGAAAATATCTCTGAGGAAGAGGATAGGGGAAAATGTAACTAGTGAACATGTGAGATCAGGGCTAGGAAGCACAACCAGGCCGAGGCCGGGTGGGAGAAGGCTCTGGAAGGCCCCACCTGAAGCGTAAAAACAGAGACCCCCAGTTGAGCTCTTAACTACGTCCCACACACTGAGGGATATACTGACGCACGTTTCCTCACAAAATCCCTGAGGTGGTCTCAATGACTAGTCCCGCTTTATGGAGGAGCCACCCGGGGCCTGGACGCGTTCTGTCCAGCTCCGCAGTCCTCATCTTAGCCCCTGGGGCAGGTGCAGACAGTAACGGCCCCCACCAGCTTGGGCCACCTCAGCAACATGGCTTTGCTCTGCCTCCCCACAGGGATTGAGGTCCACTTCTCCACCCTCTGAATCTGAACTTGGCCACATAACCTGCTTTGGCCAGTGGGTCAATAACAAAAGACACAAATAAAAGCTTCGACAATGCTTAGGCACAGAATATCCTCCTTCCTCGAGCCTGGAATCTTCTGCAGCCGCATCACCGCAGCTAAGCTGGTCCCCAGGAGGCACGGGCCACACCCCTGAGCCCCAGCCATGCTTCCCAGACATAAGAAGTGTCCGATCAACCCAGAGAATCAGGAGAAATAATGAACGCTTGTTATTGAAGGCACTAAGGCCCGGAGCTACCTGTTATGCAGTGAAAGCTCACTGATATCACCGCCAAGGAATCCTTACATGGCCAACAATGGTGATAAAACACAATAAACTTGCAACCTAGAAAGATCTGCCAGGAGCTGATGATAGCCCTGAGATGTGGAGAGCCAGGACCGAGGCAGGGTGGCTGTGGATGGCGGAGAGATGGAAGATTCAAGAGCTATTTTATTGTATTTAAATATTTTACTTATTTATTTGAGAGAGAGAGACAGAGAGAGCAGAAGCAGGGGGAGCAGCAGGCAGAGGGAGAAGCAGGCTCCCCACTGAGCAGGGAGCCTGGTGCTGGACTCGATCCCAGGACCCTGGATCATGACCTGAGCTGACGGCAGACGCTTCACTGACTGAGCCACCCAGGCGTCCCTCAAGAGCTATTTTAGATATAAAATCAACAGGATTTAGTTACAGACTGACCCAAGATTTGTCTAAGGTGCCTGTTGTCGACAATAAATAGATTCTATTTGGAGCTCGCCGGCAGGTGGGGTGCAGGATGTTTCCACAGGAGACACACAACGTGACCTGAGCTGGAGAAGTCAGGGCTCAGTGTCACGGCAAAGGCAAGCTCCCGAATGAAACTTTCTTTTCAGTCCCTGACATCTGAAAGAAGAATTAAGGTGGAGTGCTCACTGCCCCAGCCTCGGACCTGCCGTCACCTCCTCTGAGGCCAGCGTCTGCTCGTAGCAGCCCGCGGAGGGACCCTTGTAAGCTGTAACCCAGACCTTCCTCCCTCCCCTCCCCAGCTCACACTGTCCCCTTTCCCTGTGCACTGCCTCCTCACGCATTAGATTTCACTAGTGATGGCCCTTCCCAGGGACATCGTCACGGACTGCCCAGATGAGGCCAGGCAGCGTCACTACCCAGGATTCCTTGCACTCCCAGAGAGCAGGTGTCACCGGCCTGATAGCCACCTGGGAGCACAAGGGTGCCTGTCCCACACCGCATGCTGCCACCACACTGCCTGCCGCGCACCGCCGGCCACGTGGGAGAAAGTCAGTTTCTAGCTCCTGAATGAGAGAATGAACAAAACAATCCGTTCACCTATCACTCGTCCCAGATGTTTCCTTCCACCTGCTCCGTTCCACACGCCAAGCCGAGTTACCACCTTCCCTTCAGCTGCCCAAGGCTTCCTGTGTGTCTCTCCGTTCCTTTGCGCTGGGATTCCCAGCCCCGACTGGCACACTGGCAACTAGGGGACTTCCACGAGCTAGAACCATTCCCCAGGTGTCACCCACCCTCCAGGCCCTGGTGCCCTGGCTCCTGACACAAAGCTGGGGTGCTAAATACACAGAAAACATACTTATCTCATATTCCATATCTGCTTAACGATCTACCAAGACCCTCCTTGGCTTTTATGTTTCTTTTTTCTTTTTCTTAAGATTTTATTTATTTATTTGCGAGAGAGAGAGAGAGAGAGAGACAGCACAAGCAGGAAGAAGAGGGAGAAGCAGACTACCTTTTGAGCAGGGAGCCTGATCCCCAGGACCCTGAGACCATGACCTGAGCCAAAGGCCAAAGCTTAACTGACTGAGCCACTCAGATGCCCCTGCCTTTTGCTTTTTAACCTGCACCCTGAAAATTTCTTCTGGAATGTGACACCGCGGCTCTCTTCCCACGCTCTGCTATCCTGCCCTGTCTCCCTGGATCCCACCTGCTTCCCCCCTCTCCCCCTGCCCCTGGGCATTGACCCCTTCCTTTCTATCTGGAGGACTGGCAGCCACCAGGTACTGGTCCAAGCCCCCAGCAGCCAACTGCTGGGCTAAACCAGGAGACTAAGCCGCAGGAAACACGTCCACAAGCTCTACCTACCGCACAGGAGGTGAGGGCCCATAAGCCACTCCTTCGCCCCTAACAGAACGTCACCATCGGCAGCCCCTGCACCATCATGCATGAGAACGTGATAAATCTCCTGAGAGAGGCTGTTCTCCGATTTTGGTTCTTTGGGGAGCAGAGCAGAGGACCGGACCCGAAATTCCTCACCACTTCTACATTGCTTAAGAAATCCCGGCCTTTCCCTCTGCTTGAGAAGCGATCATCTGGAGAATTGTGAACGCAGGGCCCCGCTGAATAATAGTGCTGCCCCTTCAATACAAGGACGTCTCCTCTCAGAGGCCTGTGGCCACATATTATCTTGAAACAGGGTGCCCCGCGGCTGCTGTGTCGACCAGGAGACACTGTGTAAGCCAGGATGTGTGACGGCAAACAGTCTTCCTCGGAGTCTGAGTTGGCTCCTTGTTAACACAGGCACCGTTCCGGCTTCAACTATTTTGCAAGGTGTACCGAACAAAAGTGGACAAAACCAACATGGGATCACTTAAAAACAAAAAAAGCAAAGTAAAACTAGTAGTAGAAATTGGGGCAGATACCACTTTAAAGGGCTGGCTGGCACTTTCCCAAACTAAGCCCTTTGTCCTCAAAATCTCTGCTCTTCTTCACAGTGATGTGACGCCAGCTGTCATGTGTATCATTTTGCGGATGAGCAAGTGGAGGCTTGAGGAGGGTAAGCAACTTGCTCAAGGTCACGGTCAAGATCGGAGCCTTGGATGATAAACCAATTCCTCCCAGGACGAGCGCAGTGTACTTCACATGGGCGCTCACTGAGCCCCTCTGCGGTGCCCTGCCCTGGTGGGACAACAGCACACTCTCAGGGGTCAGCTGGTGAGGAGCCCACCGTGTGGGGAGGGGTGCGGGCACACGAGCCAGCAGCTGCACCACCCTGCGCAGGGGTCAGGGCGGAGACGGTCAGCACACAGGTGGGTGGTTTCTTAATCTGAATTCCTGTCCAGAACACAGTGATCTCGGAGAGTGAGCTCAGCACAGAGACTGTCTGGCAGATCTGTCTGCGGAGGGGACAGGTGGCCCAGATGTAGGCAGGTGCAGGGGCCAATCAGAACCCGGTGGTGAGATGACCCAGAAACACCTGGAGTAGGAGCTGGCATGCCTGGAGCAGGGCTGCTGGCCAGGCTCGGTGAGGGGCGCAGGGCGAGGGAGCCACGGTGCTGGGGCTGACGGAGGGTGCAGGGCCTGAGCGGCCCCTTCTTGATGGGGCTGCATCTCCCCTCCTGGCCCCGACAGCTGATGGGAAACACGCCAGATGGGGCAGGGAACACAGCTGCTTGCTGGTGGGAACAGTCCTCCAACGCGGACCCGCCCCCACCGGGAGGGCTTCAACTGGGAGCAGCCCTCGGAGTGAGGGGGTTTCTGAACGCGGAGGGCAGGTGCTTCTCTGGGAGAGGTTATCACTACCAAGGGCGAATGGATGAGCGCACAAGGACGCCAGCCCGGAGCTAAGCATCTCGTGCACCTGACTTCACGCAGCCTTTGCAGCAGTCCTCTGGTGGGGGCAGATCCCCATTTCACAGATGTGCAAACTGCGGCTCTGCAAGAGTCGGGTCTTCTGCCCAAGGCCACGGGGCAGGAAAGCTGCCAAGGAGCTGTTCAAAGTCAGGGCCACCTCCTACAAGTCCATAGCCGTTTTCCTCCTTCTCCAGCCTGACTGGGCCCTAGAAGGTCTTCAGTCCGTGTTCCCTCGCGCACACACCCCCCCACAGATCCACGAGTGGGGGGCGGCGCAGTTTACTAGTTTGTATCTGTGCTCTGAGTTCCCAGCTCTTTCCAAGCAGCTTCAGCTTTGGGTTCCCAGCACCGAGCGTGGTCAGCTCTCAGAGCCCAGAGAGACAAAGACATGGGTGCTGCTCACATGGGGGACACCCCGACATGGCTGGTGATCTCCCCCACATGTCCCAGTTGCGGGGCTCCGGACACTCCCTCCTGGCCGCTGCCAGCCTCTATCCGCTGGGGTTCCTCCCACGTGGGTCTGGCTGAATCCCTCCTACGGGGAGACCTGCGCCGCCCCTCATTACTGAAACAATGCAGGCCGTGCAGGGCTCCCAAACCGCAGCCTTGGCCATTTCCTCTCTTGACACCCCCTTCCTCTGAGCACATGACAGGGAGGGGCCCGGTTCCATCTCAGGGTTCCTCCAGAGAGGGCACTGGGCCTCTCTACCCTGACCGCCACTGTCACCAGGTCTTTCAGCAGGAACCTGTCTGTTCTCTGGGGCTCCCCCTCATCCTCTCCTGTTTTATTTCTCTCAACTCCCAACCAGAATACTGGATGGTTTTACCCCAGAGCACAAGTGGGGAGACTGAGGCTCTGACATGGAAGTCACCTGCCCCAGTCCCACAGCTGCCCCAGAGCCCATGTTCTGCGGGCCCTGCCCTCCTCCTCTGCCCGCAGGCCTTCCCCGCTGGGGAAACGGAACGTGCCTTCAGAGCAGGGAGACGCAGGTCTCTGGGCTGCCTCCGCCTCCTCTGGGCCCCACGGGTTCCTCGGTGCTGCCCAGAACCACACACAGAGCTGGGAGGAACGGGGAACCACGACGCGCGGGTTTGTTTGCCGGGCAAGCACAGGCCTAATTCCGGAGGCCTGACTACGGACTTTCGAACAAGATTCTGTGGATGAGAGGGAGGAGGGAAGCTTGTGCTGAACAAGGGAAACCTCGAGCCAGAGGACAGGGCTGGCCTCACACAAAATCTGTCCATGCCGAATGTGACCTGGGACACCACCCTGAACCGTCCTATTTATAGTCCTTTGAAATATGGCTTGGGAAGGGGGGGCTTTGTTCTTCTGGCTTCTTATCTGATTCTCAAGAACAAAGGGGAGGGAGGTGTAGGAGGGAGGCTCTGACCAGCTGTTGGTGTGGGCAGTGGGAGCAGACACACTGGACCCAGGAAACTTCTGGCCCATGTGCCCATGGGGAGACAGTCGTGGTGGGGTGGGAGGGGTCGTCCCAGCCCCCGACTCGACCCAACCTGGGGGACCTTAGGTCAAACGGCCAATGCCAATGAACTTCGGTTTTCCCAACTGTCAAAACACCAATAAGAGGAATGACCACAGAGCCCTGTTGAGGTTAAAGGAGTCCAAAACGTCCAGTACATGGTATTTCCTGGGCAGAAACTCAGGAAGGAGAAAAGGGCAGACAGCAGCCAGAATTCACAAAACCCGGCACGGGCTTGCACGGAGGGAGGTCTGCAGGACCCTGTGGGCACCGGTGGTCTGGGACGTGGGGGTGTAAGAGCCCACCAGCAGCCCGGTACAGGGGGTCTGTGGGAGACCCAGCTGCTGGGGTCCCTGGCTGCCGGCCTGGGGAGGGAGCGGGCGTCTCGCTCTCTAGGACATCCTGAGCTTCCCAAGCGGAGAGGAAACCCAGCGGGGAGGCAGGGCTTGGCAGCTTGAAACTGCAGGCTGGCTTCCAGCCCTGGCTCTGCCTATTAACAGGCTGAGGAACCGCACAGGTCCGGCCTCTCCTCTGTCTGAGCCGTCTGCTCAGCTATGAAACAGGGGGCAGGGAATCCACAATGCCTTGTCCTAGGTGTGCTCACCTGACCCTAGGGTCCAATGGGCACATCACAGCCCAGCCCACGCTTTCAGCCTTAAATTCAGATATCCCCGAAAGTTGCACCCTACCACCTTCTCCGGGAAGCCCTCCATGGTTGGAAGCTCTGTGTAAGGAAGAGCTGCCTCATCCACAGAGGTGTCCAGAGGACAAAGGGTCACTGTGCGGGGCACAGATCTAGTGATCAAGTGGACAGAAAAACCACCACATAGGAGAGTGCAAGTGAGGAGCCAATTCGTGGGAGATCAAGCAAGAGGCCTCTAAACGTGCATGATGTTGCAGATGATGGGAGCACGCACTTAGAAAGCCCTTAGGGTGGACACCCTGCAGGGCACAGAGAGGTAAAGCAGCTCCCTCAAGGTCACACAGCTAAGGAGGGGCAGAGCCAGTGTTTTTTATTGGGCAAATCAATGAGTGAGTCAGAGAATGAATAATTGAAATCTTGGACTAGGGGAAGGTTGAAACAAGGGCACCGCTAAGCCTCTTTGCAAATGCTGGGATTCTACGATTCTTTCTTGTTTCGTGCTCTGCAAATACGCCACCTCTGTCACTTGGTTATCATTCAGTCTACTCACACACCCCTTCCCTCCACCCACTCCTGTAAAGGTCACAGCTTTTGACACCACGGCCCCCCACTCAGAGAATAAGAGAAACTTCCTTTACTTCATCCCCGGGGCAGGTCCGCAAGGAAGCAGACATACTCATACCCAAAACTGTTGTTTGGTTTGGGAGAGACATCGGCTTAATTTTTCTAATCCTAGAGTTCCCAGATCGGTTTTCTTCGGCTCAGTTTGTTCCCCGCCACAGGTAGAGAAGGAAAACTAACAGCAGACCTTCTGTTGGCACGAATTCTTCAAACAACTCCGAGAGGCTTGTTTTTCATTTGAAATTTCTCTTAGGCGGTGGTGCATGATCTCACGGGCTTCTCAAGTCCTCTTTTGATTTAATTTCCTTTTTCACCAAAAGACTGAGGTTTGAAATTTCAGATTTTTGCTTTAGGAACGACCAGGAACACTGCCCTACCCCCCCACCCAACAAGGACATTCTTGTTTGTGGTAGCGCCTGTGTTTCCCAAGCAACCGTCTTTCTTCATCACACTCTCCACCAGGTGGTAGGAAACAAACGGAGGGTTTCGGAGGGAGGGGAGGGGTGATGGGTGAGCTTGGAGGTGGGTATTAGGGAGGGCACGTATTGCATGGAGCACTGGGTGTGGTGCATAAACAATGAATCTTGGAACACTAAAAAACTGAAATTAAAAAAAAAACACAAAAACCAAAAAACAGTGTTTTCAAGGAGGAACAACAAGCAGACCTTTCTCTCCATTGTGACGATGTTATTAAAAGGGAATTTTTCAATGTTGCCAGAGCAACTTTTACTCATCACTTTACTCGGAGCAGGCGCTGGAGGTGGGTGGGTTTACACGTCTGGTGACAAACAGACTGAGCCTTCCTGCTCACAGCCCTGTCTGTGCTCTGCGACTGGCTCCCAGCCCTTTCTCAATCCCCAGGCACCGTGGGGCTCTCTGAATTCCATGTATGACAACAACGCAGAGGGTGAGGGTTTCCAACCAGCAACACGGGGACTCCGCGCAGATTTAAACTCCCGTCAGACAGCCACGGGTTAGCTAAAGAAACTCATCCAACTAGCACAAGTGGGGAATATGGGAAGAGGCTTGGAGCCCCACCCGTGGACTGGGACGGATACCCGGTGTGATGTGTTCTCCATCCGCACCCCTTAGGGAAGCTGCCTCACCCTTCCCAGTCTCCCTGATGTAGAGATATGCGATGATCCCAGGAATTACACGGGTGGAGATCTGGCCGTTAGGAATTTGGGCTCTGCCAACTTTCTAGCTATGTGACTTGGGGCAAGTGGCTTCGCTTCTCTGAGCCTTAGTTTCCGCATCTGTAAAATGGGATTAGGGACAAAGTATGAGCAGCAATTTTATAGGGCTGTTATGGAGACTAGGAAAGTCCTATTAGAGGAAAGGTCAAGTCTGCTGATGGAAAGCACGCCTCCTGGCCCAGCCCCATGTGGAGATGCTGAGAGTAGACCCCAGCCACAGGTAACCCAAGATAGCCATCACTCTAGCCTCTACAGTTCAACTCTTGGGGTTTTCTAGGAAATCCACCAATGGAAAGGATATTCTTTGAACTCCGTGTCAAGGACAGAATGCACACAACCTCCCAGCTCCCTGCCAGTTCACCAGTTCACCTGCAAAAGACTTAGAAGCAAGACTCCCGGTTCCCAGGATCTGCCAGTTGTGTCTCTCCCTTTCTCTTTTAAATTCTGTTTCTGCCTTTATTCCTTGCGTTTGACTTCGCGTGCTTGCTGACTTCCTCACCTTAACAAGATTATTTACATACAAAATAACTACAGGGTTGGGAAATCAACTAACCAAATGTCCATGTCCGAGTTATTTGTTGACAGCTTCTTTCGGGGGCTTCTGGGGTGATCTGCCTCCCTGGGCCCACACCCCTTCACCAGCAGAACCTTCCCTGGGCCCCTCCCCGCCAGGCCTTCCCTGGGGATGGGGCCATCTGACTTCCTAATGCCAAAGCTGGTTCTCAGCCAAGTCGGCTTCTGGTTCCGGTTCATGCGGACCTACTCGAGGGGAACAGTAAACTGTAGGGACAGTTCAAGGTGAGAAGGTGGGGGCTGGGAGGGGGGAGCTGAAGAAGACGAATTGGAAGCATGGGCTTTTTGCCCTCTCACTCAACAGAGACGTAATTTTGGGCACACAGAAGGAAAATCTGCATGCGGGGACCCTGTGATCTTGGGCTCGTCACTTCCACTGCAACATGGGGAAGACCCTCATCCTAGCCCAGCACTTAGACGAGCTGGAGTCCAAGCAGAGTCAGGGTTGCAGATGCCGGTGGCTGTGAACGCCAACTCAGGGGTTTCCGTTCTCAGACCATGGGCGGCTCTCTGAGGACGTGACACTCAAGAAAGGCAAGGGGGGGGGGGGGACACAGCCCTTCGTCACCAGGCTAAGCCACTCGTGGGCTTTATTTTGGGCTCCAGTCGAGCCTTCCAAGGAAAGAGGTTTTCTTTTCTTCTTTCCTTTCCTTTCCGCTGAGCCTTTTATCTCTGAAAAGGTAAATGCCCAATTAGATGGATTTTCATCTGTCATGTGGAGTTGTTTTAGGCTCTTTGAGCATGAAACAATATTTTGGAGTCATTCCACCCTCTCATTTAGAGAGGAAGCTGGGTTTGCTCTCGCTGTGGTTCTTCTCTCTCTCTCTCTCTCTCTCTCTTTTTTTTTTTTTTTTTTTTTTTTTGGTTGAGTTTTTCTCAAGAGCCCTCTGCTAAGTAAATATTCATGAAGGGAATTTTTAGCCACTCTAGTTTGTTAGTTCAATGTGGACTCAAATGGATTTTTTTTAAATGTAGCATAATCTATCACAATGATATCTATTTGAGTTTTGAAGCTTTTGAAGGTAGCTGGTGAAATTCAAAGAAAGAATTTTCTTTGTAGACCCATGGGGACCTACCCAAAGTCATCTGAAACCCCTTTTTTAATTCCGCCAATAATTTGGAATGTATGTTCTTTCCTTCTCGACTTCTCTGGATTACTGAGATTTTTAACTTATAGTTCATATTCTTTTAAGGGCTTCTGGTTAGATAACTTTTACATATTTTAGAGGAGGAAGAAAAAGTACACACATACACACATGTACACAGACACACACACAGAGAGTCAGAAGAAATGGTCCAAACATCCCCAGGTATCTTTGGAAGGAAAAGCTTTTAAGATCAAAATATTCAAACAGTACTATCTGATTACGGAATAGGCCAGAAGGACAAGAGGGGGTACAGCCAGCCCCCACACCCAAGTTGGAACCTTGGTCCTCTCGGGAAAAAAAGCTAATGTCTATTGAGTGACTCGTTCATTTTCCACATCAACTGTACAGAGTATCATCCCCATGACAAAAGAGGATACTGAGATCCAGGGAAGGTAGGTGATATGATCACTGAGCAGTAAGTGATAAGCCTCAGACTGCAAAACCTTAATACTGAAGTTTTCTGCTTCTCAAAGATGCTTCCTAAAATGTAAAGGTCTTTTTTTTTTTTTAATTTTTAAAAGATTTTTTTTATTTATTTGGGGTGGAGGAAGCACTCACGGGGGAGGGACAGAGTCAGAGGGAGAAACAGACTCCCCGCTGAGCAGGGAGCCTGGTGATCCAGGACCCAGGAGCAGGACCTGAGCCAAAGGCAGAAGCTGACCCGACTGGGCCACCCCGGTGCCCTGAAAACATAAAGGTCTTAGTAATAGCATCTTCCTCTTGATTCTTGCATCTTACTAGGGGAACAGAACACAAGGGTTCAAACTTGGGCTCTGACCAGTGGTGTGGCCCTGAGCAAGGGAGCTCCTTCCCACCTCCAGCTCTGTTCTTCCAGGATCCTGGGGCCAGCCAGGCCCCTGGCTGCTGAAGGATCAAACGAGATGACAGGTGAGTGCAAGGTGAGTGCAGACCTGTCCAGCTGCTGAGAGACTCCAACAAAGGAACTCCCTGGCTTCTGGCAGCTGGGTGAGTGACTGCGGCTCTTGGTGGCACAAGATAGTGAAAAGCAGGCAGGACACAGCAAGGGGGCAGCCTATTCTTAGGGCTGTAACCTGCCAGGCTGAGGACAGAGGCTTTCCTCAGAGGCTTTGATGAGCTCTGATTGCCACCCTCCTGGTTCCCCCCACCCATCCCTCCATCTGCCTCATGGGGGCTTTGGTGGTTGAGGGTGGGAACCTGCTCAGGTCCTGCTACATTCCTGGCTGCTCTGGAGACATTCCCTTTCTTAAAGTCTCTGCTCCGTTTGTTTCCTCCCGGAACCCGGAATGAGTCAATTTTTTAAAATACTTGCCCCTGTTCTGGGCATACCCTAAATACTTAATAAAAATTAGAAGCTCCTGAGTTTATTACCAATGAGGCAGGTTCATGGCCTCATCCTATGGGTCCCTCCCAAGCCCCCCGGGGCAGGGTGGGAATTGTACGGTGCCATCTACCAACTGAGGAAACGGGAGATTCTGAAGAAGTTCAGGGACTTGAGGGACACAGCCAAGGTCCTTGGCCAGGAGCAGGCGGAGTGGGACAGGACCAGGAGCAAGGAGTTCTGAGTCCGAGGCCAGTGGTGGCCCTGCCTGGATCCACTGGACTCAGAAGGAAGTATCCTGACCCCAGCGACTTATCTGACAGTATTTCCAGTGTAAACCATGATAGATGGTTCCTGACTATAGATATAGATATAAATATAGATATAGATTGAAGTTCATGTAGATAGCAGTATTCCGACGCCAATGTCTTATCTAACGCTTGTCCCAGTGTAAACCATGATAGATAGTTCCCTCCTAGTGCCTCCAACTTGGTCACAGATCACACCTGTTACTCAGTCAACAAGACCATGCAGGAGGGGCCCGGGGCATGCCGCACCCTCACCTGTGTACTCCCCTCAGAACCCAGACATCTCTGTTCCTAGTAATTCCCTGTGCTGTGCCCTAGAGATAACCTTTGGGTTTCTTTATCAATCCTCAGCAATGAGAAAAACAAGCTGTACTCTAATCCCGTCATTAGGCTCTTTCCAGTGGGGGTTATTGACAACCATTTAACATTAACACCAGCCTTGTATGTCAAGTGGAAGCATTCTAGAACATTCCACCTTCTGTCAACTTCTCTATTTCTCACATGCTCTGTTTGGATACCGTGCCTCAAGCATTGAGCACTTTCCATGCCAACTCTCGTGCACAGGCTCTTAGCTGGGCTATGAGGAGGCCCCTCCAGGGGCAGGCTCCTGAGCAGGATCTTTGATCCTCACTGAGCATCCAGAGAAAATGACCCACCGGCACTTCAGCCCCAGCCCCAGAGGTGCAAGGCTTGCTGAGCTCACACAGTTAGATGCGGTCCTGTGCCTGAAAACTTGGGCACTGTCCCCGCACACGCTGCCCGCCATCCTTTAACCCCATCTCCCGAGACGGCCATTTAAATCTGAGATCAAGCATAAGGACAAGGATTAGAGATAAAGCACCAAATTTTATTTTTCTTAAAGCATAGCAAAGCAGGTAGTCTCTATCGTACATGCTATCACTGTGATGCCCATGACCCTGGGAAGATCCCAATTCAAGGTCCTGTACTCTGGCTGAGAACCATGAAGAACAGACAGACCTATGCCTGGTCTGTTATTTTATTTTACTTTATTTTTCTGGGGCACGTGGGGCATACACCACTTTAATTAGATACCGGTTCAGTGCATGGAAGAAAATACCTTTGCTTTCGAAAGTCTGGTTCTCCTAGGTATTCAGACTCTACCTTCTCAGTGAGTCCTCCCGTGGGTCTCATGAGGCAAATAAATCCGTTCCCTTCTCTGTCCTAGCCTCTCACTGCACACGCACGTGTTCCACCTGTACAAACCACTGCAACATACTCTTCACGCCCCTGGGTGCCTCTGCAGCACATGGTGACGTCTGGGGGCAGGCAGGGGTCAGGGGTTGGGGGGAAGGATGGATCACATGTTCTTTCAACCCTGTATTTTCAGCATCTTGCATGATGACCAGAACATAATTAATACCTAATAAATATTGGTTCAACTGAAATGAAAACAAAGAAACCAATAACAAGACCCAAGAAACCATAAAACCCCAGGACTCCCAAGGAATGCTGGTTTCCAATGAGGAAACTGAGATGTAAACCTGCAGAAAAGAATATGGGTGTGGGGAGGGGAAACAGAGAGGGCTCACCTAGTTGGGAGCTTAGGAGACCGGGGAGCGTTCCAGGTTAGCTCTGTCACCCAGTGTCCCATGGTTTTCCCTCTGGGCCTCAGTATTGTTTTCATTAATATGAAAGATTGAATAAAATGATTTCTATGAAAATTTTCAGCTCCTGGAGTGGGAGTAAAATTGGTCCTAGTGAGGGCATCAAAGCTCCTCTTGGCCACATGCATCACTGGGAGTCTCCACAAACGTCACCTCAGCTCTGCCCAAGTTCAGAACCCAGACTCTGAAACTTCTGGGCCAACTCAATGTCCAGTGCTGAGAATTGCCGGTGAATGACTTCACTGATTGGGCGTGGGCTCTGGAGTCTGGAGCACTCTCTGTAAGGGAAGGGAGGAGGCCCCGCATGGATGGCTCTGTTTCTGTGACACCAGGAATATCTGGACGGTTCTGAGGATGGAGCTGGAGCAAAAGCAAGCAGGGTGCAGGCTGTCTTCATGAAGAAAGGCTTTAATGGCCCCAAGGCCATGTCAGCAGAACTGCAAACCTCTCATTTTGCAGAGAGTGAAACTGAGACCAGAGCCTGGAACAGTGTGGGTGCCAAGTTACAAAGCATTTGAGTGCTGGCCCTAGGGGACTAGAGCAGGCTTCCTCTGGGGCCCAAGGCTGGTCTTGTGTGCCCAAATTAGAGGAGAGAGCTTTCAGATCCTTGGGTCTGCAAGGGGGGTATGACGTTTCCACACATGCTCCACAACTGAACAAAATGCCTGTGAAACTTATTCCAGAATTTTCTGTGACTGGGCCAAGCAACAACTCCAGTGGCCAGTTGCATCCGTCCTTGGTGCATATAGGATTTACTGTGAAGCAGGATAAGGAGATGACTGGTAGATTCTTTTCTTTTCTTTTCCTCTTCTTCTTCTTCTTCTTCTTTTTTTTTTTTTTTTTTTTTTAACTTTGGTTGCTTTACATGGTGTGGGAGGGAGCTTGGAGAGAGGGTTAGGGTTTAGCTCCCGTAAGACAAAAAGCCCTGTCCAAATATAACTCCTCTGAGTCAGCAACCACAAAGTAAGGGACTCAAGCAAGGTGAACTGACCGGGTGATTCAAAGAAGCCCTTTCCTGGGGGTTGGGGAGGGAGGGCTGCTGAGAGTTTGCTTCCAGAAGCTATCCTAGCCTGGGGGGCTGCTTGGTGCAGAGGGCCACAGAGACCCACCTGGCACAAAGCCATACAGACCCCTGAAGCTCCAGGACCCAAAAGGATCCCTCAAGGCCAGAACCACAGATGGATCCAGCCCTCATACCTTGGGGACCAAAGGCTCCGGATAGCCAATTCTGTGGAGGTCCCCAACTTCAGCAGGGTGCTGGTAAACCCAGCTGGGGGAATGGCCAGTCTATGCCTCCAAGAGGGAACCCAGCCCTGAGGTCAGCGAGAAGGCTGATCAGAAGTCAGCCTCCTCGGCTGCTGAGGCAGAGCCTGGAGCAACAGAATCCACGCCCCCAGAGAGCCCTTGGCCCTCACTGCTGGCAACACTTCCTGTTTCCATTCTCAGGGCAGCATTCAAGAGGCACCCTGTGGCCTGCCAACCCAGTAAGGTGGGAGCAAGAGCCTGCTTCTGTCCAGGGGTAAAGCCTGGATGGTAAATGCGGGACTAGGAGAAGGCAGAGGCGGCACATTTCCAGGCTCGTGGGGTCGTCCAAAGACAAGAGGAGGGAGGCCCCTACTCATTCTGTTATTTATTTATTCAGCAAAAACAAATTCATTGTAAGATGAGATTCCCTTTCCCAGATTTGAAGTCAAAGGTCACGCGGACATGCACGTGGAGGGTGAGTGTGTAAACGTGCATATCCCTACATGCACACACATTCACACAATTACATGTAACACTCTGTGCCACACATCTGGAAGGTAACAATAAGGACCCGGTTTTACAGACACCGAAACTGAGATTCAGGAGAGTTCGAGTCCGCTGCGGGAACATCAGAGAGGGAGACGGTGGGGGACCCGGATCTGGGCAAGGGCGGCGGAGGCTGGAATGGTGAACTCTGGTGGGTATTTTTAGTCCACCACGGGATTTCAGAACACGTCCGGGCCGCGGTGTCTGGGGCAGGAGGGGAAGGTGCAGGATCTTGAGGGAGACCAGACACCCTGCCTCTGGGGCCCCCTCCCCACCTCCGAGCCAAGCGGCAGTTTCCAAAACAGCCGGCAGGGGGCAGTGCTCCTTGCCTTTTGCGAAAGCGCCGGCACCCCAACGCAGCTCCCGGGGGCAAGACCACCCGGCGACTCCGCCCTCAGCTTCTAAGAAAGCGCAGTTTTGAACCCCGCACGTAGTAGGTGCGCAAGGCGCGTCTAGAAACCTGAAGGGCTGGATTAGGTGGATGAACATGGATTCCGTAGAGGCAGTAGGGAAGACACGGAGAGAAGGGACCGTCCGGCCCCTGCCTGCGCGTTTCATCCACAGGCCTTTGCCAACAGCCTTTCCCTACTGTGTGTCAGGCGCGGCGGCGACGACTCCTGGACAGCCTAATTCCCTGCTAATCTCGCTCTCCCCGCGCTCCCCCCTCCCCGCCCCAACACACACACTCGGCCTCAGAGCAGGGGGTGGGCGCTCGCTGTCTCCCTGGGGGACCGTCTCAGCCCAAATCTGCGGGGCCTGCGAGGAGGGTGAGTCAGAAGAGGCGAGGAGTCCCCAGAGGTGGGCACGTGAAAGCCAGGGGGATGCCTGAGGCGGCCCCGGGGCAAGGGGGTCACTGCCCTCAGAGACGGGGCTGTCTCCGGCTGCGGGTCACGCAGAACCCGCGAGACGCAGTGACCCGCCCAGCCCCCACCACCCGCTCACTTCTGGGCGCGCACGTGTCCACCCGCCGAGCGCCCCCAGCAAGCCCCGCGAGCGGCCGGCGCTGGCCAGGACCTTCGGGCGGCAGGCTGGAGGGACTCCCGGCCCCGCCGCCGCGCAGAACCCAGACTCTGCAGACGCCGTTCCCCAGACACCGGGCCTGGGGCAAGGAGAAGGCAGACCGGGCGCAGTCTCAACCCCCATCTCAAGTTCAGCCGCACTTCCTCCCGCAAGGTCACGCTCAAACACACTCACGCTGGGCAAAAGGAGGAGCTCAAAGTTGCGCCACGGTCCCGATTCCGAATCTAGCGGTGGTCCCATCCGGGGGCTCTGCCCCAGAGCAGCGGCCGCCCGCCCCCGCGCTCTGGCAAAGAGCGGCCCCTGCCCCACGCGGGTCACACACCCGAGAGACGCAGACAAGTTGCTAACTTTTGTCAGATTATTCGCTGCAGCTGCGGCGCCTAACGGGGTTGGGGCGGACTCAAGAGTTTCCAGTTGCCACCAGCATCACCCCCGCCCCGCTGCCCTGCGCCCACCCAACCCCTCCCTGCCCAGCGCGCCACGTCCAGCTACCGCGCCAACTTCTCCACCGTCTCCGGAGCAACGTGGGCCGGCGGCGTCCCCGGGGGCGATGGCCACCTCCCGGATGTGCTCCTGCTCGCAGCGGATTTGGAGGCTCGATCGCAACACCGTCCCGCTGCCGCTGGACCCGATCACCCGCAGCCTCCTCGCGCCCCCGCGCCCCTCGCTCCCACTCGGAGGCGCCGGAGCGGGCCGCCCAGAAGAGACTCATCCCAGCCGCGGCCCCGCTGGCCGCTTCGCCCTCTGGCGGCCCCGACCCGGGAGATTCCAGCCTGGCGCCGGTGCAGTGCCACCCCGGGGACCGCTGCCCCGGACCGGCGCAGGCTCCCCGCTGAGGTCCCAGCAGCTCTTCTAATAACGGCTGAAGATCCCGGAGCCCCAGTCTCCTCTGGGGCCTCCTCCCTCTCCCAAAGACCCCAGTGACGCCGTGGCTGGGGAAGGGGTCTCCCTACGTCTGTCTTCCTCCAGGCGCCGGGGGTCTTCAGTCCCACTTCCACTGTCACAGCCTCCTAGACCCCTCCCGACCACTTCAGTTCCCGGCTCCGGGCAATCACCCCTCCACTCGGAGAACACACTCGAAACTGCCCGAGCCCCAACTCCGGCAGACGCAGCCGCCCGCGCACCCCGGCAGCGCTGGGCTCGGCGCGCTCACTCACCGCAGCTGAAGACACGCGGGAGTTTCCGCGGCTTTGGGGATGAGGGGCTCCGAGGAGAATAAGAGGGGGGTGTCCCGAACACTCGACCCCCTTCCAGCTCACAGCGCTCCGTCCTCCTCTCCCTCCTCGTCCTCCTCTTCCTCCTCCCTCTGGTCTTTGTCTTTGCAAAGTGTCGAAACTGTCTGGCATAGTGGAGCTCCGCCGGCAGAGGCTGGAGCCGGGGAAGCGGGGAAGCGGGTGAGGATGGGAGCGGTCTCGGGAACACCTTCCCCCGGGTGTAACGGGAGGGGCGGGCGGGCGGCCGGGGAGGGGCGGCTTCCCTGGCCGGCCGGGGCCGGGAGCGGGGCGCGCCGGAGCGGGGCGGGCGCCTCGGCGGCGCGCGGCCCTCCCCTTCCTCCGCCCAGCGCCCGCCCCCCGGGCCCGCGCTCCCCCCGCCCCCCCTCCGCCCGCTCTCGGCTCGGCTTTCCGCTCGCTCTGGGCTTCCAGCGAGCTCCGGAGCCACGTGGACCGCAGCCGGCTAGCGGAGGCCAGGCTGGAGACGCCGGAGGCGGCGCGGGGACAGGATCGCCGCCCAGAGAGGGCTCTGCAGGGACAGCTCCGCCACTCTCCGCGGCGAGGCCGCCGCCCACAGGCTGGCGAGACAAGGGAAGAACCGCCGGGGGACCTGTGGGGTCAGCCCCGGGGAGGAGGCGACGGGCGCCCACCGAGAGGACGTGGCGGTGCCCCCGAAGAGCCCGAGATGGGCGCGCACCGTAGCAAGAAGAGGCCGATCCCCCGCTGGCGACCGGGCAAAGCCGCCGACTTCCTCTAAGGGCGCGGGACTCGAGGTGGGATTCGGGGAGGGGAGGACCGCGGCGGGGCTGGGGCCCGGGTCAGGGCCGAGCCCTGGCCCCGTTCCGAGCCGCAGAGCGGCCCCCGCCCCGGCTCGCCTGCCCGCCGCGGGTTTTTCCTCCTAGATGCGGAGGCTGCACCGCCGCGGTCCAGAGGAGGGCTAGCGCCAGGTAGCGGGACTCCAGGCAGGGGTCGGACCCGGGGAGGCCTGGTGCTGGGGTTCCTGAGACCGGACCCCTTTTCTGGCTCAGGTTTGGGGCTCGGGTTTGCCCTTTCTCCGTTAGAGGGAAGTGGGGGCATTGGAGACATCTTGCTCAATGGCAGAATGCCAGGCTTAGAGATTGAATGCTGGACACAAGGTTTAAGAGGCATTAAAAAAATGTGGCTGTACAGCTTTTATCCCCTCACAGGGATTGTACCTCTTTTACAAGTTTTTCTGAGCAGTGCTAAGAGGAAAGAGGCAGTGTGGCCTCAGGGACATTGAATTCTTCCAGCTTCCATTGCTTACCTTGGAGAGGTCAGTCTTTTGCCGTGGAAGGGGGATAGCTCCCTAGCCCATCGTTCTTCAGAGGGACGCTGTAGTGTGTGCTTCAGATTAGGGCCAGCTGGATGGGACTTTCTGCCTCTGATCCTGCCTTGCCTTCCTTGGATGTGTGATCTTAGACTAGATAAGGTAGCCCTCTGCCCCAGTTTCCTCTTCTGTGAAAACGGGCCTAATAATTGTCTAGCCCGGAAGGTGGTTGTAATAATCAACTGAATCTATACATGTTGAACCTTAAAACTATGCCAGTCATATAATAAGTACCGAGTGGAAGTTAGCTGTTTCGATGGTGGGCCTCCTGCCTGCGCCTCCACCCCTGGGCAGGGAGGTGGCCTGCCCCAGGGAATGGGTAAAGGTTGGTCCAGGAGAGCTCTTGGCTTTGGAAGGAAACAGGAGCTCTTCAGAGCAAAGAGAAGTAGAAAGGAGCAGATTGAAAAAGAGGGGGAAGGGAGGGGGAGAAATTCACCGCTAGGAAATTAACTACTTAGTAGTTAGGACTGTACGTACCATCATATCCTAGCAGTCTGGAGAAGAGACCAGATTGGGCAAGTAAGTGGCCCCGATCAACCAGCTGTTTTTTCCACTTGCAGCCAAGAACCAAAGTCAGCACTTAATTTCAGCCCCAGGTTCTTGGCAGTTCCCCTAGGTGACTCCACAGTGACATGGGAATTCCTAATTAAATGACTCTGTGGTGAAGCATGCATAAATCATCACCGTCTCTGTAAAGATGAGCATCCCAGGCTCCGATGGGGTAACCTGGCAAGGCTTTTTTTCTGGCCCACATCCTTTCTGTTGTAATATAGTTCTTGGGAAGTAGGAGAGAAGGCTCCCCCACCCTCCTGTTTACTCTAGGGTTGTGATAGGCCATGGGGACAGCGCCTCCAAGGCCCCTGGACCTTTCCGGGAGCCCACATTGAGGACTGTGTGTCACAGCATTCCCTGTTGTCACGCTGAGTGTGTCTCCCGACATGCCCTGCCCAAGAACAGCCGTCCTAGTCATTGCTGGGAGTGTCTGCACAGTGAGTGCCCCCAGGGAGCCCGACATCGATTTAATGCTCACACACACACCCTCCCCCACGTACTATGAGCAACTGCAAATCTGTCAGTAATAATGGCGAAGGAAATTGATCTCGTCCTCCCCCAACCCCATTTCTTCACGCATCAGATGGAAGGATCCTAATGGGTCCTGATGCCATCTGGGTGATTAGGCAGAAAGGGGCCGCCTCGTTCAAAGTTCAGAGCTGCTGTGTACTTGGTGGCTTGTTTGGGGGCAGTGTTTTCCTTACCATGGTTTGGGAGGCCCCACTGTTCCTTAGATAAAAGGAGTAACAGAGGGATGTACTGAGGGAAGCTGGAAGGAGAAAGACAGCCAGTCTTTCTCACTCTAGCTCTGGCTCCGTAGCTCACCTTCTCTCCCTCATCTTTCTCCTCTTCCTCTCGCCCTCTCTCTGCTCTGTTCTCTCCCTGCCCACAGTCATTCTCTGTTAAGCCCTGGGGTCTGCCCTACTATTTTCCTGGTGGTTGCAGCCGCAGCCCTTCTAAGTCCTGATGACTGTCAGAACGCTCCTTCCAGTTTCACTTCCCACTGTTCATTTATTTCGGGTTTTAGTTTTTCCAGGAGAGGAGTCTGATTGGCAGGGCTCCCTGGATCATGGGTCATCAACAATCCCAACCATGAACAGGCTGCCCAGGCAGCATGTGCCCATCTCAAGAGTAAGCATGTGGAAGGAGAGCTGTACATTTTACATCACAGGGAATGCGGGACGCCGGACCCTTCCATCCCTGGGAATCTTGGGGGCATTTGAGCCAGCAGAACAGACACACAACCACACTCTACACTAATGTATATTATACCCCCCATCCATACTAAAGCAGCTGATTAATCTTGTCCAATCATGAATGCCCTCTCTTTTGCGCCAGAATTCAGCTCAGGAAAACGTAGATTTAATCTCTGTTTGGATCAACAAGATAAAGAGAGAAATATGCTGTGTCTTCTAGGAAAGGAGTCCTCTTGAATCCTGGGAATCTTCTCTTTACTTCCAACCGTACATGAACATGCAAGTATTTTTAACTCAGTAACTCAGTTCCTCTGGAAAACATCTTGTGCTGATGAGAGGAGCCAAATCAAAGCTTAGTAGATCCAGAGCCCTGATCACACCATACCTGAAGCATACTTCTAGGCTTTCTGTTGTATGAGTCAGTACAGTTCTTTTGTTTAAGCCACTTTGGGTCACAGTCCTGTTACTTGCTGCCAGATGCTTGAAAACTGATACGGAAGATCTGACTATAGCCAGATTCATTTTTCCTGAAGCCACAAGGCATTCCCAAGCTCAAAATCCTTAAAACTTCAATGGTTCCTAATGGCTGAGGATGAAAATCCAAACTTCTGAGCCTAGCAGTGAAGGTCCTCCTTGATGTGGTCCCAGTGTAGGTTTCTCATTTCGTTTCCTCCCAGTATTTTTCTTTTTGAGTCCTGTATAGCAGACATGATTCAGTCCAAGAGCTCTGGTTAAATGACATTTGTTATGTCCTTGAAATCAACATGGATCTCCATCTTGCTGGGTCCTGAAGATTTCACTAACAGCCATCATGGGGCTCCCCAGCCCCTGCAGTATATAAAGATCTAGGGGTCTCATGCAAGCCCTGTTGTCTCTGCTTCCTAGCCATCCTCACTATATCAGCTGAGCCTCTTTGTTCTGGACTATGGGACCCATAGAGGATCCTGACTCCTAAACATGTTTGTCCCTGGGTTCAGTCTTCTTGGATGTGATCATTTCCTAGCACTGTGATAACAAATTATTACAAACTGGGGGACCCAAACCAGCAGAAATGTGTTTGCTCACAGTTCAGGAGGCCAGATGTCTGAAATCAAGGTGCCTCCAGACTTGGCTCTTTCTGGGAGCTCAGATAGAGAGAAATCTCTGAGAGAGAATCCGAGCCTCTCTCCCAGTTTCTGGTGGCTCCCGGCAGTCCTTGGCTTTCTTTGGCTTGTAAATGATCTCTTTGATATCTGGCTCCCTCTTCACATGGTTGCATGTGTGTGTGTGTGTGTGTGTGTCTGTCTGTCTGTCTTTCCGTCTATCTGTCTTCTGTGGTGAGGACAGCAGTCATTGGATACTTTGGGCCCACCATAATCCACCAGACACTGTGCTAAGTGTTGGGGACACGGAGGTGGACACAACATAGTCCCCAGCCTCCAGGAGCCAACGATCTGTCAGGGGACTGGAGTTGCGGGGAATTCCAACACATTCGGGCTGTGCTGTGATAGGCTAACAGGTGGGCACTTACAGGGTGTTGGTTCACAAGATCGAGAGCATTTGGGGTGAAATCTGAAACTGGCCCCATGCACAGAAGCCAGGGACAGACGAAAGAAAGAGGCTGGTGAGTGTCGGGTTTAATAAGCAAGAGAATTTACTTGTAAATCTTATCTTGGGGGCCTTGAGATGAGTAGACCTCTGAATCTACCTTCTAGAATCTTAGAAGTCTATAAACTTCTTTAATGAGGGCTTTAATGAGGTTCAGTGATGGACACTGTCCAGGTGGTCTCAGCAACACCTCTGACGGCTGTGCCCCGGAAAAGAGCTCTCATTATGGGAACAGGGTGTGGTTGAGGCGCGGTGTACATTCCGAGGACAAGGGCGGGGATGAAGATCCTCCACCTGTCCTGGGCCAGCTGTCCTTTCAGCTGGCGGTCATGTCCCCTGGATGACCTCCTCCACCCGGGGGTAGCTCCTGGAGACAGGTGTTCTGAGATCTCCGGGTGAACTAGGGTGTATGCGGTGTGCGGAACGCATAAGCTCCTCCAGTCACCCACAGCCTTGCAAACCAGGCGGGGTCGTCTGGGCTTTATCCAGAGAGCCATTGGCATCTCGGAGACTTCACGTTTGGAAAGAGGCGCTGAGGACACAGTGATGTCAGCATGCCGGCCAGACCACTCGGGCAGCCTTGTTCAGACTGGAGGAAAAGTTCCAATAATCCAGGTGTCCGGCCTCTGACCTGAGAAGGTGCAAAAGCCTGGGCAGAGGCAGATACGTTTCAGAGGAGAGAAAACAAGCAGGACACTCCCACGACAGGTCAGGGGCCACGAGAAGAGAGGAACACTTTCATCTCTGCGTTGGCGACAAATCCGGCAGGGACAGTACGCTCTCCCAACGTCCATCCCCTACTTCTTTCTTGCAACAGAGTTACATAGTTAACACACACACACACACGGAGGGGCACAGGACATCTGAAGAGATGACAGCCATCTTTCATGGCAAGACCAGCATGCATGTGATAGGGCTAAAAGCTAGAAAAAAATCTCTGGTCCCTGAAGGCAATGCTGAGGAACGGATTCAGTGCTGGCAACATTTTCTTCCCTCGGATCCCTCGGTCTATGAAAGGAAAACACACAGCAATCCCGGCCCTATTTCTTGAAAGTACCATAGTGAGATTTGTGGATGGTGGATGGCAGCCATCTCCAAAACACTGCACTCAGGGAGGAGAAAGGAGTACTTTTCCCACCTGTCACATTTCCATGTTTGTGGGACCTTCCTTTGTGGTTTGTTCTGCTCACCTATCCTGCAAAAATCGTCCCCCAAACCAGAGGCATGAAACGGTAGAAGCACTGCATTGGATCTTAGGGTTCGGGGGGGTCAGGAGTTTGGATGGAACCGCACAGGGTGGGCTAACCTCTGCCCCACGTGTCTGGAAAGCTGAGGTTAACTGGAATGGCTGAGGCTGTTAGATTCGCAGGCAACAGGTGGTGGTGGAAACCAGATATGAATGGGAGATCACCTGGGGACGTTGAGGAAAAGGAAAAGGGACAAGGTCGGAGGCCTGAGGACGGGGTGCTTGTCAGTAAATGGTTATGGAATCAGTAATTCATTCAAGAACATACCTTTATAGATAGCCCCCCAGGTCAGTGGCTCTTCCTTCTGACCCCAAGCAGGAGAAGGATCACAGCTAAGGGAGTCTCCAGTTACTTCCCGGAGCCAGAAAAGGAATCCTTCGAGTCTACTTCTCAAACTCCAGTGTGCACAAGGATGCCTCCAGCAGGCTTATTCTAAACAAAGAGTCCTGCGTCTCACTCACAGTGATTTGAAACTCACTAGACCTGCGGTGGGGTCCAGGACTCTGACTTTTTAAACAAATCCCTTTTGTAATAATGTCCACAGGGGCTGGGGGACAGCACTCAACCGGCGACATCCCAACAGAGCTGCGGACCAAGCATTTTTGATAAGACGTTCTGGTCCCAAGTGTCGGCTCTGCTACTTTGTAACCATCTGACTTTGGACACTTTCCTTTTTCTGATGACTTTCTTATCTGTACCATTAGGAGACTGAGTTGGAGCAATGTTTTCTTTCTTTCTTTCTTTTTTTTTCTTTTTAAGATTTTATTTATTTGACAGAGATCACAAGTAGGTATAGAGGCAGGTAGAGAGAGAGGAAGAGAAGCAGGCTCCCCGCTGAGCAGAGAGCCCAATGTGGGGCTCGATCCCAGGACCCTGAGATCATGACCTGAGCAGAAGGCAGAGGCACTGAGCCACCCAGGTGCCCGGAGCAATGTTTTCAATTCCTGCTCTGTCGGACCCAAGGGGATTGCATGCTGGGTATCCACCTCCATTAATCCATTTAGCAAATATTTATTGACTGGCTGGATCCTGGAAATATTATAGTACCCATGATTAATTATCATTATGGTAGTTATTTCCAAAGAGAAGCACAAGACGGGCTGAAAGAGGGAGCTGACAAAGATGACTTAAATTGTGCGTGCCCTTCCACTTGGGATGCCATTTGGGCGAACTGTTGTCAGGATGGAAACTACTAGCTTAGATAATCTTAAGTGTCCTCATAACCAGAAACCTTTTGTTCCATGATGTTTTTCAAAGAACTTATTTCTGAGTAAAGTTGAAACAAGCAGAATGCATTTACTGTATTTGTAATATGTCAAGGACCCCAAGGTTAACACTTTCATTCTTGAAAAGAAATTGTGGGCTCTTTAGGGATTGAAAATGGTCTATATCATGGTTTTCTGATATTTAAGAACCAGCTCCTTTACCTGGGAAATTGAAGGAAAGAAGTGACAGCGAAACTGAAAGGAAGCTCTGTGTGCTTGCTAGAGGAAACAGCAAAGCAGGGAGGGTAGGACAGGGGCTCCAGCCGGACAGATGATCTGCACTTTCTGAGCCTTCTAGTTTTTGTCTGCAGAATGGGCAAATGATACCTGCCTCCAGAGTCGTTTTAAGGAGAAAGATTATATATAAAAATTATTAGTTCGGTGTGAGATACTTAGTAAGTATTCAATAAATGATGGCCATTATTAATTTAAGTATCTTTCTTATGCATATTATACTTGTCAACATTCCTGCAAATGTTTTATAGATGCGAATGGAAAAGTACTCAGTGTGGGAGCTGCCAAATATCAGGGCTTTGCCAGGCCAATAGCATCTCTGGGGGAAGAAAGCCTTATAATTCCCTCTTTTCTAAATTACATGCCCCTGGAGCTGGCCTTACAATTTTGAATTTGCCTGCACATCCTCCCCTCCCCCCACCAAGGAGAGCAAGTTATTTTGCTCAGTAAAAACCAAGCCTGTATCCAAATTTGAGATAGTGGGGTTTCCATATTTAATAAGAATAACGATGACAGCCTTATAGACTGTTGAGAAATTGCAAAGAAGCCCTGAAATAATTTCTTTGTATTTTTCTGGAGACGAATAGGCTAACTTGCCTTAAGACTAAACCAGCAAGCATCTTTTTGTTCTCTTCTCTCTTGATCATTAAAGCCATAGGGAGACTGCACCCAGGTGGGGGGTCCCTCTAACACTTACCGGTTTGTGGAGAGCAGCTGCACATCTGAGCTTGGGTGAAACATGGGGCTGCAGCTTCCTTTTGTCTAAAATGAGAGTAATGACAGAAGTCCCCCCCCCCCCCCAGGCTGTTAGAAAACTTAAATAAGGTGACTTTTAGACAGTCATGCACATATAATAAGTGCACAGTAAGCTAACATCACTATTTTCATGTGTATTGATGTACTAGATATTTTGGTGTTTGGTTGTATATGTCGAACTGCAAACTCATCAAATATAAATTAATGTTAGTTTCTTGCATTTAATGATCCGCATGTAATGATTCTGGAGGCAGCTGAATCGACCTTGATGTTGTGTTGGGACCTATGGCCTCAGTATTTTTTTTTTTTTTTTAAGATTTTATTTATTTATTTTGACACAGAGAGATCACAAGTAGGCAGAGAGGCAGGCAGAGAGAGAGGAAGGGAAGCAGGCTCCCTGCTGAGCAGAGAGACCGATGCGGGACTCGATTCCAGGACCCTGAGATCATGACCTGAGCCGAAGGCAGCGGCTTAACACACTGAGCCACCCAGGTGCCCCATGGCCTCAGTTTTAAAAGATGCGACATCTGCTATGGATTTGGGGTGTCAATTTGGTAAGATTTTATAAGGCATTGAGGCACCTTAGGACTGTAGTCTATAACCAGACGCGGGAGAAGGCAGAATTCCATCAGGTGGTAAAACAGCTGGCTGGCAAAGAATCCTGTTGTCTGGGGAAGGATTTGGAATTTCACCTATGCAAACCAGGCAGGAGTGTGTTTAGTGGTTAGGATTGGGTTCCATGGCAGAAAACACCACATCACAGTGACTTAATCAGGTAGAAGTTAATCTTTCCTTTTTCTAAGTCCTGGAACACAAGGTTTACCTGGCATTCTACAGTGACAGAGACCTAGGTTCCATCCATCTGGTTCCACAGTAGGGAACACCACCCAGCCCCAAAGGACTTCCTAGTCCAGGTTGGCTGCTCCAGCTCTGGACATCAAATCTGTATTCCAGTCATTCAGAAAGAGGTAAGAACAGGCCCTCACCTTTAAGTACATTTTCCTACAGATAGCCCACAGCACTTCCACTTAGGAGCTCATTCCCCAAGCCACTCCCAGCTGCCTACCTGCAAGGGACACTGGGAAATGTAGTCCTTATCCTGGGAATGCATGCTGTGGGAAATGGATGTTTGGGGACAATTAGCAGTCCCTGAAGCAAGGTTAGAAGGGGTTAGAGCACTCAATCCAGATGCAGGGGCAAGAGCGCAGAAGCGAATCCCAGGTGCTCAGTGTGGACTTGGAATAGCTTGTTGCTATAGTAACTAGAAAAAGCCTGAAGGTGCCAACTGTCATGACAAAAAAAAAAATAAATAAATAATAATTGTCCTTGTCCCTCAGACCCTGTGTTCTGGCCAGAAATCTGATCGATAAGTTCGTAAGTTTAGATCGGTCCTCCTTGTGATGTTGAAACAACTTGTTTATTCTGCTAGTGCTGACCGTTCTCCACCCTGGCAAAGGTTTGGAACACATTATACAGAGTGAAGAGAAAGGAAATCCCAGAAGTAATGTCTGTGGGGAAATGAGCATATGTTTGGTATTTGAAGTCTGTGGTATAATAAGAAGAAAAAGAAAGTGTTTTGATACATTGGAGTCCAATTAGCCTGATAATGCCATTTTAAAATGTAACTGAGCAGTGGTGTAATTTAGACTTGTAAATTTCCATTGAAAAGTTTTTTTTAAAAATTAGAAAGTTTACCATGTTTGATTGTTTAGAAGAATTGGAGAGTCTTAACTTAGTTATAAGTTGAATGATAACTTCATTAGATGTTTTCAATCCTTAGGCAGGCTTTTGTCACATCAGTTTAAACAGTGGAGGGGATTTAATGAATGGAGCTCTTACCTGGGCCAGTCCTTTGAAGTTAGTTAGGGTTCTTCCAACACTGAACAAGACACTCCTTGAAAGTAGTTCTTAAAATATAGTCCATCTTGAAAGAGATTTGTAGGTTGAATTCAAAGAAAGACCTAAGGAAAAAAATTTTTATTAATTTTTAAAAGTTTTTTTGTTTAAGTAATTTCTACCCAATTTGGGCTGGAACTCATGATCTTAAGATCAAGAGCGGCAAACTCTTCTGACTGAGTCAGCTAGGCATGCCTAAAATGGATTTTTGAATGATTTTCTTAGGGGGGGGTGGGAGGTCGGGGTACCAGGTGCTGGGTATTATAGAGGGCACGGATTGCATGGAGCACTGGGTGTGGTGCAAAAATAATGAATACTGTTATGCTGAAAATAAAAAATAAATTTAAAAAAATTTCAACAAGATAAAAAAAAAAAAAAAAAAAAAAAAAAATTTCACTCCCAAAAAAAAAAAAAAAAAGAAGATGTGGTATATATACACAATGGAATACTATGCAGCCATCCAAAGGAATGAAATCTTGTCATTTGTGACGACATGGATTGAACTAGAGGGTATTATGCTTAGTGAAATAAGTCAATCAGAGCAAGACAACTATCATATGATCTCCCTGATATGAGGAAGTTGAGAGGCAACATGAGGGGTTGGGGGGGGTAGGAAAAGAATAAATGAAACACAAATAAAATTTTAACAAATTAAAAAAAAACATTTTTCAATGTACAAAAGTCTCATAGCAATAATAATATAATAATAATAACACAATGCCAACTTGAACTTTTTCCTGTTTTTATTTATTCATATACAAAATAAGAAGGCTCTGGGGACAAGTTCCTTTTTTATTTTTTATTTTTTTGTAGTGGAACTCTTTTTTGTTTGCTTATTGCTTCACACTAAGTCTTCTGTGGAACCCCCTGTTGCCCTGTGTCCCGAGAAATGCCTCTCCCCCATTCCAAGTAGTTCTCAGAGACTTCCAGCCATGAGACCGTCCCTTTCCTCAGTTACAGGTGGCAGGCGTCACACACTAAGCTTGTCATGCATGCCACGTCCCTGAAGACACCACCGTTCCTTACTTTTTTCCACCCAGAGCACTAAACAGCGCCTTCCTTCTTCTTGTTTTTCAGCATAGCGGTCAAAAGCATTGATTCGGAAACCAGATCTCGTGTGTGTTCACATCGTGGTTCAGGAGCTACCTAGCTGTGTGACATTGAGTTTATTACTTAACCTCTCTGAATCTCAGTTTTCTGATCTATTTCAGAAATAGATCAGAATCTAAATCGGCATTAAAATAGTGTCCACTTTTGTATTTAGTATTATTCTAAAGCTTAAGTATGTTAACAAACGTAAAGCTCTTGAACAGACAGATGGTAGGTGCTCGATATAGGTTTATTATTATTGTTAGTTGTTGAGACTTCCTCTAATTTATGTAGAGTGAACCCACATTTTTTTCATTGAATTCCTTTTGCCCTCCTTACTTTTTCACTGTGGACTGTTTCTGTTACTTGCAAGCAACATTTTCTGGTGGAGACAACCCTGGTAGAAAAAAAAGAGATATCCTCAGTGCAAGGGAAGGGGAGCTCTTGAACCTTCTTAACATCCTCCCCATAGATCATGGACACAACTTGAGACCCACCAGATCCAGTCACGTCAAGGGCTCCTCGGTCTAGGTGCTCTGATATTTTTTTCCTCCAGTTACACCTGCAGTCCTGGCCCTAAGAGTTATGTGTTAAGTCATGACCTCAAAGTCTGGACAAATATGCAAATGCATTTGTGATGTTCCCTAGAATCTCTTCTTGTTAAGACAATGGAATAAACTTATAATTTTATAATATATTCGGGAAGGGTCAATTGAAAAAGGAAGGAGAACGGAGGAGGAGGGGGGGGAGGAGGAGGAGGAGGAGGCGAACACCGTCAGCAGCAGCATCTCGGGACTCCTCGGGCATCCCCAACTCAGTGTGTTCTTCTGTGATCCCCCTCATGTGCAGGATATAAGTGACGCCACGTCAGCAGGGCACCGAGACCTCCCTGGACTGCCCTTGGCCGCCTCCCCATCCTAAATCCTGCTCCTTCTCTCCTCATTGTAGTTTATGTCCTAAGTACCAAACTCCCGTTGCATGCTGCGTGTTCTCTGCTTTCTCAGGCCGCCATAGTTTTGTGTATTGCCTTCTTGCCATCTTGCCCAGCCAGCACTGACTGCTGGGCTTCAAGCCTCAGATGGCGGGCCGTGGTCCCTGAAACAGCCCCTGGCTTTCCCAGGCATGTACTTTTTTGTTTGTTTGTTTGTTTGTTTAATTTTTTGTTGAAGATTTTATTTATTTATTTGAGAGAGAGGGAATGAGAGAGAGAGAGCATGAGAAGGGGGAGGGTCAGAGGGAGAAGCAGACTCCCTGCCAAGCAGGGAGTCCAATGCAGAACTCAATCCCCGGGACTCCAGGATCATGACCAGGGCCGAAGGCAGTCGCTTAACCAACTCAGCCACCCAGGCGCCCCAATGGAATGTTCTTGAATCCCTTTTCCTCGTGCCCCTTGCACCTTACACATAATCTCCCTTTTGCTCGGCAGATGTGACTCTCTTGCAGGCAGGGTGCATGTTGCCTCCATCACTTTGTGCACACCCGGCCTTGTCCCTGACCCAGAGCTGGTGATTGGAACATTTACTCAGCACGGTCTCCCCTAGACCATGCTCTCCTCTGATGCGCCCTTTCCTGTGCATCCTGGGAGGACATGATCCCAGCTGGAATTTGGTTGGTGGGGGAGAGCACTAGTTCCATTTCTGCATTTCTCTTTAAACAATGCATAAGGAGGGCAGAGACTGTCTTCCTTTCCTCCTGCTAGGTCTCCAGTGCTTAACATGAGAGCTGAAGAAGATATATGTATTAAATAAAACAATAAACCCATCCACGTATCTACCTGCAGATCTCTCAGTCCAAGACTACCATGTCCTTAAATGAAGTGATCTCGCCCGAACCGACAGACTGTCACATCTGTTCTCCCCACCATGAGAGGCTGTCTGAGCCTCCCCCAGAAGCAGAAATGCGTTACTTGAAATCTGTAGATGTCAGGGTTTGATGTCAAAATGAGACAATTCTGATACCCATGAGCGTTGAATCTGGTCCTGGATACCAAGACAGAAAGAAAACATGTCAGTGCCGCTCTCTGGGGACAGTGTGACAACGTCAAAATAACCCCACAGCAAATGCTATTCGCTTGGACTGAAGGAAAATGTTTGGACTTCCACAGACACGAGACACCCCCACCAGGTAGGGAGAGGGTGCCCGGGTGCATCGCTCCCTCCCCCTTTCCCTGTCCCCCCGCTCCTGCACCCTGACAATGTCTCAGCCTGGCCTCCTTCAAACCTACAGAGGAAGTCAAAGGCTCTGGGTTTCTCCCACTGCCACTCTTCTGGGAAGGTAACAAAAGAAATCTTACCTTGTTTATTTTATGCAATAGTTTAAGACAGCTGGAAGTGTTTTATGGTAGATCATGTGACAGGTAACATCTCGGAAGAAGTTTTGAAAAGCCAAACCAAACCTTCACTTAGCCCCAGTTTCTGGGAAAGCCGCAGGAGCCACGTGCACAGCCATGCTGGGCACCCACTGCGTGCCAGATCCACGGTGATCCAGCAGACAGAGACACAGACACGGGAGCTCAAATCCAAATGTGCTCTGGTCCTTAGGAGAGCCCGGTTCGCAGCATGCATACCAGCCCACCCCTCCCGAGCCGCCTAGGCCACTGGGCAGCTGCCATCCTTTAAACCAGGAGCCATCGAGCACGTAGAAGGACACCCATTTGCTCATCTGTAAGTTGCCAGGAAAAGCCCCCACCCGTCAAGATGGGATGTGGTCACATATTGAGCCCCGAAGCTTAGGTCTCTGCAGTCATCCTTTGTCCCTGGAACAGGATCCGACAGCTCACTCTGCAACCATGTGCAAATTCCCCAACCTCTCTGAGCCTTCCCTTTCTCATCTGCAAAATACAGGGAATTCATCACCACCTCACAGACCTCTTGTAAGGATTATTTGTGGCATAATTTATACAAATCATAGGACCATTTATGTAAGATCTCAAGACCATCCCTGACCCACAATGGTGCTGGATTCACATTAGCCCCCAGGTTCTCTTTAGAAAACAGAGGCTCAGAACTAAATGAGCCCTTTATGAACTCAAACCTTTCGTTTTATTGTTAAACAAACTGTGGCCCAGAGAAACTCACTAACTTCTTTAGAGTCCTGCTTACAAGGTCACGAGATAGTCCTTAGTTGACTTGTATGTTTACTAAGCACATAAATACTACTGGCAATGCAAAGGACACATGCTAGGTATTCGACATTATCAGTACCCTTAATATTTGCAGAAACCCTATGACACAGGAATCATCGTCATCTGCACTTTCCAGATGAGGAACCAAAAAGTTCAGTGACTTGTCCAGTGACAGGCTTGTAACTAATGGAAGAGGGATGCTAAGCCTGGCAGTCGGTCATGGCCTGCCATCAAGGTTGTGCACTGAACCATTGTGGCACTGTTGCCAATTGCTGGAGTGCTCTTGATCTTCTTTAATACCCACCTCCAGCCAGTGGCACCTCCTCTCTCTCTCTCTCTGTCATGCTCTGCCTCCTTCTTCCTCCCTTCTTCCTGCCTTTTAGCTATCCTAATTAATAATAATGAGAAGGAAATTACTTTTTCTTAGAATCCACTGAGCAAAGGCTGAGGAAGCAAAAGCTTCCTTGTTATTACTTTACCAGAGAGAAGAATTTTAAAGAAGCTAGGAAAAAGGTGGGGAGGGAGGGAACACCCCGGAGGGTGTGATACCCAGGCACTCCACATGGTATTGTTCTACCTCAGGGACTGTCCCTAAGAGGCACAGCAACTTCTGCACCAAGGAGCAGACTGTTGCGGGGGGAAGGGGAGGGAAGGAAGGGGAGGGAAGGAAGCAGGTTCACAGTTCCCAGTTCCAATCCATCTGAGGTCTGACTTTGTGGGTCTCCCGCCAAGAATGCAGGTCATGTCCAGGCTTCCAGGAATCACATTTCAGGAGCAACAGAGACCACCCCACCCCCCACCTTGGGGCGGGGGACACTTGTCATGGTGAGAGGGGCTGGAGCCCTGCAGTGTGGGGTGGGAAAATGGTCCAAGGTCAAGTTTGGGCCCCTTGGGGATGGAGGCTGTGAGGAGCTGGGGTGCGTGCTG
Source organism: Mustela nigripes (assembly GCF_022355385.1). Classification (NCBI taxonomy): domain Eukaryota; kingdom Metazoa; phylum Chordata; class Mammalia; order Carnivora; family Mustelidae; genus Mustela; species Mustela nigripes. The sequence continues at coordinate 189,392,125 of NC_081559.1, forward strand.
GTGGGGGTGCTGACTGAGGCACTTGCCCAGCGCAGCTGTTGAATCCTCTCAACAAAGTCCAGATCTAGCCAGGGGCTCCCAGTCTTCCGTATTCCCTCGTTCCTATTTTATCCGTAGTCTAATTATCTCTGCAATTTGGGGCAGGTCTCTTCCTATCGCTTTTCCAATTATTAAATGGAATATTATGAAGATCAGATCAGCTGATGAACAGGAAAGGCACACATCCAAGATCACACCGCGGGTGGATGGCAGAGCCCAAAGAAATATCCAGTTTTGGCAATGACATTGGGGTACTTTTCAAGCAACACTCTAGAGGGAGAAACTCGTAACCATCTCCAAGCTCACCATGGAGAGAGAGAGAGCCTTAGGCATCCTTCTCCAGAGTCCACTGTGAATGGCTTCCCCGCCCCGCCCCCACATCAGGGCCACCCGATGGAAACTCACAGAGAGCCAAACTCGCAGAGAGTCAAGAAAGGGCGCTCTCCTGTTTCCCGACTTCTCAGTCATCAAAATGGGGCTTTATTCCCAAGTTGTAAACAATGCCGCTGCCTCACGATGGTATCAGTAGCTGACAGACCTTCCCATCTTTACCTGATAGTGACACACACAGATCAATGAAGCATAAACGGTGTCGGGTAATCTTGATAAAACACGAGATTAAAAATAATGATATTGCTTAAGCTTCTCTTAGGTACCAGAAACTGGGCTAGGTGCTTTCTATCCAGTGGAATGGTTAATACATATTATGTGCTTCTGCCTTTCTGGGCACTGCTCAGTGCAGGGAAATGTGTGCAATTCCTTCTGTCCCTGCAGCAGCCTTGGGAGATCGGGACTGGTGTGAATTATTTCTCCATCTGGAGAGTGTCCTGGGCCCCACTTGTCCCATGCCAGTCCCCCCTTCTCAGTGGGGGGAGCTTGGGCACGTCCCTCCTGGGTCTGGGAAATGTTCCATTGCTCAGAGAAGTTAAGTTACTCACCCCCTGTCACACAGCGGGTGACACGGGATTGAGATGACTGTTCGGGCCTCTGACTTTGCTAGAATTCATGCTGTACACATCTACTTGCTGTTAGTTAAGACTCAGTGAGTCAGCTTGGGCTCCCTCCCGCACCGGGTTGCCAAACTGCCATCTTGCCCGTATGACAGAGCGCAGACTCTCTATGAAATGTGTTACCCAGCTGAGCTCCCCAAACCCACCAACCCCTTCCCACCCTCTGCCCCTCTGCTGGTCCCAGGGAAATTGCCGGGCAAACGCTGATCAACGCTCCAGGTCTCTGACCTTGAACATGTCCCCTTCCCCTTGGGACTTCTGTGTCCTTATCTGCAGACTGAGGGGAAGAAGCTCTTCCCTCATAGGGTCTCAGGAAGCACGCTCAGCACTGTGTGGGAAACACGCCTGTGCCAGGAACCGAGAGGAGTCTCGCTGATGCCCATGTTCGTCCCTTCCGCCCGCTGGGCTTCTGGGCTGGAGCTGAGATTAGTTTGCAGCAGGAACCAGGCGCCTCTCAGCGGACATGTCCCTCCCGCACTTCGCACAAGCCTGGGGAGTGAGCACACCGTGTTATATTTATCACGGTCAGTGTCCCTCCTCCTGCGGGGTCATGTGAAGGGGAAGCTTCTGGGTTCACCTCTTCATCGCTGCCCTGGCGCCGCTCACGGTCTCTGACAAGCATGGAAGCTTCGTGGATGACCGCCCTGCCGGATAAAAACGAGTAAACAATGCAATACTGTGTTTTGGGGGTACACAATACTCGTGCAATAATGATGTGCCGACCTGGGATTTGACTTGGTTAGACTTGTGTGCGCCTGGCTGGATCTCTGGGGGTGGGGGGGCGAGCTGTCAGGGATGATCTTGTAGCTTTCCCAGGCTCAGCTCTGTTCAGCCAGCGCGAACACCCACAATGAACCCTCAGTGGGGACAGGCGAAGGCCTGATGGTCATGAGGAGTGCCCTGCTCTGCCCTCATTTCTGGGCTTGTTGTGCCCGTTCTTCCAAAGCCATGCACAAATTAGCCACTCGAGGAGCATTTTTAATGAATACACCTTTGTCTGTGTCCTTTGCCCAGGCTCACAACACAGGAGGAAAAAGGAAGCAGAGAGGCTCCAAGAGAAAAGAAATTTGAGGTTTTTACCTTCTAGTCCCCCCCCACCACACACACACATGTGCACATGTGCTATATTCTCCAGGTTTAAGAGGAAGCCAACTCAAATAGCATGGAAAGAGCAGGCCTGTCCCTCCCTCCAGCAGGGCTTTAAAATAGTTTGATGACTACTTAGCCCCGGGTTTGCAATGGAACATTTCCCAGACCCAGGAGGGACGTGCCCAAGCTCCCCCCACTGAGAAGGGGACTGGCATGGGACAAGTGGGGCCAGGACACTCTCCAGATGGAGGCCACACTGACGTCCTCACAGCGGGCCTGTTGTTCAATTCATCAGCGCACAAAGGCAGCCTCCCCAATTAGCGTGATGCTCAGGCTAAGCAGGGCCAGGGCCCAGGCAGGACGCGCTGTACCGCCTCTGTGGGGACCAACGGGTGACAGACGATCCCTCGTCATCTAACTTAGCATGAAGGAACCATGTTCCAGGGAAGAAGGGGCCCATCCAGGAGACAGCATGAGTTCCTGCTGGTGGGTGGTGGACTGGAGCTCCTGGCTCTGTGACCCCATTCATCAGCCTTCAAAGGAGTCGCGTGAGGCTGAAAACGGACGAGGCGTATGGACGGCATGTGGTGGAGAGACACGTGAAGGAACATGTGCCCTTTCCACAGGGTATGACTTCTGGATAGGGCACTGACCTTCAATGTCAAGCTCAATGGCCTTGGACATGCCAGGCACCTGTGTAGGGAAGTGCCAGCAAGCAGGAGCAGCCCAGTCTTGGCATTCTGGAAGTAAATATCTCTTCCCCCAACATACATTTACCCCTAGGTCCTAACTGACAGGAATGAGCAAAGGCCTTTGAAATGTAGCATGCTATTGTAGCATGCTAAAAATAGACATTAATGAGAAAGTCACCCCAATTTATTGCGGCTTCCACAACCATTATTTTTTTCCCACTAGGTATGTACTGAACATTGTCGTCAATAACATGATGACTATTTATAAAGAATTTGCCTTGCCAAGAAGTTATAAAGACATGCCCCATCCCGTAACCCCATTCGCAGCTCCCCTGGTCCTAACTGTGACATTTGGAGAGATGCACGTACAGACTGCCACTTGGAGTCAGTTCCACTCCAAACCACGCCCCGAGCAAGTCACTTCCACTGGGCAAGTCCGTTGGCCTCCTGAGGCCTGAGATTCCCCATCCAAAATCTCAGGGGTGGGTGACATTTGCTTTTTTTTTTTTTTCTTTCTCCATACTTTGAAGGTAAAGACCCCTTTGTCCCCAAGACCACTCAGGCCTGGCTCCCTCCAAATCCTCAGACACAGCTGGGACGTGGCTGGCTTCCATGGAGTCTCTGTGCAGTTAGAGAGAGGTGCCATGCTTGCTGGAAGCAGCCCCACAGCTCAGGGAATGGGTGATCTCTTCATGAAAAGAAGACTCCCGCTTCCTTCGGACAGGTAAAATCTCGCACCAGGAAACACATTTAGCCGGAAGATGGTAGGCTGACTTTGAGCCTCTGCTCATCTTCTTTGTGCAGTGCACAACCTGCAGAACTGTAGGGTGGTGGCCGGATAATAAGTCTCTCTTATATTGACACAGCCCTTTGTCACTCCTGATTTAGCTGACTTCGGCTTCTTTGACGGGGTTTCCAGCATGGACCACCCCCTCCACCTGCCCCCACCACCACTCCAGGTCGTTGAGTGGATCCTTGGCATTTGAGGTTTTTCCTTTCCTGGTTTTGACTCTTTACCAAACCCATTCAGAGGTTCTCAGTAAAGTGATTCATTTAGAGCAGGGGCACTCCACCCAGGCTTCACCACTCGCTAGCTTGGTGACTCTAGTCCCATTCTTTATGCTTTCTAGGCCTCTGTTTGCTCATCTGTAAAATGGGACAATGATAGGTGTCCTACTGGGTGTATAGACTGGGCAGAGTAAGCAGGGTCGTGTGGGAACCAGACAGGGAGTCGACACTGGACAAGGGAGCTGTTCCCAGCATGGTTCTCTGATCCAGAGAAGCAAACCTTTCTCAGATTCATTTTAAAAGTATAAAATCTATTCTTGGAGAGTGGGCCACAAAACATCGACCATGGGTAGGTTTGGCCTGTGGGTCACTAAGTCTATTTTATGAAAGAGAGCACGGGATGAGAAGAGCACTGGGTGTTACATGCATTGGATGAGTTATTGAGCTATACATCTGAAATTAATGGGCTGCTATATGTTGGCTAATTGAATTGAAATAAAAATTAAGTATTTCAAAGAATCATCCACCTTCTAACTTTTCAGTTATCCTTCATTGAATTTTATGCAGGAAAATATGATTGTGCGTGTATGTTGTTTGTGGGTTTTTTGTGCATGCGTGTGTTTTTGTTTGTTTGTGATTCGTGACATTTTTGGGGAGCTCGATCCCTCACTGACTTACTCTACAGTCAAAATACAAGCTCCCTTTTATTGAGTGTCTGTATGCGACAGGCCCGGCATCCAGTATTTTGCAAACATTTAATTTAACCTCCAGGGGTTAGGTCCACCCCCATTTCATCCATAAGGCCAGAGAAACTCGGAGTAAGTAAGTAATTGATCCAAAGTCACCCAGCAAATAAGAGGCAGAACCAGATCCTATTTCGGTTCTGTTTGTCCCTAGAGCCCTGGGTTATCAGCGTTGCTCTCTTCCAGCCTTTACCTTCCTTAGCTGACCCCTTGGGTCTAAATCTGAGTTCTGAACAACCAGCTTTCCCCAGTCCCAGCCCCTCATCATGGGGTGGGGGGGAGATTCTGCTTAGCACTATCTGAATATATTCTGAGCCTGGTGCCTTTTGTCTCCTAGCGGTCTCTGAGCCCAGCAATGTTGGGAAAGAAGGTCCGAAAAGGACCTCAGTCAAGTCCAGAATATCCTCAAAGAATAGAAGACAGTAAGGAAAAAGCCAGCACTGGATCTCCAAATCACCTAGAGAATCGGAGGTGGGACACAGCTGTCTTATCTCTGAGATGAGGGCACGAGCCAAGGCCACCATGAGGGGCCCTGGGGACTTCGAGGGAGAGCCATCAGGTTGTTGCCTAAGCTTCTAGGTGCTCTAGGATCAAGGCACATCAGAAATTCAAAGAAACCAAAGACAACAGAAACAAGAGGGGCGGATTCACATAACACACGTCAGCAATTGCAACGAGAGAAGTACATCACCAGAAATGTAATATTGATCTCATTGGAGGAGAAGAACATTTTGTCTTGCCAGAGGTTCTGAGGTCAGCTGTTGCCTGATAAGCAAAGCGGTTATAAGCTTTTCTGGTCAGATGATATTTTTGAGACGTTTGGAGGCTCTCTGTGGCTGGACCAGGAGGCTGAGCCTCATGAGGACGACTCCAGCCATCCTTCTTGTGAGTGGTAAAAATTCCTCTTGAAAGGCTGAAGTGATAGCCCTAGACAGGTGTTTCCTGAACTCTTATGTACAGACAGATCACCTAGGGAGCTTGTTGACAATGCAGATTCTAATCTAGTGGGTCTGGGCTGAGACTCTGCATTTCTAACCAGCTCCCCGGGACTGAGGATGCCGATGGGCGGTGGACCATGCTCCAGGTAGCCAGCCTTTCTGCACCACAGCCTGCACACAGCTGGCCCCACTTCAAGGGACCTCCAGGATTCATGTAGGGTCGCTTTGCCAATCTGTTTGCAGCTGAGACATAGGAGAAGGGTCTGCCACACTAGGCAGCAGGATACGGGAGTCCGAATTTGGTCAGTCCTTGCCTGCATGGGGTCTTTGGCAAATTGTTTTGGTTCTGAGGATCTCTGTTTCCTCGTGTCTCAAGTAGGGAAAATAAACATCCCACAGAGAGGCTGAAGGGGTCAATGAGGTAATGTGTGTAAAGAGATTCGGCACATGCGTACATATATCTGAATCTGAGATCATTCTCAAGACCAGCCCTCACTCCAAGACCCTCAGGGTATCTCTGGGGGGCTGCAGGCTGGAGCCCCAGAGTGCCCGTGGCGGGGTGTCAGCTCCGTGCTTGAGAGTTTGGAAAAGCAGTTTCTTTTCCAACATCTGTTCTCACCCTGTCCCCAGCCTGGATGTCCCTCTTTTCTCTTCTTCCTCTCTTGTCCCTCTCCTTTGTTGTCACCAACTTTCCCGTTGTTTTCACCCGCACCTTCTTTGCACTCTTTGAAGGTTTGAAATTCCCCTCACTTGTTAGGGTAGGGTCTTTCCAAGCCTTTCCTGCTGCCCAGTCCCTCAGGTCCCTAGTACTGAGCCCTACCGGCCAGTGAAGTCAGGTGGACAGGAAGGAAATGGCGATAGAGTCCCTACCTTGACCTCGAACTGTCCTTCACACAGCTTCACTCACTGGTGGGTTCCTACGGCCTCTTGGCCTTGTTCATATTATCTCAAGTACAAGCACTTCTCGCTGTCCCTCCAAAAGCTGCCCACATGTGGCGGGAGGGACCCTGAGTCCCTGCTTAGAGGACCAGGCTTTGCTATCAGCCCTGAAGACACCGCAAGCACCAGCCACCAAGAAAACATAGAAACTGGACTCCTTCTAAATGCAGAACTTCCATGCAGGAAGGAACATTATCAACAAAATGGAAAGACAGCCCACAGAATGGGGGAGATATTTGCAAACCGTGTAATCTGATAAGGGTCCAGTATCCAAAATATAAAAGGAATTTTTACAGCATAATACACACAAACAACTCAACTAGAAAATGAACAAAGGATATGAATAGATATTTCTTGAAAAAAGGTACACAAGTGGCAAAGGAGCATATGAAAAGGGCTCAGTGTCAGCAGGTCTTTTGAAAATGCCAGTCGAAACCACAATAGAATAGCGCTTTACACCCGTCAGGATGATGATAAAAGCTTAGAAGGAAAGTCACAGGTGTTGGCAGAGCTGTGGAGAATGTGGACCCCTAGGCTGTTGCTGCTGGGAATGGAAGATGGTTTGGCCATTGTGGAAAAGAGTTTGGGAGAGCCTCACAAAGTTAGACACGGTATGACCCAGCAATTCTGCTCTTCCGTATGTGCTCAAAAGCGAGTATTGCTTTTGGACCCGTTCTTGTCGGTGAATATGTATAGTGGCCTTATTCACAAGCACCAAACATGGAAACAACTCGGATGTCTGTCGGTAGATGAATGGATCAAGAGATTGTGGCCAATGCGTACAACGGAGTCTCAGTCGGCCACGGGAAGGAGTGAGTTCTGGTACCTGCTACAACGTGGGTGCATCTTTTTTATTATTATTAACATATAATGTATTATTGCCCCAGGGGCAAATCATCAGGCTTACACATTTCATAGCACTCACCGTAGCACATGCCCTCCCCGGTGTCCATCACCAGCCACCCCATCCCTACCCCCCATCCCCCCAGCAACTCTCAGTTTGTTCCCTGAGATTAAGACTCTCTCATGGCGTGTCTCCTTCCTGACGCATCTTGTTTCATTTTCTCCTTCCCTACCCCACAACCCCCCTTGCCTCTCAGATTCCTCATATCAGAGAGATCATATGATAATTGTCTTTCTCTGATTGACTTATTTCACTCAGCATAATACCCTCTAGTTCCATACGTGGGTGAATCTTAAAGACAGTAAGCTAATTGGAATTCTGATTCCATTTGTGAGAAATTTCTAGAACAGGCAAATCCATCCTGACAGAACCCAGATCGGTGATTGCCAGGAACAGGGGGAGGAAGAAATAAGCAGTAAACTGCTCACTGGGTGAGAGATTTTAGTTTTGGTGATAAAGATGTTTTGGACCTGGACAGAGGTGGTGGTGACCTAACACACTGTGAATTTAGGAAATGTCACTGAATTGCACATTTTTTATTTACTTATTTGAAAAAGAGAGAGAAAGCGTGAGCAAGGGGGTGGGGGAGAGGGAGACGGAGAAGCAGACACCATGCTGGGCAGGGGCCCCGATGTGGGACTCAAGCTCAGGACTCTGGGGTCACGACCTCAGCCAAAGGCCGACTTTTAACCGGCTGAACCACCCAGGGGCCCTGAGCTGTAAATTTTAAATCAGCGGTTTACTTTTTCCATCATGTGATTTTCACCTCAACGGAAATAAAGTATCAGAGGAACTAAAAGATAACAATAAATGTTCCAGCTTCCCTAAAAACCCTCCGGAGAGCGTCTAACTGTGTGACTCTGGGTAAGTCCCGTGGGCCCCCTGAGCCCGCGTCTCTCTCTGTTCTGTAGAGTGGGGAGGATGGCGGCTCCCCCGTGAACTGCTGGGGCAGCTAGATGAGAATGCCTCTAATGTCCGCTTACGTGAAATTTTCAGGCTAAAATAATAATAATAAATAAAATCTGTGAAATAAGACACATACGCAAAATAAAGGTTTTTATTGCTCAAAAAAAAGGAAATTAAAAGATGCTCCTCACGTTTCATTTCAGTCTGAAGTCAGTGTTTCTCCTCCTTTTTCTCTCTCATAAAATCTGTCCTGCTCTCCACCTCGCTCAAAGCCACTTAGTCACTCCCTCCCTGACATTTGGTCCTTAAGTTCTCCCCAGTTTGACGTCCTAGCTCTTGATCATAAAGGTCCATAATTCACCCCTCTCAGCTTCTCAGTGCCTGGCCCAGCATCAAACACACAGGAATCACCCCAGCCGCCCCTGGGCAGGGCTCCTAGGAAGCTGGCTTTGAGGTTAAGCGTCTTACCCACGTGGTGTGTCATTTAATTCTTACGGCCCTTCTATGACATAGGGAATGCCTCACCCGTTTTGCAGATGAGAAGGCAGGTGCGGGAGGAGGGGGGCATTTCCAAGGGCACGCAGCTGGTGGGAGACAGAGCTGGGATGTGTGGGAAGATCTCTTCCGACTAGACCAGAATGCTCCATCCCTAGACTACATCCCATTCCAAAGACGTGCTGGACTGAGTTTGACTTGCTTCACGACTGGGCGCCAGCTTTGAGAGAATGTGGGCAGAAAAGAAACATGACGGGCAGCCATGAAAAGGCGTTCCTCTGACAGTCAGGAGACTCGTACCTTTGTCCAGGCTTTGCTGTTTTTCTCCCAGGGCCTCTGTTTTCCCATCTGTTCAGTGGGAGGGTGAGATGGGTCCTTCGGCTAACTGCAATGCTGTGAGTTCCCGTGAGAGGCTCTTTACGGAAGAATGAGAACTTCAGAATTCCCTGGTTTCTCTTGGAGTCCCTCATATTTTCTTCCAAGGGGAAACTGTACAGAGTTATTTCACTATTTGAGAAATGAGAAACCTTTCTCAGATTGACTTCTATGAGACAAGAACAGGACTGAGGGTGGTGGGGCTTCAGGGTGTGGCTGCCTCCGAGCTCCACACAGCACGCCTGCGAGCTGTGGACGGGACTCTGTCCTCAGCTCCCCAGGACCTCTGGGTGGGGAGACTCGTTGCTTCATTCATAGCTGAATCCCTTCCCAGGATTTGCCCTCCCTTAAAGGGATCAGCCTCCTCCCGGGTCACATTCCCACCTCCAGGTCACCCGCGCCTCTCTAGTGGCCTATGTCGGGGGACAAAGCCAGACCCCCACACTCCGCAGTGCCACAGAGTTCCCAGAGGAGAGGGTTCAGCCAAGGCCTCTGCTGGGACCACACTACCATCCAGCTCCTCTGTCTGCCCCATCCTGCTTCCTTCCTGACCACGGAATGGAGGGGGCCATGCCTGATGGACCTCCTGTACCCTGCCTTTTCCTCAGGGCTTGCTTCCCAGGGACCCCGAGCTGGGATGATGATGACATTATGGTTGTTTGTTTTTAGGAGAGAAGCAGAGAGGCCAGGGAATGGCACGACTTTCCCCACGTCCCAACTTGTAAGTGCCCTACCCTAAGGGGGCCGGGCTGCTGGCTAGGTTAGGGGGGAAGGGGACAGGGGTCTGTCCGTGTGGCTGTCCCACCATAGACAGCCTGTTTCTCTCTCATGGTGCAGCAGCCCTGCCCTTCCTCGTGCTCACACCAAATATCCCTGGCTCTCTTCTTTCCTAATTTTTCCATCGGAAGCAACATCAGGTTCCCATGCACATGTGGTGATGTTAATCCGAGGGGCTGATCTGGTGCGGCCTCAACTTTCTCCAACACACTTCTACCTCCCTCGGTCTCCAGGAGGCTGATAGCGAGGGTTAGTGTTTGCTGCAGTTAGAACTGAGAGGGGGCAAGGGGAAGCCTGTGGCACTTCCTGAGCACCTGCCACGTGACACCAGGCATGACCTGTGAGCGCAGCCAACATCCAGGGTGGCAGGAAGTATATGCTCATGTGACAGCAGAGACAGCAGTGGCTCAGAGCTGTGAGGGGACTTTCCCAGCCTAACTTTTTTGTTTTTTTTTTAAAGACCTTATTTATTTATTTATTTATTTATTTATTTATTTATTTGACAGACAGAGATCACAAGCAGGCAGAGAGGCAGGCAGAGAGAGAGAGAAGGAAGCAGGCTCCCTGCTGAGCAGAGAGCCTAATTCGAGGCTCGATCCCAAGGTCCTGGGATCATGACCTGAGCCGAAGGCAGATACTTTAATCCACTGAGCCACCCAGGTGCCCCTTCCAGCCTAACTTCTAAGAAGACCCAGATTTTCCTGCCTCCCAAGCCCTACTTTTTAATCTGGGGTAACTTACGGTCAGGCAGGGTCAGCGGCATGATTGTCCTGGGAATGGGATAGGGGCAAGATATGGGGGCATAACCATACAGTGGATTGTTGGGGACCCAGTGGGGACTTTTTGTCCCCTCCTTTTGTTGCCCCCACTGTGACGAGGCCCCACTTCCTCGTCTCCTCCCCTCCCCGGTGCCCTCTGCTCCGGCTAGGAAGAGGGACAAGGGGACACGACTAATCCCTGCTCTGGTCATTGATATTTTGGCAGACACACAACCCCTGCAGTTGGGAATACTGGGTGACAAGGTGATTTGAGCAGAGGGGGAAATGTGGCTGTGGATGATCTGAAGTTGAGAAGAGGAAGAAGCCTGGAAATCAGCAAGTGAGTGTCCAACCTTGTGCAGGGACACTAAGGTGTATTGGGACAGGAAGTCAGCATTGTGCCTTTCCAAACAAACTGGGTAAAAGTACATTGGTTTTTTTTTTTGTTTTTTTGTTTGTTTTTTAATAAAAACGTGATCAAAAACTGAAGAATTGAGTGCCCACTTGTGGAGACATGCACCACTCCCAGGGATAGTTGGCCCCCACTCTAGTCCAGTTACATCCTGACTCTGTCTACACTCGCTTGCCCCAGGACCTTGAAAACTCATGTTTGCATATTACTTGGTCAGTGGCTCTCAAACATCTCTGTCCATTAAAATCACTTGGTGGCTGATACCCAGGCCCCATCCTGGACCCATCCCTGATTCCAGCGCATGAATCTGAGCGCTGGTATTTTGTTTACTCTCCACACCTGGGTCTGCTGTGCAGCTGAACTTTGAGAATCCCTGGCTTCCTATGGGTTGACCTTCATAGACACTTTCCAAGGACGGGTTTTCTTCTCATTTTGAGAGGTCTGTCTGCCTCAAGTGCTGATGCTTTCATGGCCTGCCTTGCCTGTGGAGGTGGGTTTGGGGCATGCTGAGGACACTGGGAGACACGGTGGCTGAGTGGCTGGAGAAGCGGGGTTGCCATGGGGCATGCAGCAGGCTGGGTGCACTCACGGTGAACCCTGGGCAGTCCCGGAGCCTCTGCTTGGAGCCAGCAGGTGTCAGGCTGGCTGTGGGGGACATGCAGAGGGATGCAAGCTTGGCTTCTGCTCTGGGAGGTCGTGGTTCACTTGCTTCAAATCCGAGCTCCTGGATTGAACCTGGGAATTGGCTCGAAGTACACATTGTTGGGGCCCAGAACTTCTGAGTCAGAATTCTGGGTCCTGTGGTTCAGGAATCTGTGTTTGACAGCCCTTGTGGGGGAATTCCAAGGCCTACTCCAGTCTTAGAGCCACTAGGCAAGTGGGTCATGGGAGACAGGTCTCCAGAGCATCAATTTCCTTATTCATAGGATGGGGTGGGGGGTAATCCAATTTCCCTAGGATAAGATCAGAGCCACACGTAGACTTTGCAAAATTACCTAGAAAGCAGTAACCACAACAATGACACATTTAGTATTTTTTTTAAATTTTTTATTTTTTATAAACATATATTTTTATCCCCAGGGGTACAGGTCTGTGAATCTCCAGGTTTACACACTTCACAGCACTCACCAAAGCACATACCCTCCCCAATGTCCATAACCCCACCCCCCTTCTCCCAACCCCCCTCCCCCCAGCTGCCCCATGCTGATGACGCGAGAAGAAAAGTCAGCTATGTGGCGTCTCCCTCCCGATCTTATCTTGTTTCTTTGATTCTTCCCCCCTTACCCCCCCCCCCCCCGTTGCATCACCACTTCCTCATATCAGGGAGATCATATGATAGTTGTCTTTCTCCGCTTGACTTATTTCGCTAAGCATGATATGCTCTAGTTCCATCCATGTTGTCGCAAATGGCAAGATTTCATTTCTTTTGATGGCTGCATAGTATTCCATTGTGTATATATACCACATCTTCTCGATCCATTCATCTGCTGATGGACATCTAGGTTCTTTCCATAGTTTGGCTATTGTGGACATTGCAGCTATAAACATTCGGGTGCACGTGCCCCTTTGGATCACTACGTTTGTATCTTTAGGGTAAATACCCAGTAGTGCAATTGCTGGGTCATAGGGCAGTTCTATTTTCAACTTCTTGAGGAACCTCCATGCTGTTTTCCAGAGTGGCTGCACCAGCTTGCATTCCCACCAACAGTGTAGGAGGGTTCCCCTTTCTCTGCATCCTCGCCAGCATCTGTCATTTCCTGACTTGTTGATTTTAGCCATTCTGACTGGTGTGAGGTGATATCTCATTGTGGTTTTGATTTGTGTTTCCCTGATGCCGAGTGATGTGGAGCACTTTTTCATGTGTGTGTTGGCACATTTAGTATTTTTTGCTGTTCCTCTTTCACTTGGTCTTGCTCCATGTTGCTGTTTCTTTGAAAGAAATGTCTGTCTGTCCCTCCTTCATTCCTCCCATTTTCCCTTTTCCCCCCTTTCCTCCTTTCCACCTTTCTTTCCCTCTTTTTTCCCTTCCCTCTTTCTTTAAACAAGAAAGCATCACAAACATACAGAAAAATGCACTCAGCACACATACACTTAGGTATCACTGAACGAACTCTCGCGAACTGCACGGACCTCCATGCACCCACAGAACCTGCCAGCAGGTAAAGAGGAAGAGCATAGGCAGCTCTCTCAGAACCTTCCTGTCATGTCACTTCCACTAGCCACTCTCCAGCAAGGGCTCTGCACCCACTTCTACTGCCACCACCATAGATAAGCTTTTTTGTTTTTGTTTTTGTTTATTTTTCTGTTTCTGGACTTCATAGGATGGACTCAGGCATGCTCATGCACACTCTTGTCTCTGGCTTCCTTTTCAATGTGACATTGCTGAGACTCACGGATGCTATCATGAGTAGTCATAGAGGCTGTGTTCTCAGGGCTGTGTAATGTCGCATGGAGGGAAGATACCACAATTAATTTACCTATTCATTTACCTATTTGCTTATTCATTAATTTACCTATTCATTCTACAATGCCTGGGATCTGGGTGAGTCCCAGGGATGAACAGTGTTTCTCTGGGTATTCTAGTACATGTCCAGTTACACAGATCCAGGTGTGGAATTGCTCGGGCAAAAATCAGCACATACTCAGTTTTTGTAGACGTTGCCGAATAGACCAGGAGGTCCAGTTACTCCCTACCTTCCGGACATGAAGTAACTTTGTCTTCTATGTCATAGCCATTTCGGAGGTGCCACCCCGTGTTTTGAGCCCAGCATAGACACCCTTATTGAATTGCTCAGAGGCCATTGCAGACAAAACCAGGGAGATGAGGATCTAAGCAGAGGCAGGAAAGAGGCACCTAACAGTTACAGATACTAAGGTCAGATAGAGCATTATTATTTCTGCCTCACAGGTGAAAAAAGATGCCCAGAGCACTGAAGCGATTTGCCTAAGGACACACAGCTAACAGAAGATAGACATTGGATTTGGCTGAGATTTGTCTGACTCCTGGTCCCTCGCCATAGCAGGACGGATGCTTGGATGTTCCCTTCGACTTCTGGGGCACCTGAATTCCTCCTCCTGCCTTTACGGTCTTGGCTCTGGACCTCCCTTTTCTGCACAGCACTATCTGTGAAGGCGAGTAAGTGACCGGAATGTGGTTTCCTACTTCTTCTTCTTCTGATTTGAAGACCAGTAGACGGAGACTCAGAGAGATGAAGTGAGGTTCCTGGGTTCTGGAAGCTGACAGGTGGGTGAGCAGACTCCTGGCCTGATAAGGGGCTTGCCCCCCACCTCCACAGCCTCTGTGGTCTCCAGGACAGTGCTGAGAAGAGAAGACACATTTCCGTTTTATTTTCTTGGCATGAAATCACATTTGTTGTGCCGTAGGGTGAAAACCGTTTCCCAATGGTGCGTAAACGCGTGTGTGCACACATTTAGGCAGGCAGACCCTCACACAGGCCCACAGGAAGGGATTTAACAATGCCCCTGTTTTGAGGGTGAGTAGTTTAAAGACTGAAATATGTAAGTTTTCATTGCTCAAGGTGTTGCCTGGGATTCCTGGAATATGAGGAAATGTGTTTACAATTTAGTCCTCATTACCGGATATGACCCAGAAATAAGGGCAAGCCGGGCAAGCAGGGTCACCTGGCTTGTGAGGGGTCACGTCTATCCATCGAACATTTACTGAGCCCCCAGTCTTCACCAGGCATTGAGCAGGGTGCTGGCATATGAAGGTGAGCAGGACATGGTCCTGGGCTTCACAGAGGTTTGGAGATACAGACATCAGTGCTCATATTGGGCACTCTGCATAAGGAGCGCTTTGCATATGCTCAGGGTGGAGACTCCATGAGGACAAGGTCTCGCCTTTCTCATCCCCACTGGGTCCCTCATCCCTGGTAGAGTTGCAGGCATGCAGTAGGCCCTTGTGGACATGCCATATATTGAGCGTGAGGGTGAGACTAACTTTACGCAAGGAATCACAGAGGCAGATGTTATCTAATATTAGAAGCTGGGTACCTGTGCACTTACTCATTCATTCTTCATTCTTCATCCTCAGGTGTTAACCGAGCCATTTATTTGCTCCTGTGTTGGTCACAGGACGGGAGGGAAGGAGGATGACTAATAGCTACATTGCAGCATATTTTGAACCTGCTGCACCAAGGTCAGAGTGGTATGGGGTTCCAGAAGAGGAAGGGCCAGTTAGAGCAAGGGAGGGAACGTTGTTTCCCAGAAAAGGTAATACTTGAACTGGCCTTTAAGGGCAAGTGGAAGTTTCTGGAGGCTCAAAGGGGATGTGGTAAGAGAATGGCAGCATTGTGGGGCCATTGCAAGGGAACGTCCCTAATCCTGAAGTCCTCGATCTTAGCAGAACCGACAACACACTACAGTGCAACAGTGTTTATGAATGTGCTTTACAAACTGTGAAGCACCTGTGAATGACCCCGGCAAGGCTAAGCAGAGGAACACTAACTTGAATGTTGGTACATTTTGACGCTACAAGTCCGCAGATAGTGTTGGCTTTGGATGGACACGGTAACACTCTTGAACCCCAGTCATACCCAGAGCTTTGGTCAACCTAGTGGACTTGGGAGCGATGAGGCTATCAAGACTCCATAATAATTGGGTTTTGTACTCATTCTTCTACTGACTTACTCATTCATTCATATGTAGCAGTGGATCTCTTTCTTCATTAGAGCTTCATGGAGCCCCCATACCTAGACCAACCACAGTGGAATTACTTAGGTGGGAGGTAGAAGGGGGAACCTGGCCAGGACCCCATCCACTTCATCCACTTGCAGTCCCACTGCAGCCTCCAAGGTGCTTCAGGACTTCCAGGGAACACAGTTGGAAAATATCCCCTGGAACGTAGAAAGTAAGACCCAAAGAGAGCAGGTGACTTGTCTATTAGTTGGGCAAGTCTCTTTCCATGAAAGTGTTCAGGAAACCCAGGCTCACCACAGGCAAGGAGAGAAACCATAGCCCCAAGAGGCTAGCTGAGGCCTCTCCACCCCTCACTTAGGATGGCAGACCTGCCCTGGATGCTTGCTCCCTGACTACCACCCCTGCTCAGATACAATTGGCAGAAGGGGGACAGGAGCAGAGAGCAGGGCAATGAGCCCATAACCCCGCTCCTGTTCTGTAATAATCACACAGTCTTAGGAAGCATATTTTCCTCTCTCAGGCTCAGTTTTCTCATCTGTATAATGGAAGCATACTGAGAGGATTCAACAAAACAAACTTTGTCAAGCATAGATCCCATGGCTGGCACAGAGACAGTCTCTGATAAAGTGGGTCTTTGATAAATGCTATTGCTTTCTCCTTCATTACACCCCAATTTTTGTTTTAGAGATATTTGCATTTGACCCTGCAGTTTTAGACTTGTCAGAAAATAATTAGTCATAGACCTCAGAGCAACATTCTTCTTTCTCAAACAGCCAACCTTTAAAAAGAGTCACCCTTTCAAATGGATCACAGTGACTCTGTGGTTGCTGTCCTGCTTTCCAATCTCTGGATTGTGTGCGAGGAGGGTTTGAAACCACCTGGAACAAGAATAAAAAGATGAGCCAGGAACAAGCCCCAGAAAGGCTCCCAGCAAACCCATTGTCCTTTCAGCTGGAACTGTGTTCTCGAAGGACAAATGAGCCCGGAGAACAATACAACAGCTTTTTTTTTTTTTTTTTTTTTTTTTTTTTTTTTTTTACTGGTCAAGAACAGTTGGAGCAGAAGTGGAAGGTTTTAGAAACTCTAAAGAGACTCTGGGTTAACAGCTTGCTTTTGTCCTGCTCATGACCCATCGCTGAGAACCCACTCTGAACCAACTCTGGTCTGAACTTGGGGAGTCAGAACTAGATGAGAACCATGTTTTACAAAGAGAGAAGGGATTGTCTGCTAAATCTGGATGCTGGCACCCCATCCCAGAGGCCCTGGTGGTAAGGCCTGGGGACATTTAGAAAAGCTATGTGAAATTCAAGGTCATTGCTAATGGGAGAGACAGGCAAGTAGGGAGGTATGGCTACAGACCAGGGGCTCTACCTACCATCATCACGGGACTCAAGGGGGTGCCCTGTAGGGTGTTATCAAGCTGAGTTTTGAAGGTCAAGAAGGAGCTGGCAAGTGAAATGTGAGCCTCTGAAGAGTGTGAGCAGAAAGTTCTGGGAAGAGGAAGAGCAGGGTGGAGAGAGGTAGCTCAGCATTGCTTTGTGTGGGGGTAGTGGGGGGGTTGGGGAGGTGGAAGGGCAGTCAGATCACAGCAGGTATGGGAATCTCTTTTGGCCCTTAAGTTTTTGGCTCTTTAGAGCCTTTGGAGGGCATTGATAGGGGCAAAATAATACCTGACATATATTTTGGAATGAACACCACAGAGATAGCACAGAATATGCTTACAGGGGAAAAACTGGGACAGGGCAGTTGCTGAGGGACATCAGGAAGAGCCTGAGAGGGAGGGGGGAGAGCTGAATCTTCCCAGGAGCAGAAAGAATGGAATCATGGAGCTGGGCAAGAATGGGGAATTCATATCATTTGGGTGGAATGAGGGAGGCATGGGGTGGACCCTGACATCCCTGGGTAGTTATAGGGAACGTGGGGCCAGTTTCTGAAGGACAGAGAAAGGGGGAGCAGACTCAGAGTTATGTGTCTTGTGTGGTCTACCAAAGCCCTCTTGACTTGGATGGAAATACTGAAATTAAATCCCAGAAGGTTGGCTTCACCCAGAGTGACTCAGACTTTGTTTAGAAACATCAACTCCTAATATGTCAGACTTAACCCTCAGAGACCATCCTAATGAAAGAACCAAGAAGGGAGTATTCATGTGTCAGACATTGAGCCCCATCAGACCAGCCCCCAGAGTCATCTCTGTCACTTCCTTCTTTGTGATGGTGGGGTTGTTATTCAACCCTTCCTCTTGCTTCTTCATTCATAAAATTGGGAGGCTTCCCCAGTCAGTACGTTGGCTATGCAGATGAGACAAAAAGGTGAATGCAACATGTTTAAGGCCATGGTGGTCTCCTTTGAGTTCAGAAAATATTTCTTCATCTAAAATAACTGTGTGGTGATTAGGTTTCTAGCCTATCCCTTCTTACTTGGGAAACCCAGAGGTAAAAGGAAGTGGCTTTTTCAAAGCCAAATAGCCACTCAGTGGAAGAGTGAGGTCTCAGACCATCCTGCTCCCAGTCCTAGTTCCCACCCTTCAGCATGGGGCCAACTTGGCTGTCCTTCCCAGCCCCAGGTTCCATCTTCTAGACCTCAAGGGTCAAAAGGGTCCCAAACCAGCCCAGTGGGTTGTGGAAAATCCTAAGCTGGCTTCTAGGATTTGCACAGGTGAGTTTCTTTGTGAAATTTCAGAGCAGTGGCCACAAGCTAACAACATACATGACTGGCCTGACCAAGAGGCTGTTGAGGTGGTACAGTCTGGCTTCACAAGGCCTTTCTACAGACACTATCGGTCAACCAAAGAAAAAGCTATGTTTAAGTGCTTGTCTTTTTGACACAGTGATAATGACCACTTCAATCAGTGTTCCCTAATTAATTAAAACACTTCAGTGGTTTGGTAGAGATTCATCCAGGAGAGCTAGTGTTTCTTGAGCACTTACTATGAGCAGATGGAGTGCTAAGTGTTTCCCATGTTTGTCCTCACTGAGACGTCATGACGGACATATAAGTTGGGTGTGGCCATATTACACTTGAGGAACTTGGAGCTGTAAAATCATTTTAGAGTTGAGTGAACACATGGCATGGCCAGGATGGAAAGGCAGGTGCTTGCCTCCATGTCTAGTGTCCTTTCCATCACAGGAAATGTCCCTTCACAACAGAATTGACTGGTCATTCGAGTTGGGTTGGGTTTACCCCAAGCTGGCAAACTTTTCTGGCACAGTTTATCTGTAGTCACTGCCATGATTGACACCATGCCAATTTAGTTGAATTGTGGTCCAACTGGTTGTCCCTGGGCAGATGCAGAAATACTGATGACCTCATTTCTCCCAGGATCTGTCAAGAGCAGCATCATAAGGCTGGGGACAAAATTCTCCAACCCACATCTGAACCTTCTGGGATGTGTTGATTGGGTTCTCTAGGAGAGCAAGAGAAGAAACCAAAGGCAAGAGGAATCAGGATTTATTATGATGAGCTTTTAACAAATTCCAAGTCCTGTGGGGCACGAATTTCAGTGGGTTGAGTGGGGCTGAGCTGGGTTCAGATCCTACTTCTTACACCTCCTAAGTAAGTGAGCTCTGACACTAGTGTTGGCTTACCTTCCCCCAGTCTCTGCTTCCACATCTGACAAAAGCTTTCAGAGATTATGGTGGGGATTACCAATGATGCCTCTACAATCAATTCCCATACTCATAGATCAGGCAGGGAGCTCTGTGGTTGGAAGCTTGGCTTCTTGAGCCAGGCTGCTTGGGGTCAAGTCCAGGCAGTGACCTTGAAGCACTTCATTTGATCTAAGTTTCAGTGTCTTATTTATTTTTAAAGATTTCATTTATTTATTGGAGAGAGAGAGAGAGAGAGAGAGAGATCACGAATGGAGTGGAGAGACAGAGAGAGACAGAGAAGCAGGCTCGCTGCTGAACAGGGACCTAGATGTGGGACTCCATCCCAGGGCCCTGGGATCATGATCTGAGCTGAAGGCAGATGCTTAACTGACTGAACCACCCTGGTGCCTCCTAGGATCAGTGTTTTAACCCCAAGATAGAGATGGTAACACACTTGCTCATCAGGCTCTTCCAGGAATTAAATCAGTTTAATCTCAGCTCATGCCAAGTGACCTGGAGAAGGGAGGTGCAGTATGGAGTAGTCCAGAATTTTAAGATAGAAATTGAGTCCTATTCACCAAAACATCATCATACAGAGTCCTACAGATCTGGCTCAATTCCTGCTGTGCAGGGGTTTCTGTGAAAGCAAGAATTTCTGCATGAGAAAACACTTCAACCACGAAAACCTTGACACAGATAAGGCAAGGTTGGTGCTCAAGGCTGCAGCCATGGGCATGATCATTCTATCCTGGAGCTCCATGTCCATGTCTTTTGGTTCTCTAAGACCACCCATACAGAGAAACCAAGTCCCCCCAGAGCTTCACTCAGTGTGTGGCACAAGTATGGGGTTCCTGGTGTTTGCTGAATTGTATAAATATCTGCCGGGGTGGGGGACTGATTTCCTAAGACTCTGAGTCCCCCACACTTGACATGGAGTGAAACTCCAGTATGTTTTAACCGCTGCAGCTTGTGCTAATGATATGCACATGTGGAAGGTGCCTTGCCAAGTTTAGTGCTTCACCAGTGTTCACTAATATTATCATCTGCCAAAGGACTTCCCAGTGCATTTACCCTTTCCTGGAAGGGCAAAAAGGAAAAAAAAAAAAAAAAGAAAGAAAAAAAAAAGAAAAGAAAGAAAGAAAGAAAAAGGAAGTAGTTATCTGTTTGTAATATCCTTCACCTAGCATTTTTAATATGCAGCTTGTCATGCTTTTAAGAAGACATGGAAATCAAACCATCTCCAGAAAATCTTTTTCCCACTCTCTCTAAATTTTTGCATTGGCTTGAGGTCCTTCAGTACAACTTGAAATCAAACCATGCTCCCCTTAAGTGGTCATTTGGAGATTTGCACGTTTCCAGGGAGGAAAGACAAGGAATGGTTGATTCTGCAAGACTTCTGCCTCTACGGAGACATCCTTGACCATCAAGAGTGTCTGGTTTCTGGCCTAGAGCACAGCATGAGCCACACTCAGCCTCCATCCTCTGCCTTCCTTGGGGTAGCTCTGACCCAGAGGGAGTCTATTCCTCTAAATATTCTAGCTACACAGCTGCAGGTGCCTGGGGAAGACTACCCCTTGGAGGTCTGATCTTGTTCTAGGACATTCTTCCTTCCATCAGGGACAGTGTCTCCCACACGTACACTCATATGCCATCCCAGACACTGAACAGGGCATTTATTGTCCTTGTTCCCAGGCACTCACACTTCGTCTCTGATCAGAGCATCTGACATTCCCCTGGTGCACCATGTCACCCCCATGCTGGTCCCCTGGGCTGCCTCTGCCCTCTGCATGAAAGTCCTTGCTCATGGTTCTAAGATGCTGCATGCTCTCCTGTCCTACCCACTCTGAGATGCTCTTCTCCCACCAACACCAGGATCAAAGGGACCCTCCAGGCTATACCTCAAGGCTGTCGAGCCCCTTCTGGCCTCAGGGCCTTGGAGATACTCATCCCTCCAAGCCCAAGCTGTTGCTTGTCTCAGTCCTCAGCAACTTCAGTTTCTGCGCAGTTATCTCCTCCTCTGGGGACCTTCCCCAACAAAGCTTTAATGTAGTTGCCACCCCTCCCCCAGCAACTCCAGCCCATCCTTAGTTCATTTGGCTATCAAGCATTTTACTTACTGCATAGCCAGTCATGTTTTAGCCATTTGCAAGCTTCCTGAGGGCAGGAATTCTGTTCCTTCTGTACCAATGCTGCCTCAGCTCTCAGAGCAGGGCTCGCTTACAATATCCCTTAAAGAGTGTTTGGAGTGAATGTAATTCAGAGAGAGGTGGTGCTCCCCATTCCTTGTTCCCCTTATTCCACAGATGACATGCTTCCTCTGCCTGCCCAGGCAGCTCCTTCTACACTCCTGGAAGCAGGGATTGGCCCAGGAAGAGTCCATCATCCCAGGAGCCGTGAAGAGGAAGCTCCTCTCTTCTCCAGAGTTGGCAGACTGATAACAGGTGGACTCACAGCTATGGGAGGCCCCTGACTATTCCTTAGGGCGATGTGCCCATGGAGGAGCTCCTGAGAGCAAAGCTAAGCTAAGAGGCGGTGACAATCCTGCCCCAGGGCCTTTGAACAAGCTTCTCTCTCTGCTAACTCTCCTGAGTCCATCCATACCTGAATCTCTACCTTTGGGCCAATAACATCTATCTTTGGTTTAAGCCTGTGGGAGTTGGGATGAGGCCCCTTGCTCCACCAAGGATCCTGAGTAGTTTCAGTTAAAGTGCTTCCTCCTGGGGAAACTCTTCCTGCTTCTCCTGGAAGACCAGATTTGCTCGTTCTCCTCTCTTGTCCTGCACATTACTGTTTTCCTCCACGATGACTCTCCTGTTGTGTTGTAAGGAATTATCTGCCTCTCCAGTCCTCACCAGCCTGGGCCTTCTCTCAAGGCAGGACCCTATGTGAGTCATTCTTGGACATGCTACACTGAAACAAACAGGTAAGTATTCATTGAATAAAGCTCTGTATGAATGAAACAGCTCATGGGCCTCCCCTGGGTAAGTTTCATTCAGGGATTTGTGGGTGTTCAGACACATCTGACCTGAGCGCCCGGAGCCTATGGAGAGCCCTCAGGTGCTGACGTCTTTCCATGTACATGCAACTTCTTGAATGGTCAACCCAGGGCAAGCCGAGGGGCTGCTTGCTTCTCAAACACACCCCCACCTGTGTCACTCAGAGAGGCGGCATTTCAAACAGATTAAGTACAGCAAACTGAACCCTGCAGGGAATTAGAAATTCCTTTTGATTAAAAAATGCCCTTTATTTCCAACACCGAGAGTCAAAGAGTTTTATGTTTTTAACCAGTTTCATAGTCTGAATTTGATTCCCTTTTCTACAGTGGAATGAAAGGAAAACTGCGGGTTGGGGGGAAATGTTTTGGCATCAAAGTGCTCATTGGTGAATGAGGTTTGGGAGTGGGAAAGGCGGGAGTGAGGACAGCATGGATCCATGATTCGGGGGTTCTTCAAGCCCCTGAGTCACAGATCAGGGAGCAAGCAGAGCTATAGGGGAGGTGGTCTTATTTTGGAGAACAGTGTGATGGGCAGCTCCCCAGCTCGGAAGCTACCGGGGCCGATGCATTTTCTCAGGGATCTGTGTGCAGAGGCCACATCTCCAGGACTAGATATCTCAGTTTCCAGCCCAGCAGGGGGATAAGAATATCAACAGCATCCAGCAGAACTTGAAATTAAGTCTTGCCACCAGCAGATCTCAGAGTGAGGGCATCCTGTACTCCGTGCTGAATTATTCCTCTGTGGGGAGAAGGCGATAGACACAATCACCTGCCCTTTCCCTTCTGGGGAGGGTGCAGCTTCAGGCCTCCAGCCCTGCTTGTTCTGTGCCTAGGAAATCCAAAACACTGTGTTTAGGGCTCCCAGCACAGATCATAGGCACAGGGAATGGTGCAAAGTGTCTAACAGCCCCTGCACTGGGATTGGGAGACTGGGTCCCCATCTGGACGCTCTCGCCCATGTTATGCATTCTTGGAAAAGCCATAAGACTCCTTGAGCCTGGTCAGTGGAATGCTGCACAGGTGGAGGACCTCTAAGACCCCTCCTGGCACTTACCCCTCTAAGATATATGGGATTTCTCTCCACCAAAATGCACCGGTATAAAAATTAGAGTTCTTGTCACCTATAGGGAGACATGACTGATCCTGATTAGCTGAATTTATAGCAAGAGGAACTGGCTGGTCCAACCTGTCTCTGGGAGCCCCTCTGACCTGTTCAACAGTGAATGTGGTGAGCACTGGCCTGGGAGTGTTCTCAGCCCCAGGGATTGTGGCCTGACTACCCCACATAAGCTCCTGGACCTACTAAACTAATTGATTCCCTAGCAGCCCTCAGTCTCTGGCTCCAGATCCTTCCTGGGCACTGGTAGTGCAGGCTAGAGTCCAGCTCTTAACTTTGATTTACCAATGCTTTTGGTAGCTGACTGCAGCCTGCCTCCAACATTACTTCATTTCTAGCCACATTCTCCACGATCATTTCCAGGACACACCATGCTTATGAAGGCATCTGAGCTTATACACACTGGTCTCTCAGCTTAGAACACCCTTTCTCCTCTTCTCTGACCAATGAACTCCTACTCACCCTGCAAGACCCAGCTCAAATATCCCCCTCGCTAGGATGCCCTTTCTGATCTCTCCAGGCACACTGAAAATAATTGACTTATATTTTCCCAGTACCTTTGCAGATAGCCATCTGCATCTCAAACCCTACCCCAGTGAACCTTGACCCATCTCCAAATGATCCTTAGTCTCCCCAACAATATTTACTGAAAAGAGCTTGGCCTTAAGATAGAGATAGACTGGGCACCTGGGTGGTTCAGTGGGTTAAAGCCTCTGCCGTCAGCTCAGGTCATGATGCCAGGATCCTGGGATCAAGCCCGGCATTGGGCTCTCTGCTCAGCAGGGAGGCTGCTTCCCACCCGCACCCCCTGCCTGCCTCTCTGCCTGCTTCTCTGCCTACTTGTAATCTCTGCCTGTCAAATAAGCAAATAAAATCTTAAAAAAAAAAAAGATAGAGATAGACTCAAAAACTTGGTCCCCTCCCACTCCAAGAGCAAAAGGCAAATAAGTGGCCATGGCACAGTATGGCCTGAGCTGCAGCAGAGGAAAGCTCCAAGGTCAGTGGGAGCAGAGAGCACCTGACTCACCCAGCTGCAAATGCATGTAAAGTGTCTTCAATCTCCCCACTGGACTTGAGCTCCCGTGACTAGGGTCTGGGTAGTCCTTTTACTGCCCCAGCCCTTGTCAACCAGTGAGGACACTCAGGCTCTTACTTGAGTGTCCTGCAAGATGGAGTTGCTGAAGACCACACACAGCAGCCCAGGCAGTCAAAGGAAATAGTCTTGCTTCATAAGTACAGTGCTCTAAATGAGGTCATAAAAGATCATTGTTTACAGGTATCTGATATCTGACTCCTGATACGGCTTTTGTTGCGCTATTACCTCTGGCAATACACACTTATTTATGCAGTTGGTGGATCAGGGTCACTCCTCCTCACCCTGGGCACTGGGGGGGCGTGTCGCTTCAACTGTTAGAGTTTTTCCTTTGTCTGTTCCAGTGCTCATCCCATGACCTTGCATGTAGCAGGTCTCCCCAAGTATTTGCCAGGCGATGAATGGACAGGAAGGGGAGCTCAGGTTTTGGGCAACAGTTGCCTGCACCTGTCTTGTGCATGGCCAGTAAGAGTTGCCCAAGTGGTCCGCTGATACACAGCAGCAAAGAACGGGAATGGGCTGATGACAGTGACACCCGTTTCTTCAACTTCCTGACAATTCAGGCAGCAGACAATGAGGGTGGAAGTAGAGGTAGAGATGAGGGGAAAATGGGGTTCCTACTTAAGCTAATTTTCACCTTCCTTGAAGTGATGCCTCCCAGAAGCCACACGTGCACAGTATAGACTCAAATCATTTGTATCCACGTACTCTAAATACATACATGAAAATAATGCATATTTCTATCATTTATTTCTACTAACTAGACATGGAGTCTTTTGCATCTACTGAAAACACATAAATTATTTGTCTTTGTAAATTATAGGTGGTGTATTTATAATATGTACATGTAAATCCCAAGTGCATATTATAAATACACAATTCTGTCTGCTAGCATTGAGAGCTGGGTGCCAAGTTCTGTGCCGGGCATTTTACATTCCATATTTCATCTTCATAGTCACCACATGAAGCAGACACAAAGCAGTACTCTCTAACTTGCTCTTTTTTTTTTTTTTTTTTAGGTGGAAACTTTAAAAATAAAAAACGTCTACAAAAACTCCAATATACAGAACGGATGGAGGTTTGCTTTATGGTTGTAGCAGACCTGGTGACCTTCTCAGGTCTCCTACCTCTCTGAGCACCTCACCAGCACCATGTGCAGGAGGCAGACATCAGGACACTGGACTCTTAGCTAGAAGTTCCTCACTTGTCATTTGTGTGATTTGGGGTCAGAGGCTTAGAACTCCGAGTCCTAGTTTCCTTACCTCTGATACCTCCGGAAAGTTCATTGTAAGAATTAAATGAGATAATGTATTAAAACAAAACACAAAAAAACAAAAAACATAAAACCCTAACTCCTTGTGATTAAGCTCCAGTTTCAAAGCATTGTGGTCTGAGAATATGCAGGGAATAATGTCAGTCTTTTGGTATTGGTTGAGTCCTGATTTGTGACCCAGTATGTGGCCTATTCTTGAGAAGGTTCTGTGTGCACTTGAGAAGAATGAGTATTCTTTTGTTTTAGAGTGGAATATTCTGTATATATCTATGAGGTCCATCTGTTCCAATATGTCATTCAATGCTCTTGTTTTTTTATTGCTTTTCTGCTTCGATGATCTATTTCTGAGAGAGGCGTGTTAAGACCTCCTACGATTAGTATTCATACCAATATGACTCTTTATCTTGATTAACAGTTTTCTTATGTAATTGGCTGATCCCATATTGGGGGCATAGATATTTACAATTGTTAGATCATCTTGGTGGTTAGTCCCTTTAAGGATTATGTAGTGTCCTTTTGTATCTCTGACTATAGTCTTAAGTTTAAAATCTAATTTATCTGATATGAGAATCGTTACCCCAGCCTTCTTTTGAGGCCCATTGGCATGAAAAAGATTCTCCATCCCTTCACTTTCAGTCTGGGTGTATTTTTAGGTTCAAAATGTGTCACTTGTAAACAACATATAGATGGATCCTGTCGTTTTATCCAACCTGCAACCCTGTGCCATTTTATGGGCGCATTTAGGCCATTCACATTGAGAGTGAAACTGGCAATGAAGAAGTCAAACTCTCTCTCTTCGCAGATGACATGATTCTTTATATGGAAAACCCAAAAGACTCCACCCCCAAACTATTAGAACTCATACAGCAATTCAGCAATGTGGCAGGATACAAAGTCAATGTGCAGAAATCAGTGGCTTTCTTATACAATAACAATGAAAATACAGAAAGGGAAATTAGAGAATCGATTCCATTTACTATAGCACCAAGAACCATAAGATACCTGGGAATAAACCTAACCAAAGAGGTAAAGGATCTGTACTTGAGGAACTACAGAACACTCATGAAGGAAATTGAAGAAGACACAAAAAGATGGAAGACCATTCCATGCTCTTGGATTGGAAGAATAAACATTGTTAAAATGTCTATACTGCCTAGAGCAATCTATACTTTTAATGCCATTCCGATCAAAATTCCACCAGTATTCTTCAAAGAGCTGAAGCAAATAATCCAGAAATATGTATGGAATCAGAAGAGACCCTGAATCGCTAAGGAAATGTTGAAAAACAAAAATAAAACTGGGGGTATCACATTACCTGATTTCAAGCTTTATTATAAAGCTGTGGTCACCAAGACAGCATGGTACTGGCATAAAAACAGACACATAGACCAGTGGAACAGAGTAGAGAGCCCAGATATGGACCCTCAACTCTATGGTCAAATAATCTTCGACAAAACAGGAAAAAAAATACAGTGGAAAAAAGACAGTCTCTTCAATAAATGGTGCTGGGAAAACTGGACATCTATAGGTAGAAGAATGAAATTCGACCATTCTCTTACACCGTACACAAAGATAAACTCAAAATGGATAAAAGACCTCAATGTGAGACAGGACTCCATCAGAATCCTAGAGGAGAACATAGGCAGTGACCTCTTCGATATCAGCCACAGCAACTTCTTTCAAGATATGTCTCCAAATGCAAAGGAAACAAAAGCGAAAATAAACTTTTGGGACTTCATCAAAATCAAAAGCTTCTGCACAGCAAAGGAAACAGTCAAAAAAACAAAGAGGTAACCCATGGAATGGGAGAAGATATTTGCAAATGACAGTACAGACAAAAGGTTGATATCCAGGATCTATAATGAACTCCTCAAACTCAACACACACAAAACAGGCAATCATATTAAAAAATGGGCAGAAGATATGAACAGACACTTCTCCAATCAAGACATACAAATGGCTATCAGACACATGAAAAAATGTTCATCATCATTAGCCCTCAGGGAGATTCAAATTAAAACCACATCGAGATATCACCTTACACCAGTTAGAATGGCCAAAATTAACAAGACAGGAAACAACATGTGTTGGAGGGGATGTGGAGAAAGGGGAACCCTCTTACACTGTTGGTGGGAATGCAGGTTGGTGCAGCCTCTTTGGAGAACAGTGTGGAGATTCCTCAAGAAATTAAAAATAGAACATCCTTATGACCCTGGAATTGCACTCTTGGGTATTTACCCCAAAGATAAAGATGTAGTGAAAAGAAGGGCCATCTGTACCCCAATGTTTATAGCAGCAATGGCCACGGTCGCCAAACTATGGAAAGAACCAAGATGCCCTTCAACGGACGAATGGATAAGGAAGATGTGGTCCATATATACTATGGAGTATTATGCCTCCATCAGAAAGGATGAATACCCAACTTTTGTAGCAACATGGACGGGACTGGAAGAGATTATGCTGAGTGAAATAAGTCAAGCAGAGAGAGTCAATTATCATATGATTTCACTTATTTGTGGAGCATAACAAACAGCATGGAGGACATGGGGAGTTAGAGAGGAGAAGGGAGTTGGGGGAAATTGGAAGGGGAGGTGAATCATGAGAGACTATGGACTCTGAAAAACAATCTGAGGGGTTTGAAGTGGTGGGGGGGTGGGAGGTTGGGGGAACCAGGTGGTGGGTATTATAGAGGGCACGGATTGCATGGAGCACTGGGTGTGGTGAAAAAATAATGAATACTGTTCTGCTGAAAATAAATAAATTTAATAAAAAAAAAAAAACCCTAACTCCTTGCCTGACACAGAGTAGGTGCCAGATACTTACGATCTGCGTATGAGTGCATTTTGGGTTGGGTTCTCTAGCAGTAGATCCGGACATAATACACATGGAAATGGTGTATTTGGAAGTGTTTGCACCAAATCACTGGTGTGTTTGGAAGAAAGTGGGATTGGGGTGGGCAAGAGGTGACACAAGGCTGTGATGTCAGGCAAAATCCCATAGAGGGTGACTTTTGCTCAGCCCTGCTAGGGAGTTTTGGGGACAAGGCAGGTCAGAACTTCAGAGTTGTACTCTCCAGGGGCCAAGGGACCCAGGCTATTGATGTTCCTGCATCCATCAACTCGAGGCTGTTCCTAGGCACTTTGCTTCCTGAACAGACCAGCCAAGTGGGCTCCTGCTGCCTCAGGGCATCCCTCCAGTGCAGTGCAGTGCTAGAAGGACAGAGATGCTGTTGGGAGCACAATTCCCTAGAGGCAGATATTTTGAAATGGCAAATTTTTCCCAGGGGCATGGATGGGGAATCCTACCACATGCAACGAGGACTGCAGAATCCTATTACGTGATGGTCTATAAGAGATCTCTGCACACGTTAGAAGAGGCTCTTATTCATCACCTGTGTCTTTGATGGACCAGGTCAAAGGGCAAAGTACAATTGGGCCTTGCATCCCACTGACTTTCCCCTTGGTATCTGAAATTTCCTTCCTGGACAGGCCTCCCTGGCAAAGAGATGCAAGACCTTGTTTTCCTGGGGAACAGAGCTCCTCACCCTTGTGCCTTCAGCTTCAGCTTAGAACCAGGAGAGGACACATTTTCAAAGCAGGTGTGCCCAGGGGAGAGTGATGGAACCCCACTGGAGAGCTAGGCACCCCGAGACAAGGCTTTCTTGAGGACTACACCATGCTAGGTCCTTAGATAACTCTCAGTCCTTTGGTCCTCACACCAGCTCCATGTGACAAGTTGCTCCCATTGTTCCCATTCTCTACATGGAGGCCTTGAGGCTCACAGAGGTTGTGCAACTTCCCCAAGATCTCAGAGCCACTCAAAGCCAGAATAGGAATTCTGGGTCTGATCTTTTGGATTTTGCTTCACCATTCTGCCCTTCAATTAACCTAAGAGATCTGGGAGCCTGGAGGGAGTCTTTAACATTGTTAATTGGAAAGAGACTGCAGAGATATTGCTCAACCTGGAGAATGTACTCTGGGATCTCCAGGTGTTGCCCCAGGACCTTGTCCAGCTGCCAAGCCTGGAAGCAAATGAAACTTCGGGGAAGGACAGTCTCTTTTGTCCACTGCATTAACCTATGTCAACTTCTTTCCCACTAAATTCCAAGCTGTGGTATAGAAACTCTAATTAACACTCAGAAGCAAGGATGTGTCCAATGGGAATGTTCCAAGAACATGTGCAGATAAGCTTGTCCTCCAAACCCATTCCTAATACTAATGAGCCCCACAAGTTCTCCAAGGGGCTTGTCTGCTAATTTAGACCCTGATGATGAGCTCTGTCTCTGCTTAGCCTCAGAGATCAAGGACACACATCTTTTCATCTCCATTATTAGTGTCATGCCAATGGCCAAAGGGGATCTCAGAACCATCAGTGACTCCCTGTTGATCAGGTGTGAGTCCTTCACAAAGTGACTGTCAAGTTTGCTCCCTCCTATTTGACACTGACATGATGGGATTAGTTCTGGTGCCTCTAGACTCAACCTGTGGATGACACTGCCACAGTCTAAGTAGTGCCCTTAACCTCAGATGGAAATGTACATTCTGGACTTGAGCACAGAGATGGGGAACTTCATAAGCATGTGGGGTTGGCAGTTGGGAAAACAAAAATCTCCCTCCCATTCTATGCCAGTTTTCCCTGTGGAATTTTGTGCTTGTTCTCTATACCTCAGTTTCCATAGCTGTAAAATGGGAACTCAATCCTTACAACGACCTTATCTCATGGATGAACTTAATGAGTTAAAGCCTATAAAATGCTTAGAGGAGGGCCTGACACATATAAGTGTTAGGAAAAAAGAAGATAATGTCAGTCCTTGGCATTCACGTTTCCCCACCTTTGCCTGTGATTTCATCTCCCACAATCTTCCTGTAGGGACTGCACCCTACCTCAACACACCAGGAGTTACAAGAGTCACAGCTTTTGGATCATGGTGGTCACCTCCTCAGTGGTATCCTGTGTTATGTTTTATAATCCATTCTTTCCCTGTGGCCTTTGCAATGTCTTTTAAAAAATAAATCTAATAATGTTACTCCTATTACTTGGAGTTTCATCCCAGGGTCTTACTTACTGATATGACATACCTCTGACTACCTCTCCTGTCTTCTCATTTCTAACTGCCTCCCCCTCAGTTCATGCTTCTGCAGTAACCCTTGCCCCTTGCCCCTCCTAGACATGCAGGAACATGCAACTGTTTCAGGATCTTTGCACCTGCCTCCCCCTCCTCCTAGAACCTTCTTCACTAAGTTTTTT
Source organism: Mustela nigripes (assembly GCF_022355385.1). Classification (NCBI taxonomy): domain Eukaryota; kingdom Metazoa; phylum Chordata; class Mammalia; order Carnivora; family Mustelidae; genus Mustela; species Mustela nigripes. Next base: position 189,423,181 of record NC_081559.1, read on the forward strand.
CAGCTCTCAGTTGGAAGCATACTTCATTAAAGGGGCCAAATAACATGTGCTCACTGGAGAGGACAGGGTGATAAGGAAGAGAAGGGCAGTTTAACCCAGGGAATAGGCAACTGGGGTTGGGGAGAAGGACTAGAATGGAAATTGTCAAGCTTCTTGATGGCTGTCATGTGGAAAAAGAACAGATTTGCTGAAGCTAACTGAGAAAACCAGGATGAAGGACTCAAAGCCATAGGAGATGCACCATTCAGCACAGCCTCAGGAAGAACACTGCCCCATGTCAGTTTGGAAATTGGCCTCATACTCAAAGGACAGGGAGAAACTAGGAAAGGGCCAGACCACTCCAGATCAGTAGGTGGTGGCTTGAATAAAAAAAGAGAATTTATATACAAGGTTTATCATGGGCAGCTGCTAGATGAAGAGGTCTCCCCACCCATCTGCCAGAGTCTTAAAAGTTTATAGAGAGGTCTTGACAGGGTTCAGTCACATGTACCATCCAGATGGTGTCAACAACAACTTAATCTCTTTAGGCTGTGTCCTTGGAACAGCTCCCACCATGGGAACAGGGAACAGAACATACATTCCAAGGACTGAGAAGGAATGAGGATCCACTGATTGCCTGGGGACAACTTGTAGGTCGACCTTCTTGATGACCTCTCAACCACCCCAGCAGAACTGTCCAGAGCTGGATGAGCAGTCTCAGGAGCTTTGCAAATGGAAACTAAGAGACCATGAGGCAAGAGGATCCAGCCATTTCAACTGGAGAGCAGTGGTAATGTTGACTTTGGAAAGATTCTAAATGGGAACTTCTGGGTTTCCTGTCCTTGTTCCTGGGCACTGTCTCTAGAAGCCCCGGGTGAAAACATAAATGAACTTGGAGGCGAGCAAGTTCATTAGCCCTTGATCAGACATCTCATCATCGCATGCTACTGAGACTGGGGGAGTGTGAATGCAGACTCCATTGTTCTCTAAAACACTCAGTCCTTCTACACTCATTAAACTGAAGTAGAAATATTTGGCTTCAGGGTTTTCAGAACATTTCATGACACAGAAAAAAAAATTTTAATTTAATTTTATTTTTTCAGTGTACCAAGATTCATTGTTTATGCACCACACCCACTGCTCCATGCAATACGTTCCCTCCTTAACACCCACCACCAGGCTCACCCATCCCCCAACCCCCTCCCCTCTAAAACCCTCAGGTTGTTTCTCAAAGTCCACAGTTTCTCATGGTTTGTCTCCCCTTCCTATTTTCCCCAATTCACTTTTCCTTTCCTTCCCCTAATGTCCTCCATGTTATTCCTTATGCTCCACAAGCAATATGATAATTGACTATCTCTGCTTGACTTATTTCACTCAGCATAATCTCCTCTAGTCCCATCCATGTTGATACAAAATTTGGGTATTCATCCTTTCTGATGACTGAGTAATATTCCATTGTATACATGGACCATATCTTCTTTATCTATTCATCTGTTGAAGGGCATCTTGGCTTCTGATGAAGGGTGCCATATTGACCCATTCCTCTCTGCCATGAGCTCCCTGGCATTTTGTACATAGGTTTATCCTGGAAATTGGCACAAGATATTGTATGGATATGTTTGACTTCTCTAACAAGTTTCTTATGCATAGAATTCAGGTCTAATTTATTTCTGTATCCCTAGTTGAGTTCATGTAGATGTGAGTGGGAGAAGCTGGGGTAAAATGTACCATCCAGCCCAGATCAGCAGGACATGAACTTTCACGGATTCACATCACTCTTGCAAAAAAAGGTTCTTCAGCAATCTTTTCTTATCTTCTTTCTGACCTTGTATCTTTTCCAATGAGGAATTCAGAGTAGCAAGACAGGCTTTTCTTCGTTTCTCTTATAAATTCTGCAGATGCATGTCTTTGTGTGGACTTTTTCTATATCCACTTTGGTGTCCTATTCCAGATATCTATGTATCTTCCCAGCACAGCATTTAAACCAAAGCAGGAAGAATCCCATTGTGACAGCCTCATGTGTATATGGCTTGCCATGTGCCAGGTGTTGGGTAGAGAACAGGGCTGGAAAGTGAAATGAGGCAAGTGCCATGCTCTGGAGTTGTGCCTCATAGTCTGGTGGGACAGAGAGAGAGGGAGAGGCTTAGTCAGCCAACATTAACTGGGTCTACAAGATGTCAGGCATGATGCTAGGTTCTCTGCATGCTCAGGTGAAGAAAATAGACACAGTCCCTGACAGTAGGGACAACATCTTGGGGAGCAGGATTGTGAGGGAGAATAGGAAAGCTGAGATCAGAGGTAATGTGGGAGTGGAGAGCACATCATTTATTATCCCCTAAGTGATTGTTAGAACTTTGGCTTTAACTTTGATAGGAAGTTATTAGAGGTTTAAAGTTGCAACATGATCTGATTTATATTTCAAAAAAGGCAGCAGCATCTGTCCTGAAGGGGCACAGGACAGAAGCAGTGACATCAGTCTGGTGGCCACTGAAAAAAATGCAGCAGAACAATGGGTGAGTGAAAGAGATGGTGGGAAGTGGTTAGCTTTGGGATAGACTGTCAGGTAGAAAGAATGTTTTCTGGTGGATTCAATCTAGAGAATGACTTCAGGACTTTCGTCTGGGGCCCAAAAAGAACCAAATGACTATTAACTGAGATGGGGACAAGTATGAAAGGAGAAAGTTTGGAGAGGGCCTGGAAATTAGGAACTGGGCGGTAAGTAAAGTTTAATTTGTCTATTAAGACATCCCAGTGGAGATGTCTGAGTTCAGGATAGAAGTTGGACTTCTCTTGAATAAAACATGGAGTCATCAAGTCATAGATGGTATTTAAGCCATGAGTCTTGCGGTGCTGACCTAGCAGGTGCATGTGGAAAGAGAATAGGTCTGAGGAGTAAACCCTGGGTCACCCCATTGTTGGTTGGTGGTCAGCATGGGGACGGATGGGCAAAGGAGAAGCAGAGGTCAGTTGGGAACAAAGTCCAACCAAGAGTGGTGCTATGGTCCAGATGTTTATGTTCCCCAATTGTTGTAAGTTGAAATCCTAACCTCCTCTGTGATGGTAGTAAGAGATAGTCCTTTGGGAGGTGTTTAGGTCATTAAGGTGGAGACCTCATGAATGGGATTAAGTGCTCTTTTAAAAGGGGCTCCAGAGGTCCCTAGCCCTCTCCACCATGAGAGGACACTATGAGAAAACACTAGAGCTGTGAATCAGGAAGAGGGTCTTTTACCAAATGGGACCATGCTGACACCTTGTTCTTGGACTTCTCAGCCTCTAGAACCATATGAAAGAAATGTCTTCTATTTACAAGCTACCACATCTGTGGTACTTTGTCTTAGCAGCCTAAATGTTCTAAGAGCAGTGGTGTCCTGGATGTCAACTGAAGAGAAAGTGTCACTAAGGAAGCAGTGATTAACTTATGAAATGAGGTTGACAGATTGAAATATAAAAACACTAAGGAAAGGCAGTTGGATACAGCAATGTCTGGGCCACTGGTGTCCTTGACAGTGGTTCTTTGGTGGACTGGTGGAGATGAAATTCTGACAGACTGGAGTTAAGTAGAAAACAGGAAATGGGTGAATATAGACAATTATCAGCAAGTGAGAGAAGGGAAATGTGTGGTTAAGGGAGAAAATTTGAAAGATAAAACACAATAGGACATACTTACCTGCAAATTAATTGATTCCATAGAAAGAGAAAATTCAATGATGTAAGAAAGATCAGAATTGTGAGCACCAATGAGATGGGGAAGAAGGACCAGACTTGGATAAGAAAATAAGTAATATTAGTAGTAATAGGACAGAAGGATAGGGGTGCGTGGGTGGGTAGATAGTTACAGGGATGACAGTACGTAACATTTCTCTTCTAATCACTTCATTTTCTCAGCAAAGTAGCACACTGAAGGTAAGAATAGAGAGGAATTTTAGATGTTTGAGAGGCTGACATGATCTAGGAAACTGGGAGATTGAATTGATGTGGAGATTTCTGGGCAGTTATAAAGTCTGAGGTTGATGGTCCTTAATTTAAAATCACCTTTGGGTTTTCCTCAAGTGAAAGATAGTTCCCTGGGTTAGGAGGAGAGTGGAAGTGATGAAAATTTAACCAGGACTGGAGTTTTTCTAGGTGAGTACAATGACAGGTCGAGGAGATAACGGTGTATAAAAGAGATAACTATAATGATGTTTTGCAAGGTCTACATTAGGTTGAAGGGAGGTAGGAACAGGGGAAGGGTGAGGGACAATAAAGTCATGGTAGAATCAGTGGGTTGTAGGTTGTGTTGGGGTGAAAGAACTGTTGGAGTTCGCATTCTATAGCAAGTGAACTGTTGAAGTTAGTGTACTATGACTAATGAATTGTTGGAGTTAGTGCACTATAACGAATGATCTGGAAATAAAAGGTGGCAGTTTGAGAGGGAGATGCATGAGGATGGGATGCTAATGGGATGCAGTCATAGATGATGATCATGTCTAGGAGTATGTTGCTGAGATGGGAGGGGAAGCCACATTCAGAGGCATGGCCATGGCCCAGGGAGAGATGCTGGTGGCTTGGATTGAAATGGTGAAGTAAAGACGGGGAGATGAAAATGGTAACACACATGCCAATGTGATCATGACAATCTGTTGCCTAGGGATTTTGCGACCATGACTCTGGGGTTTGATCCCCAGGAGTTCCACTTCTGACTCCATTATTTATCAGCTCAGCAGTCTTGGATAAACTATCTCCAAATGCAGTACAGGTCACTATAGCACCTATCTTCTGTCCTTATTTTAAGGATTAAATGAATTTATGCAGGTAAAGCACATGGCATTTAGGAAAACATCAACTGTTAATATTATATAACTCTTTGGACCCCAGCAGAGATTGTGCACAGAGGTACTTGCTTGAAGAGCCACTCGGAGCCACTGGAGGATTTTAAGTGAGAAAATGGCATGATAGATTTAGGTTTGATAAAGGTCATTCATTTCACTATAGAGAAAATATTTTATTTTGAATTATTTTTTATTAATTTTTTATTTTTTATAAACATATATTTTTATCCCCAGGGGTACAGGTCTGTGAATCACCAGGTTTACACACTTCACAGCACTCACCAAAGCACTTATTTTGAATTTTTAATAATATTAAAGAAAGGCTCAAGATTTTGGTATTTATGAAGTGGGGAAAGCATTGTAAACTATAGAGAAACAGAGATCTATAGGAAGGTAAAAATGCTCCTTGTCATGGTACTCAGGGGCCTTCGGGATTTGATCCCTTTCTGGTAGCTAAAGCTTTAACTGTTGCCAGTTCTCAGCTTTATGCACAGAATTCCCTGGGCTAAACCTCACGTCTTGTCTCATGGACCATCTTTCTTCTGAGATGTGTCCTCCACCTCCGTCTCAACCCTTTCTTTGGCTACACTCTTATTCATCCTTCAAAACTCTGTCACAACTCACCTGTGAAGATTTCTCTGATGTCCAAAACCCAAGTGATTTCCAACTGCCCTCCTTGTTAGGACCACTGAACTAGTCATGCGACTCTTGAATTTATAGAAGAATATCCCACAAGATTTAAATTAAGATTTGTTTCTTTCAGTGATCAAGTTGATTTTTAAAAACTCACTAGCTAGTCTACTCTCTAGACTTGAAGGAGTCAAGTTGCCATCTTTGCTCAAGGACCAAGCCATGCCTTGGATCCTTTTGGTGCATGTAACCTGATGGTCTTTTGGATCATCAAAGAATAGAGTATGGGGACCTTCTGGGAGGCAGAAGTTCCAGAATGACTCTGTTCAGTCTCTGGAGGATGGAGGATGGTCAGTGGTACAATGACAGGGCCCCTCCATCTAGAAACTTCTATTATTTTCTTCACAGAGGCCTGAGGTTCTGTTTCACAGATTTCTTGACTATTTCCTCTCATGAGGAAAGTTGGAAATAGTTAATTGTTTTTTTAAATATTTTATTTATTTATTTGTCATTGAGAGGGAGAGCAGGCGGAGGGAGAAACAGGCTTTCCACTGAGCAAGGAGCCCAAGGTGGGACTTCACCCCAGGACTCTGGGATCATGACCTGAGCTGAAGGCAGACGTTTAACCAACTGAGCCACCCAGGCACCCCTGGAAATAGTTAATTGTGATTGTTGGTTCTTCTTTTTTTTCACTTTTTTTTTTCAGCGTTCCAAGATTCATTATTTATGCACTACACCCAGTGCTCCCATGCAACACATGCCTTCCTTAGTACCCACCACCAGGCTCACCTAACCCTCCACTCCCCTTCCCTCTAAAACCCTGTTTGTTTCCAAGAGTCCACAGTCTCTCATGCTTCGTCTTCCTCTCTGATTATCCCTAACTCACTTTTTCTTTACTTCTCCTAATGTCCTCCATGTTATTCCTTATGATCCACAAGTGAAACCACATGATAATTGACTTTCTTTTCTTGACTTATTGTGCCCACCATAATCTCCTCCAGTCCCATCCACGTTGACCCAAAAATTGGGTATTCATCCTTTCTGATGATTGAGTAATATTCCATTGTGTATTTGGACCACGGCATCTCAGCTCTTTCCACAGTTTGGTGATTGTGGCCATTGCTATGAACATTGGGGTACATATGGCCCTTCTTTTCACTACATCTGTATCTTTGGGGTAAATACCCAGTAGTACAATTGCAAGGTCACAGGGTAGCTCTATTTTTAGTTTTTTGAGGAATCTCCACATTTTTTCCAAAGTGTCTACACCAGATTGCATTCCCACCAACAGTGGAAGAGGGTTCCCCTTTCTCCACAGCATCTCCAATGCTTGTTGTTTCATGTCTTATTGATTTTTGCCATTCTAACTGGTGTATCTCAGTGTGGTTTTGATTTGAATTTCCCTGATGGCTAATGATGATGAACATTTTTTCATGACTGCTGGTTCTTATGCTCAAGATCTGTCGGGTATCTTTTCACAAAAAGGAAAAAAAGAAAACAAAAAAAATCACATTGTTTCAACAAAGGGATCATGCAAAGTTGGTGAAGACTCTGAGACTTTGAGAGAAATCTTGTGTCAGCTTGCCGTTTGCATTTCCTAGAGAGGAAGAGGGGTGCCCTGCACAGTCTCCTTGGAGCACAGAGGCTGGGATCAGGCTTCTCCAGGTCCATGCTCCAGAAGCCACGTGCAGACAAGTGCCCAATTGTAGGCAAGACCCTCAGGGCCTTTCCTCTTTAAAGCAGAGAGTGGCTTTAGATTTACTGGAACTTTCGAAACCAAAGACCTTCCCTAAGCAGAGGATTGAACCTATTGTGGCCTCCAGTGCTGTTCTGCAAGAGGATGAAGGGCTACAGGACAAGCTTCAGGGGGTCTCCAAGGCTCTTCCTGCCTCACTCTTTCTTTTTTCCCTCCATTCATGGGCAAATTTAATCATGGTAAAATACACATAGTGTCAAGCTCATCACCTTCACGATTCTTAAGTGTGTTCACATTGTACGGCATCCATCCCCACTGTCCACCTCCAGGATGCTTGCCATCTGGCAGCACGGAAACTCTGTCCCTATTAATTCCCCATCTCTCCTCCCCTGCCCCTGGCAGCCACCATTCCACTCACTGTCTGAATCTAACTCTTCTACGTACCTCATAGTATGGAATTGCTATAGTTTTTTTCGGGCCTGGCTTATTTCACCTGGCATAATGTCCTCAGGGTCATTGCATCATGTGTGTCAGAGTTGCTTTCCTCTCAAGGACTGATTAACACTCCATCGCATGTGAGCCCCTCATTTTGTCTCTCCGTGCAGTGTCCATGGACACTCGCACTGCTTCACCTTTTGGCGATTATGCTGCTCTGCTGTGAATCTGGGTGTTCTTCACACTTCATTTTAAAGGAACAAAATATAGGCCTTGCTCCTAGAGAGGGATACTCTGGCTTTGGGGAGTGTCTGAACTGTCCCTAGGGAAGGACCTCTTTTGACTTTGACCTTGTAATATTGGGCTTTTTCCTGAGACAGTCTTCTCATGTGCAGACCATTCTCGGGGCTGAGCAAATGTGCCTCAGAGGCTTGGAGATTTGGGGCCACAGGGAGAATTTTGTAAAGTTGCTCAGGATTTTGAAACTTCCAGGGATCAAGTCATCCAACAGTGATTCTTGGGGACCAGAATAGCTGGAGCATGGCCTAGATCCCCAGCCTCCCATCAGGTGCAAACACCTGCCCCACTCATTCCTGAGCTCAGGGATTTCTGTGTCTCCAAGTTGAAGATCAAGGCCAACCTTGGCTGCTTTCCAGCCAGGTTGCTACTGACACCTGTGTATTTCCCCAGCAGTGAGGATAGGCATTTCCTGGCAAGCCAAAAGGGGAAGGGACCCCATGTAGAAAGTCAGATTTTCCCAAGGACCAGCTCACTGCCTGGTGTTGTGTGCCTCCCTCTACCCATTGCGCATGGCATGTTGAGAAGCCCACAGGGCCATAACCTATGGCACTGGGTTCTAATTCCAGCTTTGCTATCATCACCAGTCAACTAACCTCTCTAAATGTTATTCTTCATCTAAAAAGAAAGGGGCTGTTCATACCCTCAGGGGGCTGCTAGGGGACCATATGGAAGAAGATGTGGGAAACAAGGTCCTGGGTCTGGTGGACCCAGGATGCAGAGAGTGCTGTTCCCATCTCTTCCCCAACACCCACGACTGCAAGACAGGCCGCACCATGCCAGCACCTTGTCTGTTCTTCTTCTTCAACTCAAGCTGCTCCTGGGGCCTGTGTGTTCTTCCATCTCCCCTCAGAGAAATCTTCCTGAGCCTCAAAGTCCCATCCCCTCTGTGAAGACTTCCTACCTGCCCACCTGGAACAGAATCATGGCACTCTTCTCCGGGGCCCTGAGTTCTTTTGTGAATCTAACAGAAGACCACATCTCTGGAGTGCCCAGAACTTGGCATTTTCTGTGTCACTAGTATTTCTAGAGTTAAAGCATTTTTAACTACATTACAGCCCTGTGCTGTGACAAGTTTCCCTAGCTCATTAGATATTTGCACACCCATGTATGTGCACAAATGCAATTTAACATTTAATTTAATTTGACATTTCCATTATTACCAAAACAGATCTTAGAAATGTCATACACTCACCATTCCTGCTGATGAGAGGCCGTCCCCACCATCTGTAGGGATGGTGGCCACCGGACCTGTGACATCATAGACCTTTGTTTGTGGCTTAGCAGAACACACCATCATTATGTGCCACTTGTCAAAGCAAACTTCCTGTCTGTTTTGTTCCCTGATATCACAGAAGTGTGATTTATAACAAAAGAAGCTCTTTTCAGGAATTGGGTGGAACCTCAGAGTTGAGGACAAAGGATGAACTTGACCCTCACACTCAAAAGAGAAGTGCAAGCCCATTCATGGAGGAAGAAGGACCTGTCCAAGTGACCTAGCGATTCATGGGGGAAGGTCAATGGGTTAGAGGATGGGAAGTCAAGAGAGCTGGGCTCCAGGAAACTGGAGGTAGAGATGAGGGAGGGATGCATATACAGAGAGGAAAGAGACAGCTGTCCACCCAGACAGATGCTGGGAAAGATCAGCAGCTTGCTGAGCACAAGAACTCACTGGCTTCATTTTCTTGCTGCTGGTTCCCAAGTCAGCCCCGATGGGACTGCTATGGAATGAAGTTGAAATATTACTCTATGACCCTAATTATTCCTGAAAGGGACCTTAAAGCGTAAGGTTCTATTTGAGAAGGTATTCACAGGTGGGGAAGGGAGGAATGATAGACTATGCCCCAGGCAGGCTATTTTGTAACTTGTATCCTACCCAATTCAGCTGTTCAATAAGTAGAGTAAATAACCCCCAAAAAAGTGATGATCTGAGAGTGCACACCCAGGGTGATTTTCTGAATGCTTCCAGCTTCAGAATCTGGGTTATTCAGTCTTCTACTGTATTTCGTTAGAGCATGCATCATTTTGCAAAATATGCAAAATGTTTCGCTCTTTCCTGAACCACGACTATGGTGCCTGCTGTTGCTGCATTCCATATTAGGCTCCAAGGGTGCTCAGACAGAAGGGATTGTTCCAGTGAGCTCAGGCCAGCAATGGGAGCTGTATAATCCACAGTGGCTGAAGCCCCTGGACATCTGTAAGGGCAGAGTGTTTTGAGACAAGTCCTGAATCAAACCTGGAACGGGCAGTGTAGATATCATGGAAACGTATATTTCTAAGGTGATTCCCCTTCAATAAATAAAAATTATCAGGGAGAACAGAGTACATACACATTGGCCTGGAGGTTTGGGGGGAACTGTGCCATATGGCTGGGACCGGAAGTGCCAGGATGGTGGGTTGTGGGTAGACACCATGTCTTTCCTTAAGACCTGCTCCAGATTTCCTTGTGGAGTCGGTTACTTCCATCTACTATGGACAGAACTATGGAGGTGGTTAGCATGCCAGATGGTGTTGCTTTTGAAAAACATACCAACGACAGCTTGGAGACCAGATGGTGTGGGCTGGGGAGGAGAGAAGCAATGCTCATCTAGGACTTGGGAAGCTAGACGGGCTGTGGTTGCATTAATCCCAAGGGAGACGGGACATGAGCTAGTGATGGCTGGAATGGATAAGGTCCCACACACAGGCATTACTGATCCCATTCAGAGGAAGGAAAATGGTTTTCAGAGTATAGGAAACTTATTTGTGGGCTTGAAATTAAGTTAAATCATTTCATTCTTACTCCCGTGGTTCTTGGACAGGAGGAGGTAGAGGAATGGTCCCAAGAGGCAGAAAAGCAAAAAATTGAAAGGAAAACTCAATATAATTTCATCCACATGAGCAAGGACTGATTCAACATTGAATTCACACATTTATTGAGAAACTTCTTTGTGTTTAAGAATAAAATGTAGGAGACCCGTGAATGTAAAACTGGACCCTGACTTTGGTTATTCCCATTGGTGATTCAGCTTTCCCAGCTCCCTACAATTTGGCTGTTGTCACACTTCTATCCTAATAAAGAATGGCCCTATGGCTTGTGCAGTCCTAGTGAAAATGGGTTATCTGCTTACAGTGGCCATCCCTATCCCCGATGGTCTTCAAATGATCCCAAATTGTAAAGTTTTTTGGGGGGGCCTGGGGGGAGAGCATTTTATTATAAAGACTAGCGAGGACAACTTACATTATTTGAAATTTCAGTTCTGTTCTCTGAGTGAATCATTTTTACTTCCCCAGAAATTCAAGTCCCAGGGCATCCAGGGAAATTGCACAGCACAAGGCTTTGGTAAAAGCACCCCCACACCCCCTACCCATCCCGCCCCCATCACCACTCATGACCCACACCTGCCTCCAAGCTCTGTGTGAGTGTTTTTTTTTTTTTTTAATTATTATTATTTCTTTTCAGGGTAACAGTATTCATTGTTTTTGCACCACACCTGTGCCCTCTCTAATACCCACCACCTGGTACCCCAACCTCCCAACCCCCGCCCCTTCAAAACCCTCATATTGTTTTTCAGAGTCCATAGTCTCTCATGGTTCACCTCCCCTTCCAATTTCCCTCAACTCCCTTCTCCTCTCTAACTCCCCTTATCCTCCATGCTATTTGTTATGCTCCACAAATAAGTGAAACCATATGATAATTGACTCTCTCTGCTTGACTTATTTCACTCAGCATCATCTCTTCCAGTCCCGTCCATGTTGCTACAAAAGTTGGGTATTCATCCTTTCTGATGGAGGCATAATACTCCATAGTGTATATGGACCACATCTTCCTTATCTGTTGAAGGGCATCTTGGTTCTTTCCACAGTTTGGCGACTGTGGCCATTGCTGCTATAAACATTGGGGTACAGATGGCCCTTCTTTTCACTCCATCTTTATCTTTGGGGTAAATACCCAGTAGTGCAATTTCAGGGTCATAGGGAAGCTCTATTTTTAATTTCTTGAGGAACCTCCACACTGTTCTCCAAAGAGGCTGCACCAACTTGCATTCCCACCAACAGTGTAAGAGGGTTCCCCTTTCTCCACATCCCCTCCAACACATGTTGTTTCCTGTCTTATTAATTTTGGCCATTCTAACTGGTGTAAGGTGATATCTCAATGCGGTTTTAACGTGAATCTCCCTGATGGCTAGTGATGATGAACATGCCATTCTGATAAAAATTCCACTGGTGTTTTTCAAAGAGCTGGAGCAAATAATCCAAAAATTTGTATGGAATCAGAAGAGACCCCGAATCACTAAGGAAATATTGAAAAACAAAAATAAAACCGCGGGCATCATGTTACCTGATTTCAAGCTTTACTACAAAGCTGTGATCACCAAGACAGCATGGTACTGGCATAAAAACAGACACATAGACCAGTGGAACAGAGTAGAGAGCCCAGATATGGCCCCTCAACTCTATGGTCAAATAATCTTCGACAAAACAGGAAAAAATATACAGTGGAAAAAAAACAGTCTCTCTGAATTGTAAAGTCTTAATGATATTCCCTTGACCCCACAGTTTTGTCTTTTTTTTCATAAAGAGTTAGCTACTCAGAGATGAGCCTCAGTAGCAGCAAACTGGGTGTCGAGAGTGGAAATCTGCTGTTCACTTTGCTAGTCATTACTTTCTAATCTTCGTATACTTGCACCTCTAATTGGCATCATAAAATGTCTCTGGAGAGAGAGAAACCCAAAACACTTAATAGCTATAATGGTCCTGGATAAAAATAATGAGCTGGAAAAAAAAAAAAAAAGCCCTGAGTTTAAAAAATATGTTTTTCCTTAAATGGTAAAATCCATTAGAAATAAATGGAAAGGAACTCACAATCAATGCATACTTTCTATGGGCCAAATGCAATGCATGGGGCACCTCCAAATAATTGTCAGAACAGGATTCTAAGGCAGATAATATTTGTAAAAGTGATGAATTGAGGCTCGAGAGAGTTTAGTGGCATGCCAAGTGTTAAGCTACTGCAGTGCAGACCTTTGTGACTCTGTGGCAAATGCTCTTTCCATGACCCAGACTGATTCCCAACCAGGACCATAAAAAACAAACATGGCAGGGTTCTGGTTTGTGGGTTTAGCTGAAATGGGAAAATTCAGGTTGGATGCAAAGGATAACTTCCTGATTACTAAGTGGTGGGGTGGATAGAAAAATTATAGATGCATTTTCTTCTGGTTTTGTTCATACTTATAGATGACTAGAGCCATTTCCTTGCATAGTGGTTTGTACCATGACATCGTGGTACCTGTAGAACCATATTATACTAGCTACTAATTATGGGTTAGGCATAAACATATTAGATAGTTTCCAAGATGACTCCTTCTATTCTTACAAACTTTATGAATTAAGTGTTATAGTTTCCAGTTATAAAATAAGGAACCTGAATCTCAGAGACACCAACAGACTTGCTCAAGATCAGACCATTGGAATACACCGCTGCCTGCCCTGAGAACGTGCATCCTTTGCAAAGTCAGAGGGTCTGAATATGTACTTTTCTCCCATGATGACAGGATGACGAATGGATGGACCCCACCAGTTGTCCATCAGACTTTTGCTTTCTAAGACCAAGATGGCATTAGTGAAATGACAGTTTCCAAATACTAAAACAATGTCAGAAGATCAGTTGTTGATCTATTTAGGAAGGCAGAACCTGGGTGAGATACTGGTGATGGGAATGAGGGTTCAAGGAAGGAACTTCGGACTTGTTTGCACCCAAGGATGACATCTACAACCTTTTCAGAGGGATATGTCCTCTTCCATCTGCAGGTCAGAAGGGCCTCCACATCCCTTGGCACTGGCTCAGGGTAGATGTTCAACAGAAGTCTCCCTCCCACCTCCTGGACCCACCAGTCCTATAAAGTGCTAGTTAATATACCTGAAAATTCCCATGGCCACGGCCCGTTTCAGCCTCATTTCTCTTCTCCCTAGTCCTCTGCTTCCAGGACATCTCCACTGGAATTGGTCCCCCATGTTGCTGCCAGGCTAATCTATATCTAAATTTTTAATCTATCCATATCTATCTATCTTTATTTGTATATATTTTATATATATCTGTGTATATTATATATATTTATATGTATTTTATTCATTTATGCATATGTATATATATAAAGTCTTATTTATTAAATACATACTCATTCTGGAATAGCTGGAAGATACAAAAAATTATGTCAGAGAAAAAGTAAAATTAGATTTTAGACTATCTTCTTCTAATTTTCATGATGTGAACATTCTTATGCTAGCTGGAATTGTTGTTACCAGGGTCCCTGGTGTCCAATGAGATAAACACCAAAGGACAGAGCCAAATGATGAAACCAGGTTTTCCTCCCACTTCCCCCGCCCGGAGGGAATCAGTACCTGAGACATTAAAGTTAAATGTCTTCCTGCGTGTCCATCCAGAGAGTCCCTAAACCAGGCAGAGAAAGACTATTATTTGTTCAAAATATTTTCTTGAATTCATCCATGCAGGAAAATTGTATTTCCCACCGATAGAAGGTTTGGCCTGCTGGTTTGCTTTGGCCAATAAAATGTCAGTGGAAGTGGTGTGCACTGACTCTCTTGAATGCTTTAAGATATTTTCCTTTCTCTCTTTTCCTTCTGCTATAAGTTGGGTTTGTCCTGAACAGGGACTGCTTTTTAGCTCTGGAATGAAGAGGCGTGGAGCGAGAGGTACTGCATTCGTGGGCTGACACGAACACGACTTGTAAGCTAGAAATGAATCTTTGCGGTTGTTATCCACCCAAGTTTGGGAGAGAATGTTTGTTCCTACAGCCTAAGTGTAAGCTGACTGATACCCTTCTACTGTGTTGCACAAAACCTGCACGCTCTGGGAAGCTTGTGCAACTCAAGGAGATGTGGTAGTTACGGGGGTATAGGAGTAAGGCATGTTCTTGTGAAAGTGGAAATTAAGGAAGGAACCAAGAAGATGAGAGATGTTATTGACAAGGTGAGCCATTCTTTATGGCCTTTGGTGCACCAGGAACCCTGCTGAATGAGATCACAGGCACTAAGTCATTGGATCTCCTGTCAAGTTCTAGAAGGCAGATGTCCATTATTTGCAACATTTTAGATCAGGACATTAAGGGTATAGAAGTTAGTAATATATACACTCACTAGTCCAGATGGAGTAGAGGTGGGAATCACATCCAGACTTCTCAAACCTGCTCTGAACCTGCTAACTCGGGGCTAACTCATAGGGTGGACCCCTGGCTGTGTTCCCCTCATGGTTGCCCATCCAAAGGTGGGTCCTGGTAGAGACTGTGTGGGAAAGCAGGTGATGGTGGCAAGATCTGTTCGAGCGAGTCGCCCCACTGGTAGATCAGAAAGCACTGGTCTTCCTTCTTTCATTCTAAGGGAAATCCCTCCAAGAAAGGCTTGGTGAGTTAGTCACAGCTGCAAAAGTATAGATCTGCAATTAGAGGTGAGGCTGGAATGTGCAGAAATTTAAATGATATGTCATCATATTCTCAAGATTTTTTTTTCTGAATTTCAAAGGAAAGCAACTGCTATTAATTATAATTAGCTGGAGTGCAGCCGGAGGGAATCCCACTGGATCCAGCTTATGCAAGAGAGACAATTATGGATCCTGGGGTAGCTCCCAGAACCAGGAGACAGGAACTTGGTAGGGCCTCATGGGGTTTGGAAGCCAGAGCCTGCAACCCAGCAGGATTCTTTCTGGCCCCACTCTTGGCTCTGTCCCTCTTTGGGAAACGGTTCTTTCTTCTCTGTTCCAGCCCCATCCACCTGCCTCAGTTCTCAAGCTCCCACACCTTCTGTTTCAGCCACCTGGAGAGAGACAGCTTAGTTTCATTTCCAAAAAGCTGGGGAAGGACTTTGATTGGGTGCATTTTATCCCAGGGTCCGCATCAATCCACTGCAGCCCGTGCTGTGGTCGTGCTACACGGACGTGGAAGCTTGTGTGTTACTGGATTGATTACATGGGAGGTTCCAGGCGAGGTGCTGAGGGGTGGGGCAGGCAATTCTAGAAAGTCTCAGGACACATGCACAAGAGAGAAAATCTAGACAAAACACAAAATTATAATGGAAGCGGAGAACCTGCCTCTCAGAGGCAGCCAGTTGACATCTCTTAGCATATTTCTCTACTACATTTTTTCAAAATTATGAAAATACATTTCTACTACATGGTCGAAGCCAGATCACATATCCTAAGTGAAAGCAAGTTAACAGATACAAATTCTAGGTCTTCAGTGGAAGATAATACAGAAAGACGTTTAAGGTCAAAGTGTATTCAGCATTGATGGATTCATTAGTTTTCCCATTGAAAACCAAACCCAGGGGCGCCTGGGTGGCTCAGTGGGTTAAGCGTCTGCCTTCAGCTCAGGTCATGATCCCAGGGCCCTGGGATGGAGTCAGGCACCCTGTTCAGCTGGGAGTCCCTTCTCCCTCTCCTTCTGCCCCTCCCCGCTGCTTGTTTTCTCTCTCTTTGTCTCTCAAATAAATGAGTAAAATCTTAAAAAAGAAAACCAAACCCAAAGCAAAACACAAAAATTCAGAATGTTGGCTATGAATTTAAAAGTTGCAATGCATATACTTATACCAAAGAATCTTTTTAACACCCTAAACTTAACATACCGCCCCACCCCCGGTTAACTCTTTGTGACCTCTGGAATAAAACCCAAATCCTGACACAGCAAATGAGGTCTTCTGACAGCTGGCGCCTGTCCTTTTGCCCTGCCTCTCCCCTGAAACTCGAGGTGGGTTCTTTGTTGGTTCATTTATTTACTCACTCATTCATTACACATTTACTAAGACAGTCACTGGAGGTACAGAAATGAGTAAGACACCTTCTTTTGGCTCAGGGAGCTTGCAGCATAGCAGCAGGAGAGAATGAGTAATTAAGAAATATCTACAGGTCGGTGAATGCCAGGTAAAGGGAAGCCCCGTGGGCCTGTGACCCAACCTTTACAACCTTGTGGATTTCTGTAGGGCAAAAGTGGGGAAGGCCAGTAGTAATTTGATCTGGATCACAGAACCAAGAGCTGCTCAACCCCAGCCTCTTCCAATTCCAATTTTTCTAGCAAATCAGCTCCTAAAACTTTACACCACCTCGCCTGGGAATCTGGGCTTTTCATTGCTGTCCATCGCTTTAGACTCCTCCAGCTCCAGAGGAGACAGTGGTGTGGGAGATGGGGCAGAGCCTCTGCCTCGTGGCCCCTTCCTCCCCTGCCTTCCTGCACCTGTTCCAGCTCACACTGCTCCTGGAGCTGACCCCCTCCTCCCCCATTTCCTCCAGCCCCTCCACTCCTTGCTCACTGCCCACCAGCGTCACTAGCTTTAATGACACAGACCTGGCTGCCAGTCGGTCTGGGCCATTATGCAATTGTCAAATTGACATTTCACTTTTCCAGTTGTTGAGTTACCTTCTGCGTGTGTAATTACAAAAAGGATCTTTTTGCTTTTGGGTCCGCTGCTTATTTAATAATGGAGCCACAGTAGGAAAATGTGTCTAGTCAGTGAAATTAATTACAAGGAACGCTTAATGTCTCTGCGGAGGTGTCTGCACCCAGGTCACGCCGACTGTGGCCAAGCAAAGAGGCTCCTAATCCTCCTAAGGACAGGGGGCGGGGTGATCGTGTCGGGAGTGAGGCCGGTCCCTGGAATCTGGCATCAGATGGGAGTGTAGTGTGTATATGTGTCTGCATATGTGTGTGTGTATGTGTTTGCACGCCCATCTGGGTGTGTGCTCATCTGTGTGTCCATGCAGGTATGTGTGGATACGTTGCCTGAATGCTTATGGGCTTCAGGACATGGACATGTTTGCAGGCAGGTGATGGTGCATCGCAGATGTTTTAGGGAGGGAAGAATTCGTTCATTCTTCCCTCTATTCACCAACAGCAAAGCATATTGGATTCTGACTCTGTGCCAGGTTCTGAGCTGGTACTGGGGATCTGACAGTAAGTAAGGTGGAGATTTCCACCTTCAAGCAATGCACATGGTCGGGAGCAGGATTTCTCAACCTTGACCCAGTTGACATTGTGGGCCAGTTAATTCTTTGTCGGAGGACGGGGATGTTTTGAACAGGTTTAGCCTGGCCTCACCCAGTAGATGCTGGTAACAACCCCCCACTCCCAGCTTTGACAATCGAACATGTCCCCCGACCAACGTGAAATGTTACCTAGGAGGCACAACTCACTCCCGGCTGAGCAGCACTGGTCTAAATACGGCTGAAGCAGGTGCTTTTGCCAGGGTAAAGGGAGTACTTGATTCGAGATTGACACCGCTGCTTTGGAGCAGAGGCCAGCATGACATGTTCTGTTCTTGTCTGGGAGGGGTTGAGGAAGCATGAGGAGGAGGACAGGGAGGTCATATCCCCGTGACGTTGACCAGTTGGCAGGCCGTGCTCAGCATGCGGGCTCTCCCCTAGAAGGCAGCACTGGATGGCTCAGAGTGCGCAGAGCTTAGGTGCAAACCCAGCTCCCGGCTGCGCGCTACTTGGCGCAAGGTGCAGAGAGCACTTCCTGAGTGACTCAGAGAACCAGTGTCCCCCCTCGGGGGGAGCCTGGGGCGGGGGTACAGAGCCCAGGGAGAGAAGATCAACATCCCTGGGGTCCTGGGGGAGGGAAAGAAGGATGAAGGTGGGGGAGGGGAGCAAACCCTGGAGGTCCTGAAAGGGATTCTGATGTGGGTGACTTCACGGGGAGGGGAGGGCTGCTTGCAGCCACCATCTGGACAGCAGTTTCAGACAGTGGACTCTCCAGGCACACCCTCCTGTTTATTACAGAAAAGAGAAAAGCACACGGCTCATAGTAGGCGGCCACGAGATCAAGGCGGCTGTGCGTCTTCCAGCCCTCCCAGTCCTGCCTGCGTCCGGTGGCGGCTGTCCACGTCCGCTGCGAACCATGAGGTAAACTTGCCTAATGACAGACGACTGGAGAGTGGCCATACGCACCTTCCATTTCATTTCAGGCTCTCTTTCTGCCTCCCAGCCTGTCTCCACCATTAAGGGCTGCTATAGCCCTTCCCTTTTGCTTCGGTGACTCCTATTTTCTGCATACACAGGCGATGACATCACACCAGGAAAGTCTCCCCTCAGGCGTGTGAGCGACAAGGTCACCAACCGGGACCAGAAGTCAGGGGTCACCCTTCAGTCCTGGGAGCGGGGGAAGGATGGGTTCTCAAAGGGTGGGTTCTCTCCGGCAAAAAGGACTGGACTTCGTTTTTGTTTTCATTTTTACAACCCAAAGATGCCTGAGATTCCAAAAAGAAGTTGGGCCGAGCATCACTCACCGTGCCCTCACGGAGAACGGGCTCCTATCTAATCGAAATAACACTTTGGTTTTACATCTGGTAGGTGGATAGGGTGGGCGAGAGAGGATTTCTCAAGGAGACCCTCGGCTTGGCTTTCCATTTCTTTTTTTTTTTTCCCTTTCTTTTTTTTTTTTAAGAGAGAGAGAGAGAGAGGTAGAGGGAAGCAGGCTCCCTGCAGAGCAGAGAGCCCGATGTGGGACTCGATCCCAGGACCCTGAGACCATGACCCGAGCCAAAGGCAGCGGCTTTAACCCACTGAGCCACCCAGGCGCCCGACATTTCCATTTCTTCAAGTCCCTGTGCCTCTGTGGGGTCCCATGGGCATGGTGGTGGGCCATCCATCCTCCGTCGGGGGCAACAGCCCCTTTAGGGCTGCTGAGAGCCCAACAGGTCACTTGGCCCAGAACAAGGACAGGGAGACCCCGCAGGCCTGTGATAGCTGGTCTGTGCACGGTGACAGACCAGCCTGTACCACAGGGCTTCCTGTCTGCGCTGCCCAGGGACCAGCGCCAGAGGCAGGCATTCACTGGGCGCTTGGATAACGCCACCATAAGTGAAACACGCTCATCTAATCTAACCCACGCCACTAACTCTCCTTGTGATCTTGGGAGCACCCCACTGCTGCCCTCTGTAAAGTGGGGACTTAGTATAGACCTTGGAGCATTTTGAAGATTCAGACTTGAAAGGGACTCACAGATGAGAGAAGAAGATGTTAGGAAGCTGCCTCTCGGTTACTATTTCTCGAATATTCCGAACGTGAATGTGGAGGCTCAGAGTGCTGCATCCCCCACGGGCTTTGTTCAATTCTCTTAGTTAGCTATGCTGCCCGAACATACATTATCCCCCTGGGGCTCAGGAAAGCTATTTGCATCTTGAGTGAAAAAAGAAAACGCAGCTTGTAAATATTTTAATTTTCCCCAAACTGGCCTTTGTGCCCATAAATGTTGCTGAGAATGTCCTAGGGTGTCACGGCTTGGAGACAGTGTTTGGAGAGAGGGCAAGCTTGTGGAGCCGAAGTTTATCCTCTTTAAGTCAGATGTTTGCCGACCTCTGGTTCTCCATTCCTGGGTCTCCGTCTCTCGGGGTCATTCCCAGGGACCGGGCCCCTCCCATTCTACCCACCTGGGCAGAAGTCATGCACAGGCTGTGGGATGAACCCTCTGGGTTCCGATTTGGAATCTTAGGACTGGCCGCTCTCATTGTCAATGAGAGTCCTACCTGGCCCTTGACAGGTCTGCCTTTATGCATTTATCTTTTCAGTCCATGAATATTTATGAGGTGCCGATTCCATACTGGGTACTGTAGGGGGGGCATGTTAGTGAGCAAAACAGGTGAAAAATGAATGTCTGCGCAAGGAGAGCAAAGACTGGTGACAAGCCATCCTGGAAAGCCCTTCCTTCTTCACCATTTCTTTGTAGCCGTAGCCACGTACCCTCTCCTGGGCAAACGCAGCTTCCTTCCTTCTAGCCTGCCCCTAGCCCCAGCGCAGAGCTCCTTCTGGACCACTGATCTGACCCCGCCAGGCCTTGTTGCCATATTCCAAGAGCTCCTCCTGGAGGATGGTTCAAAGTCTGCATTCTTGGCATGCCAGTCAAGGCCCTCCATTATTGGGTTTCTGGGTCTGTCCTGCTGTTTCTCAGTCCTGGCTCCTTCCTCTATATTCCCGTGACACTTCCTATGTGTCTCTGTTCCTGGGTTCCTCTTCCTGTAGCAGCTGCCAACCTCCGACCTCGAGGACGGATACCAGTACCTTGGCTGACTCCAGGAGGCAGATATCTACTCCCCAGCTGCGGGGCTGTGGGTTTGTTGGGGTCCTGGTACGACATCATGGACTGGGTTTTGCTGGTGAGAAATACCTAATACAGGGGGTCAGGAGGCAGCATGACCTAGTACGTTGACCAGATTCCATTGCTGACTAGTTCTGGGGTGTCTGTGGATAAGCCAATTCAACTCCTTCGTCTGGGAGGAGGGGCTAATGACCCCCACCCGGAATGAACCTCAAGGACACCAAATTGAGTGACTTTCCCAGTGGGTCGGCAAAAGGGCTCATTTCTTCATCACTGCGATGGAAAACAGTATGGTTTTGAGGATGAATACAGCTAATGTGTAGTCTTCGGCTTATAGAAGGTATTCTATAAACAAGAATTAATATTGCATAATTTTGCATGCTGTCCTCAATGGCATTTTGCATTCTGCAAGATTTGTCTGAGCCTACACAAACCACCGGATCCTTTAGGAAAATCCTTAGCACTTCTCCACTCCCCACCAACTCCCCTGCCAAGATTTTTAAATTTATTTATTTGTCACAGAGAGAGAGAGAGAGAGGGAGAGAGAGGGAGCATGCGCACACAAGCTGGGAGAGCAACAGGCAGGGAGAAGCAGGCTAAATGATAGGCAAGCAGCCCGACTCAGGACTCGATCCCAGAACCCCAGGACCACGACCTGAGCTGAAGGCAGAGGTCCAGCTGACTGAGACACCCAGGTGTTGCTGTCCTTAGCACTTCTTTTGGGATCTCCTAGTGTGTCCAACACTCATAAGAGCCACCCTGATTGTGTCTGAAATAAGAAGACATGTCTTGTTACTCATTTACTGCAAGTCAGCCCTCGTCTGAGCTAGGACTGGTTCTGTGTGTGTGTGTGTGTGTCTTCTTACATTCTGGAAACCTCTGGTGGAGGGACAGATTTCTTTCCCTGGCTGCCTCTAGCCCACCACGGGGACCCCTGAAATTGACCCCATCCAAGTTCATTAAGTCAGCATATTCATTCCCAAGTTCCATTTAGATTTGAACTCAGCCAGGACTCACAGACCCCTCCAGGGCCCCAGGCTCTCTGAGGCTTATGCCTTGTGGGCTTAGTGGTCCCATCACCCACAGGTCCGAGGTTCTTTGTCCTCATCAGACGGAGGAGGAAATGGAGCGGAGCATAAATGTTCCGCTTAGAGCAGGCCTTGCTCTTCCAGAGAGGAGGCGGGGCAGACGGGAGCATCAGGGAAGGAGTAGTAGGGCCCCTGCCCCTTGGTCGGCAACCCAGGAGCACCCAGAAGGCTGGATTCGCAGCCAAACTGAGCGTATTTTCTGGGTGGGAATGACTCGGGTCTCTTCATTTCTGTAACCGAAAAAAATGCATTGGTTTTCTCACGGTGGTGATCACGGTTTTCATTTTTTCTTTGAAAAGGCTTCTGGAGCAATAGCCACTTGAGGAGATTTATTGCTAAAATGAAAACTCCAAGAAGGTGAAATTAGAAACTATCTGTTGGGTTTAGATGTCATTTCTCGCCAGGGAGCGGGTCTGCTGCTGGGTCTTATGGGTGGAGAAAAGGAAGGGGCTGAGGGGGGCACCCCAGCTCTGATGAGCACAGGTATTGGCAGAATCGTGGGGCCTTTCCCGGGCCCCCTGCACACACACAGGTGAGAAGTTACACATTTTTTCCTACCCCTATCCTCAGGCTTTTGTCCTGAAAGAGAATGGAAGGCTCAAACAAAGCCAGCAGGTGTCTTGAAATAGATATGCTATATAATCCTGAAAAGAGAGATAGTGGTTGGCCTTCAGGAGAAAGGGAGAGGCATGAGCAGAGAGAAGCTTCTGGAAAGTGGGTGGGGGGGGTTGGTGAGTAGGAAACAAGGATGAGTGATGGGGTCTGGGAGTAAAAGTCTTGGGGGCAGGGGCGGGGTTCTCCGAGGGAGTGCTTTCCCCTCCTGCCCAGAGGCGTGGCCTCAGAAATGTCACTTGCCGTGCCTCGGTTGACTCACCTGTCCAAAGGGGAAGCCATAATAACACTGACTCACCAAGTTATTATGAGGGCTCACGAAGAGGGTGTTTCAAAAACATAACCTGTTAGAACAATGAATGCCTGGCTTATGAAGTGTTCAAAAAACATTAACTGTTGTTTAAGTGAACCGTATATCTAAGTAAGGTTGATGAGAGTCACGAGTGCTTCAGTCCAGAATGGCTTGTCATTTGCAGATCGTCCCAAGATGACTATTTAAAGAATGTTTACTGCGTATGTCAAATTCTGGGAGCTCCTAGGAGAATGATAGGAGGGAAGACTTGTATCTGTTTGAAAGGTAGACGGATATAGTGTTATATTTTTAAAAAGTACTCTGAACTCCCCAAAATAGGGATCAAATCATGCCTTTTAGTAAAGGAGTGCCATTTAAATATAGCCAGGAGCGACCTTTGCCAGCTTTTAATCCAACCTCTGTCTTGTTTTCTGGTTACAGTTGAGGAAAGAGCCCCAGAGAGGCAAAGTGGCCATGTGGACACCAAGCCAGTGGGTGGCCGGCCCAGGACCAGGCCCTTGGCTCTCTCCCCTCTTAGAGTTTGGTAAATGGGGGATCTTTTCTGCCCCCTAATTACAAACATCAGGGAGACAAAAGGGAAGTGCCGGCTGGAAACCACACGGAAATCTATTCTCTTGATGTCTGTGTGGCTTGATATATAAAATAAATTAACCAAATGAAAATGAATTTAAAACACACACACACACACACACACACACACACATATAAGTAAGCTATTACTAAGTATATGAAAGTGCCCACACATAACACATACGAATGTGATAAGAAAGACTAAATTGTAAGTAACCAAAAGGTTAACGGTACTTATTATTCCTGAAAATAGCAAAAAAAATCAATCATACAATTAATATCCATTTAGCCACGACTGTTTCCTGGGCAGAGTTGGGAGCTTCCTTATGGGGTCCTGGAAGAGGTGTACTGAAGTGTGTTTTGCAGGAAATTGCATTCTTTGCCAGCCTTTTTCAGCTCTCTGCCCTCTGGTAAGGCTGCAATCCTAACTTCTCTAGTGCCGTCCTGTGACTGCCCTGGGTCAAGGTCACATGAGCAGAGGTGATGGTGCTTCTGTGCCAGGGAAGTCACATGCCATGTTTCCTTCCCACTGCCAATCAGTGGCCACAAGGGACAGGGGCTATCCCCTGCACTGGTGCTGGCATAAAGACAGTATGGAGCAGAACCCCAGGCCCACCCTCGAGGGACATCCTGCGTAAGAGAGAAGCAAAACTTGGGAGTT
Organism: Mustela nigripes; assembly: GCF_022355385.1. Taxonomy (NCBI): domain Eukaryota; kingdom Metazoa; phylum Chordata; class Mammalia; order Carnivora; family Mustelidae; genus Mustela; species Mustela nigripes. The sequence continues at coordinate 189,447,349 of NC_081559.1, forward strand.
TTGAACTACCTAGACCGTGCATTGTTACACATCATGGCCGTGTCTGTTCTGACTCAGACACGGGCACTAGCCTTCTATTTTGTGTGTCTGGCCCTTGACCACATCTGTATCGACCTTGATGATGTTTCTCTCCTTCTCTCCCTCCCTGGGAACAATCCCAGGAGGGTTTGTCACCAAGGGTTTGTCACTTAAGGCTCATGGGCTTAAGGTGCCTCCTGCACATGTTCTCCCTGTCCCCATCCTAGAAGCTGAGGGGAAGCAGACGCAAAGCCTCGGTGTGCTTCGTGTCACTTCCTCACCAAGGTCATTGCAAATATCTCTACTCTGATCCTGCCAGCCCTGTCCTCAATCTCATTGTTCTTGTTGTCTGTTCTATAGGTACTGTAAGCATTTTCAAGTGTATTCTTCCCCATGCCCTTGACCTCAAGCACTGTTGAAAACAGAGAGGTAAAGGCATGCATATTGTAATTTCCCGCATGGGAGATAGAGTTTGTGAAGGGATTTCTGAGGTTTCTTAACTTTGCAGGAACCTGAATTTTCCAGGGATGTGTTGTGTTTCCATAGTCAAGTATATTGATGCATCTTCTTCATGGTCAAGGTTGCTCTATTTGAATCTGGGACACAGAGAGTTAGCACCGGCTGCTCAGGAAGGGTTGGGCCAACTGGGAACCATTAATGAGACAGCCCCCTTGGTTCCAGAGATGGTGTCCTGGTTAGGATGGCCCCCAAAGCAGAAGGACTGGGAGGAGGACTTATATTTATGTGATTCATTTGGACGATGATCACAAGGAGCCCTCAAGGAGTGAAGATCCAGAGGGAGACAGGTCAGAAGGAAAAGCTGCCCTGAGCTATGTCAGGACGTTGCTGCTATGGGCAAAGGGTCCCCTGCACCTCCTGGACCTTTGGAGAGGCAGACAACTGCTACTCCAAACTGTCTGCAGGGAGGGCAGGAGGCTCTTGGCTCCCACGTCTCCCCTTCCTTGAAGGTGCCCATCAGGGCTACTCACAAGCCTTGTGTACCCGCTAGGGAAGTGTCCCTGTAGGAGGGGTGCGCCTACAGTTCGGGACTCCCTTTGTAGCTCAAGGCCAGATTCTGCCACACGGAGTGAACTCTAGGCGAGGCTGGAATCGAGTGTCAGGGTGAAGCTGCATCTGCTGCGAGCTCTGCCCTGATTTGCCACAAAACATAAATGCCCGGGGTGCCTGGATGGCTCCCGGTGTTAAGTGTCTGCCCCCTGCTCAGGTCCTGATCCCAGGGTCCTGGGATCGAGACCCACATCAGGCTCCCTGCTCAGCGAGGAGCCTGCTTCTCCCTCTTCCTCTACCCCTCTCCACCTCCAGTAGTATTCTCACTAGCTCTGTTCTCTTCCCCCGCCTCAAATAAATAAATAAATAATCATAAAACAAACAAACAAACAAACTTACCTGCACAGTATTTTGATACAGCACCATCTTCCTGGAAAGGGGGGCTAGCTGTCAGCGCCTCACTGGTGTGGCTGGATGTGGGAGAAGCTGGGGTAGTGCTGGCTCTAGAAGGTGGTCCCTCACCAGATAAATCTCAGCTGCTCTCCACGGCTGCTCCCTCCACGCCCGAGGTATGGGGGTACACGACAAACACGCGGCAGACGTCTTGGGCACTATTTTCCTGGCATTTCTCTACCTCTTACCTGCAGCCCCCTGAGACCAAAGCCAGCTTCTGTACCCCCCGCACCCCAGGTGGGGGCCTGCTGCTCTGGTGCAGAAGTCACCCGTTGCCGGAAATGTGCTCTCCTTCCCAGGGAAGCGCTGGAGCCGCCCGGAGAGGGAGGATCCGAATGGCCGCGGCAGGGCCTCTGATGTGCTCGTGGTTCTTCCTGCAGTCTGCCGTCTGTAGGAGAGAAATGGATTTTTAAAATAAACAGGCTTTGTGTAAAATGTGTACAGAAGAGCTGTCAGAGCTCCTTGTCTGCAGAGATGCTGAGGCTCAGGACCAGGGTTCCCCTGCACCACCTGCAGGGGCCCTGCCAAGCCCCTCTCAAACTCTCTGAGTTCCTCTGCCTGGAGGAGGACATGACTCTGGGCGACCATTCTCCTTGAGAAGCATTGAATGAGGCTTTTCTGGGCAGGGGAAGGCCGTGGGTGCTTTTCTGCCCTTGGACAAGGGCAGCGATGACATCCCGTGAACATTTGGACGTGTGCGCTTGTGATACAAAGGGCGACAGTGCCCGGACCCGCGGGGGTCTTGGTTGATCACAACTGCAACGGGCTCGTCAGGGTGATCGCACTGTTCGCGAAAGTGGACTAGACGGAGCTCTAAGTTAACCCATGTAATTTAGTTTTCTGTGTCCACTCCTTGAAGCCTTAGAACCCACTTATGTAATTGCATCCAATGCAGGTATTGCTGTTAAGGTATTTTGCAGGTGACATTAACATCTCTAGTAGGCTGACTTTAAGTAAAAGACATTATTCTTAATAGTGTGGGTGGGCCTCAACCAATCAGTTGATGGCTTGAAGAGCAAAAACAGGTTTCCCAAAGCAAAAAATATGCCTCACGACTACAGGCAACTCACCCCTTGTCTGGTTTCCAGCCTGGTGACCTGTCCTATAGATCTCAGACTTGCTAGCCTCTGCAGCAGTGAGCCATTTCCCATATAAAATCATAATATCTATATATGTATATACATATATGTATATGTCTACTTATATCTTAATAGATGATATTTGTATCATCTATTGCTTCTCTTTCTGTGGAGAACTTTGATACAATAATCCCCGCTCTTGTATATTCTCCTCCCTTGAATTTGGGTGGTGTCTGGGTCATGATGATACATCTTTCCTAGGATTATGGCTAAAGGCTTTTGCCGACATAATTAGGGTTCCAGATTAGTTGACTTTAACATCCAGAGATTACTGGGTGGGCCTGACTTAATCCCACAAGCTCTTTAGCTCTTGGTTTGAAGGTCAGACACGGGCAGTCCAAGATTTGAGAAGGATTTGATGTACCATCATGGGCTTAAGGAAGGAAGGGGGCCCCATGGGGGAAAGTGGGTGGCCTCTTGGAGTTGAGAATGACCTTTGGCTGACAGATGGCAAGAGAGGGGGTCCTTAGTCCGCAACTAAGAGGTACTGGGTTCTGCCTTCAAGATGGAATTTAGAAGAAGACTTTTCCCCAGAACCCTTAGATTAGCATTTGGTCTGACAAATGCTTTCTTCTTAGCCTTGGGATGCCCTGAGCAGAGAACCCAGACACTCTGGGCCCAACTTGTGACTGGCAGAACCATGGGCTCATACATGGGCATTGGTCTAAGCTCCAAGGTTGTGGTTCTGTGTCACATGGCAACAGAAGGCTAAGCTAATACCAAAGCGGACACATCTTGGGTTATATTGGGAGAAGCAGACTTCTGATCTAGAGTGATGAGAGTAATCTGGGAGCTTTGTTTCAGCTCTGGGGGCCAGGCTTTTGGAAGGTCATGGCCAGATTAGAGAGTGAAGGGGCATGTTCTAGGAGGGATGGCTGGGGGACAGTGACCGCTAATGGTTGAGCAGGGTGTACTGGGGCATGCTCACTGGCTCACAATATCTATAGAACGGTGACGTGCAGAACCCCTTCCAGCTTGGGTGCCTGAGCAAACAGCAGCCAGGAGGAACATATCTATGGGCCTGAGAATAATGCAGCAAGTTCCTTCACATCTGACCCAAAGGCAACACTTGACTATGCAAGACTGTAACCCTTATAAAGTGCCCCACATACTTCTGTAAGCTTCCTGGGATCTGACAAATGATTCTGTTGTCCATATGTTGCCAATGTCCTTGGATTCTGGACTCTCTGTCCAACAGGCACTGCTACCTTTTCTGAGGTCCTGGCATCCCCCCTGTGCCGAGTGGACAAAGGCATGGGCAGGTCTTCATGCCCCCCTCCAATCGCCCCTCTCCTCACATCCTTCCCTCTCCCCCTCCTTCTTTTACAGGTCGGCAGCACTGAAGCACGTTATCCTCTGACTATACAACCTTTTACAATTTGTATCTGCTTAAGCAATTTAACTCAAATCAGTCGGTGCACTGAACCCCGGGCTGCCATTGTTGAGCCTCACACGTGTCAGGCATGTGCTAAGCACATGACACCCATTGTTTGAGCAACCCACCGTGTGCCTTTGAAGTGGGTATTATCACTTACAGATGAGCAAATGAGTCATGTGCGATTCAGTATGTACAAGGCACAGTGGAGAAAGAGAAGAAAAGATTTAATGCACGGTTGATTGCTCTCAAAGACACATAACCCAATGAGAGTTAAAAAAAAAAATCACAAAGTGGTAAGGCAGACTCTAAGGACAGGGATATATATGCCTTGAGTGCATTTCCTGTTGTTCCCTCCACATCCTACCTCCTCTCTCGTTTCTCCTAACGGTCATCGTGGGTCTTGCAACTTTGTGCGCCAGCCCTCCAGGAAACTTCCAGCATCTACCCTGCACCAGATACTTTGGGGAACACAATTGGCTTTCTATCCAGTTTTATTTAATCCCCGTAAGACTTCTGGAAAGAGGGGGCATACATAGATTACTAAGTGATTAAAACAATCATCCTGACGTCCAGTGGCCAAGCAGGACACCCAACTCGTAAGAGGCATTCTAGTGGAGAGGGATAGGCTGGGCTGGAGGACAGAAGTCCGTGCCTGTCACTTCTCAAGGTGAAAGCTTGACAGGTCATTTCACGTTTATAAAAGGGACCTGGTACTATTTTCCCCACAGGCTGGCCAGAGGATTAGGGACATGGTACTGACATGTGGTTAGTTTTCAGTTAACATGAGTGCCCCATAACAAGCATCTCATTAACAGTGTTCATTGAGTCTTGCTCTCTGGAAAATCTCAGTGAACCAAAGATGAGGGTAAGTTGAGGAAATCATGGTCACAGGTTAACATTTCCTCTCTTTCCAACAAACACCCTATTGAGGGTGAACTGACTCTGGGCGGTGCAGAAGGAGAAAGCAGCCTCCATCCCTGTCTGGTGGGTCTCTTTTCCACATCAGACAGACAGACTAAATTAGCAATTAGCATCGGACACCTCTGCGCTGCTGAGGATGGCTTTCAATTAGCAGGCAGCTGCTACACTCCCATTAGTTAATGTCACCATTCCTGCATTTCTTCTGAATGATAATTGCAGTATGTACCAATGCATATTTTTAACTGTTCCCTTTAAAAAAAAAATGGAAAGAATGTCATTCTCTTTCTATAAAAGCTCAGCTGCTGTATTGTTGCCCCTATAAAGAAAAAAAAAAAAAGGAAAAAACAACCTGGGACAATTCTACCCTAGCAAGTGGCTGCAGGAAACCCCAGGGCTCTCAGTCTGACAAGAGAGTGCTGTGCGTGTTTGGAACCGATTTTAGCAGCATGCAGTGTGTGTGTGTGTGTGGAGGGGGATGTTTATGAGGGCGCAGACATTCCAGGAATACCAGCTCTAAATCGTTTACGGCGAAGTGTTTCCCAAATATTATTCTGCACCCCTCTCCTTGCGGGGATCATAAGCTGTTATTAGGGAATGTCCACAAAATAGGGAGCATGGGCTTAGGAAACCTGTTTATTTTTGTTTTCATTTTATTTTAAGCTTTTTATTTCGGGATATTTTGGATTTACAAAAAACATTGTGAAGACACTGCAGCACATTCCTTTGTGCTCTGGCATACACCTATGGTACGTGGAACTGAGGGAGATAAACTATAGAGCCATTACCAGATCTAAGAAATTGATTTTTTTTAAAATTTTTTTTTAAGATTTTTATTTTTATTTATTTGACAGAGAGAGATCACAAGTAGGCAGAGAGGCAGGCAGAGAGAGAGGAAGGAAGCCAGCTCCCTGCTGAGCAGAGAGCCCGATGTGGGACTCGATCCCAGGACCCTGAGATCATGACCTGAGCCGAAGGCAGCGGCTTAACCCACTGAGCCACCCAGGCGCCCCTAAGAAATTGATATTGATGCCATGCTCTTAACTGACAGACATCATTTGGAGGTCAGCCATTTTTCCGCTCACGCCCTTCTTCTGCTCTCTGATGCAGTGCAGAAGCCCACATTGTGTTTAGTTGTCTTGGCTCTTTGGGCTCTTCTGATCTGAGGCGAGTTCCTGAGCTTTTTCTTCCATGTTCTGGACCATTTTGAAGGATACCAGGCAGGCATTTTGTAGAATGTCCCTCCACTTAATTCCATCTGATTAGAGTGTAGATTTATTGTAGATTTTTGAAAAGCTATCGCAGAGGTGAAGTGTCCTTCAGGCTTCATGGTGTCAGAGGAGCAGGATATCAATGTAAGTTGAAGGGAACTTCAACTTCCCAGTGAAGGGAACTGGTCAAAACGGCCAGGGTTCTCCGGCACAGAGACATAACTCTCCCTCCCCACTCCCCGTCTTACTCTTTGGAAACAAATCACTAAATAAAGCCCCAAATCAAGAGGAGAGGAATTTAGTCTCACTTCCCAGCAGGAGGATGTGATCCATTATTTGGAATCCTTCTGGAACAAAGATTTGGGTAGTGTGGCTTTAAGGGCAGATCTGTCTCTGTGTGATTTTTCGTTCCCTAACTCAAGCCCTCTCTGCACTCAAGCCCTCTCGGCCTCAGGTTTTCCTTCCACGAAATGAGAGGCTGCACAAAACCTGTTAAGGGGTTTGGTGAGCTCCAGCTCCACCACTAGCTACCAATAATGGTCTTTCAGAAGTTTCCTCAGCTCTGTCACCTTCAGCTGGCCCGTCTACAAAATGGAGTGTTTGGGATATTGAGAGAGCAGCCGGGAGGCGTTTAGCACAGAGCGTGTGTACGGGGACACGGAATAAATTCCAGCCATCATTTTGAGCAAACGGTGGCTCCATAATAGGCTAGTCCAATTTGCTCAATAATAGTATCAAAAGGGTTCACAGAATTATTTCCCCGCTACGTGCTTGAAAAATTGTCTCCCGTCCTTTCGAGCTCTGTTGCAACAGGAGACTGATAATAAGAGCGTGAGTGCATTGCCCACACCCAGCCTCGCCATTTGGTTGTGCACGGCTGCAGTTGTGGTGAAGAAAATAGAGCCCACGTTGAATGTCAGGTGGCTAAAGCTCTGAATCGGCTCTCCCCCTAGGCAGTGCTCCTCTGGGCACCTGGGTGGCTCAGTGGGTTGAAGCCTCTGCCTTCAGCTCAGGTCATGATCTCAGGGTCCTGGGATCGAGCCCCACATTGGGCTCTCTGCTCAGCAGGGAGCCTGCTTCTTCCACCCCACCTGCCTCTCTGCCTACTTGTGATCTCTGTCTCTGTCAAATAGATAAATAGTGCTCCTTTGTCTGTCTATGCCTAGTTTCCGTATCTGTTAAAATAAGCCTGACCATTGCAGCCCCTAGCTCAGGGATCACCGTCTGGCCAGCGTTCAACTCTTGAGCTATGTAGCTAGACTTACGCATCATAAATTGCTCGCTGCAAAGGAAGAGATGGGCATCCAACCCTCAACTCTGAAGAAGCATGAAGTACCGTGACATCCAAAGTGGGTAGCGGAGATCATAGGAGTAGCTTGGTTTCAGGTAATAGAAACAGTGTCCATACTAAGAGACAGTGAAGGTTCTGGAGGGTGATTAACATTTCCCTGTAAAAATTAAATAAATGTACGAATAGAAAGACGGAAGAGCTCATTAGGAAGGCATATATCTGTCGTTTGGTATTGGTGAAGTGGTGATAAAACTGGTATACTCTTTTTAAAGTATTTTAATTCCAGTGTAGTGAACATACAGCATTTAATCAGTTTCAGGTGTACAGTCTAGTGGTTCAGCACCTGCAGACATCCATCCCACACGTGCTCATCACAATAATCACGCTGCTTCATCCCCATCACCTCTTTCCCCCATCCCCCACCCACCTCCCCTCCGGTGACCATCAGTTTGTTCTCTCCAGTGAAGAGTCTGTTTTGTGGTTGGTCTTTCTTTTTTTTAATCCCCCTTTGTTCACTGTTTTGTTTCTTGCATTCGACCTATGAGTGAAATCATACTGTATTTGTCTTTCCCTGACTGACTTACTTCATACAGCGTTATACTCTCTAGAGTCATCCATGTTCTTGCAGATGGAAAGATTTTATTCTCTCTTTGTGGCCTAATAATATTCCATTGTGTAGCTATATGCCACACCTTCTTTATCTGTTCTTCTACTGATGGACATTTGGGTCACTTCCACGGTCTAGCTACTGTAGATAATGCTGCAGTAAACATAGGGATACATATCCCTTCAAATTAATATTTTCATATTTTGGGGGGGTTAATACCCCGTAGTGCCGTTACTAGATCGTAGGGTACTTCTAGCTTTAATTTTGGGGGGACTATCTGTATTGTCTTCCATAGTGGCTAAAACTGGTTCTGTCTTAACATGAAGGTGTGCACATACATCTAGAGAGAAGTCATAGGACGGCTCATAGACTCTGATCCTGTTCATGGAGCTCAAACCTCAAATACTTTAAGTGGAGAAAATAGCAACATGCGTGGAGACATTTACTGTTGCCTTCTAGATAGTGATGAGAGAAAAGGACATAATCTAACGGGAACGGATAAGAAGGGCCATTCCATAAATCACTCCGTAATAAGATGCTAATTATAGGAAGTGAAGCGACATCCGAAATACTCCTGGTAGATTGTTTAGTGAAAATAGTAGTAAGAATGTGACACGCACACCGTGTTGGAGCTGTGGAAACACATGAGCGTGTGACAGATTCCAGAAGGAAAGGTGCAAAAACAAACACATACTCCTGTCACAAGAAAAAGTAATTAATGAGGTAAGGGTTAAACACAGATTCTTTGATTTTAAGAGTTCAAGCAAATCTTTCAAGTTGAGAAAAACAGAGGGGCTCAAGTTTTTCGGTGCTTTGGAATACATATCCAAATCCAAAGGCTCCCATGAACACTTTCATAGAAATATTTTACCAGGCTCCCTTTTCCATTACGTGCCCCGTTAAACTCCTAAATAAAACTAATATAGTCAATAGAGCCATTTTTAAAGGAGGAAGAGAAACAATTTCAGGACTCTCTAGAAGGAGGGAAAGAAAGAGCCTTTTTTTCTCTTCATTCTTCAGTGGCTTGTTAGAGTCTCTCTGAGCTTGTGTTATTGAAACCTGAGGGTGACAGGCATTAAGGCAAATCTATTGCTGAGCCCGGGTCTTTAATGAGTGCATTGATCAGAGGAGAGACGCAAGAAAGCACAGTCCGGCGACACCTGAATGAATATAAATTTAGCCCCGACTGAAGATCTTCCACAGTTGGCTGGGTCCCTGCTGACAGTGTGAGCAGGAGGAGAGAAAAGCAATTTCGGTCTTCAGTCTTGATTCTCTTCACGCTGTTGGCAGTTTTTAAGAAGAACAAGTTATGACTATTTTACCTCTAAAAGCAACGGGAACTTGTCAAAGATTCCCTCCCTGGAAGTGACAATCGAGAATGACTCTACTCCACAACTATTTTGATTCTGAAATCCATCTGTTTGCCTGCAGGAGGAAGTACTTTTAAACCATTAGATTTGTCCAGAGATTGGACCAGTTACCTCAGTAGAGAGTGAGTTCCCCATCACCAGAAGAATGCCAAAGAGGGGGAGGTTGGCTGGCTGGGAAGGTTTTCAGAGGGGCTGGGGCGTGGTACAGAGACTTGGGGAGTGGGGAAAGGATTTGGTATTGGGTCACCTTCCAGATCAGCCCAAAGTCAGGTTTCTATCTTTCTAGAAAACCAGCCAGTGGAATGATAAGGATCACAGCGTTCAGGAAGCCGACAGATGGAGTTTTGGATTCTGACTCCACTATTTATTGTATGATGTTAGACAGTTCCCTGTCCTAGTGTGTATATTCCTCAGTCTCTCTGTTAATCAAGTGGGGATTCAAATGTGACCTACTCCCGGACTCGTCATGAGTTTGTATAAAATAATGTGTGAATATGATGTGTTCACTACAGTGGTCAGATTGTAACGTGTTCTCAATAAATGTTATCAGGATCATGATTATTGAATGATTTTCATTACATTTGGTGATTACGCATCAAACCCTTCTTAGGAGATTGGTCCTTTTATCTATGTTATCTCATCTAAACTTCTGATATGGGGTGACACATGTCCTCCAAATTGATGAGTTGAAGTACTAACCTCTATTCAGGATCTCAGACTGTAACTGTGTCTGGAGACAGAGCCTTTTGACAATTAAGGTATAATGAGGTCATACGGGTGAGACTTAATCCAAGGTGAGCGTGTCTTCATAAGAAGAGATTAGGACACAGACACACGTGGAGTGAAGGTCATGTGAAGATGCAGGGGAAGACGGCCATCTACACAGCAAGGAGAGAGACCCCAGGAGAAACCACACTGGTGACATCTTTCTAGACCTCTAACCTCTAGAATCGTGACAAAACTAATATCTGTCGTTTAAGCTACCCACCCTGGGAGCCACCCACTCTGTTATGGCACACCTAGCAAATGTAATAATAATATAGTCTTCCACCACCCTGGAAGGGATGGATGATTACCTTCATTTTCCAGAAGAAGACACTGAGGTTCCAAGAGGGACAGTGACATGTGCAAGGTTACACAGCTTCCTTAAGCAATTGTTGTTTCTCGAGTGTCACATGTAAGGTGACGAGTTCGGTATGTAGCACACAGTAGAAGCTCAATAAAAGCAAGGGCCTCCCTTGTGACCGAGCTGGGACTCACACTGCCTTCATGACTCCCCTTCTTTCTATCATTGGCCCCTCTTCTATCTTCCCTGAAGTGCTCTCTTTCTCACCTGCTGCCCCTTGTGTGTTAAGACTACCGACTGCTCTCTCTCTCCCCTTTCTCTCCCTTTAGACTTTGGCACATCAGCACCTTTTTGATTTCTGCAGCCTCTTCAGAAGTATTTTTGACACAAACAATAGTCCCGGTTTTGCCTTTTCAAGAGTCCTCAGCACAATCGAAGCAGACACTGGTGACTCATTTTGATCATTGCCTTAAAGCTATTCCCTCTGTGAGCCCGGACTTGACAGGCCTCACTGTGCTGTGAAATCTTCTACTATTTTTATGCCTTTTAATCTATCTTTTAATGGCCTCCTTGTTTAGAACTCCAGGCCCTGGATTCACAGAAAGCACGTTTTCCAGAGCAGGGAGAACAAACTTGGCCTGTCTTAATCAAAGGCTCAGGGAGCCCCAGTCTGGGGTCCTTATCCAATCCTCAGCTTTTCTAGTACATTCCCTTATGGCTTCCCTTTATAATGGCCTCAGCAGGGACTCTCTGCCTGCTTGGCAGGGCTGCTGGCTGCCTTCTCCTCTCTTAATAACTGCTGAGCTTCTCTCCAAGGCAGGAGGTTGTCAAAATGTTTCTTAAGGGCCTGAGTTGCTCAACCGAGTCACTGTTATTGGAGGGTTATTATGAAGTGACATGTCAGGGTGAACGTCAGGGATGGGGTCAGTCATTCCCTTTGGAAGTCTTCCCAGGTACCTTTGGACCAGGCAGAACTATGGGATTCTCCCTGGATTTCTTACAAACTTGGTACATCTCTTTGTTTTATGTTCCATTTAATGGAACAACACTCATGGAGGATTGACGGATGCATGCCATTGTATTCACATCAATGTCTTTCTACTGGACTCTACAGTGACTCTCTGTGCCTTATTGGGAGTTTAAGGTGGTGGACACAATACTCTGACCTTACGTCTCACTCCTCTTGCCTTCTGAAGATCCAGACCAAGAGAACTGCATAAGGAAGAATAATAGCCTAGTGGGAGACAAATCAGTATTATTCATACAATAGGTGTGCGAGCAACTTGTATCTTTACTGCTGGGATAGGGTTTGGGTCTCCTGTGGATGCCCCACTACTCTAATCTGGAAACCAAATGCTGTATCCAGGTCCCAAGATGGGCCCTGAGACCTTAACACCACCAGCAGAGTGGATGAAATTTCAACAAGACTTCACAGGACAATCCTATCCAAAATGGCTTTTCCATAGAAGAGAATATGAAAGAGAGACAAATCTTCAATCTGGGACTGATGGACTTAAGGTTGTGGCATATCAGCAGAGCATTAACTTCTCCGAGTGATTTGGGAGGTTTTCAGGAAACCTCCTTTTCCCTATAGGAAGAATAGGAAGATATAGTTCCCCCCAAATACAGTAGTAGAAGGGGAAACAGGCAGAGATTATACAAGGGCTCAAAACCCATCACAGACACCACAGCTGGATGGACCTTCAAGGGCATCATGTATCTTAATAAGATTTACCCACAATTTTTGGTTAAACAATAAATAATGTCTATAGAATTCCAACTATGTAAATATCAGTCCTTGCTAGGCAAAGTAGTATGCAGTTAGGTAGATTATGACTTTTTTTTAAACCTGGAGTTAATAATTGCCTTGATTTTCTATTATGTTCTGTGTACCTATTGCTTTCTTTTTCAGTGTTCTCATCTTCTGTCATGTGCCTGTCAGTAATTCCCCAAAAACTTAATCACAGTTATACACTCTCAGTTTTATTTTTATGTTTACTGGAAACCTGTCTCCTGCATCACTATAGCTTTCTCTTTCAATCTGAATAGATCCCTTTCTCAGGTTGGCACACAATGGCCATCCTGAGATTTCCCTTTGATTGTCTCATTCTCCTGAGCTGAATTCTCTGTCCCTTGGATTCTGGGTCTTCCTTTTCTATTTTTTTTTTTTTTCATTTTAGTAAGTGTCTCTTCCAGTATTTTTCTAAGAAAGAACATGCAGAAGGACATTTTAACTTATTATATTATTAAGTTTTTAGTCCTGGCAGGTCTGAAACTCTTTTCATTTTACTTCAAAGTTGATTGATAATATATTTCTAGATTGGGAAATATACTGTGGGTTGGCTCAACCAACAGCCATTTCATCCTGCTTTTGCTATGCTTACCTATAAATCAGTATGGGGAAAGTTAAAAATACATTGCACAAACTTCCAGCCATGATGCAATAACTGGTATTGGATTATCTCTCCTGCTGTAAACAAACATAAAGCTGGAAATAAAAATAAAAGAACTGCTCTCAGGCAGTGGGCAATCAGCAATGGATTGAGGAGAGAGAACAGAATTTCTGGGAGAACAGAAATTCATGAGGTGAAGACCATGATCTTCCAGCTTTATGTCTGGGACATTCTCTTGACTGTGGCATGATAAGATGGAATCTAGACGGAGTCTGTGGTCCTACTGAGCTAAAGAAACAGAGATCAGAGTTCAGGATTTTAGGTAGATGGAATCCCCAGGGTAGGACTTTGGAGGGGAGAAGCCTAAGTAGGAAAGGAGCCCCATGAATTGATGGAGGAGCCCCTGAGATGTTGTGCCTGAGGTTTGGCTGTATGTACACAGAGCAAACCTCCCAAGCCTTATCACAGAGCAGCTGTTCTAGCATTGAGAACAGAGTAGAGTTACTAGAGGTCAAGGAGTGCTAGAGGAACTGGAGTTTTTGCCTTGCTGATTAGAGAAATTCACTTAACACACCTGACATCCAGCTGAGACACCAGAAAGAACATGCTTTAAGAATAAGGATCCTGGGCGCCTGGGTGGCTCAGTGGGTTAAGCCGCTGCCTTCGGCTCAGGTCATGATCTCAGGGTCCTGGGATCGAGTCCCACATCGGGCTCTCTGCTCAGCAGGGAGCCTGCTTCCTCCTCTCTCTCTCTGCCTGCCTCTCTGCCTACTTGTGATCTCTCTCTGTCAAATAAATAAATAAAATCTTTAAAAAAAAAAAAAAAAAAAAAAAAAAAAGAATAAGGATCCTGCCATGGACCTGCCATGTTGAGATCCTAGCAAGTTAGAGGGGCTTGGAAAAAACCCTTTTCAAGGAAAATAACTTTCCACAGATCTGAATGAACAAGGTGTGAAACCAACCTTTGCGAGTTCAAGTGATTAACCAGTAATAAATGCTTTGTCATTTCAGAGGGTGATAACTGAAGCCAGACTTTCTATTATGTCCTTTTCACAATGTTCACTATTCACTACATCAAAAACTAATGATGTAAAAAAACAAAAAAAGCTAATGATGTACTATATGTTGGCTAACTGAATATAACAATAACAGATGAAGTAAATTTTTAAAATCTATAAAAAAAAATCAATGAGGGGCCCCTGGGTGGCTCAGTCAGTTAAGCAACTGCCTTCAGCTCAAGTCATGATCCCAGAGTCTTGGGACTGAGTAGCACATCAGGCTCTCTGCTCGATGGCCAGCCTGCTTCTCCCTCTCCATTGATTGTGCCCTCTTGTGCTCTTTTTCTCTCTCATATAAATAAATAAAATCTTTAAAAAAAAATTAAGGTTTCATTAGACATAACAAAAAATAGGAAAATGTAAGCCATTGCAAAAAAAAAAAAAAAAACACCCCCCCAAAAAAACCCACAACAGTTAATAGAAACCAAATCCAAGAATCCAAGATAGTGCATACATTACACTTAGCAAAGACTTTTAAATGACCCTTGTATGTATGTTCACATAAAGGAAAATTTGATTTTAATGGATGAGCAGATAGATTTTTTAATTTTTTTAAAAAAATTTATTTATATATTTCAGAGAGAGAGAGAGCACATGAGGGAGAGCATGAGCTGGGGGAGGGACAGATGGAGAGGGAAAAGCAGACTCCCCACTGCGCAGGGGTTCTGATGCGGGGCTCAATCCCTAGACCCTGGGATCATGACCTGAGCCAAATACGGATGCTTAATGTTCCAAGCCACCCAGATGCCCCCAGACAAAAAATTTTACAAAAAAGTATAAACTATGAAGAACTGAATGAAAATTCTAGAACTGGAAAGAATTTGTAGAAGCATAAAGTTCACCAGAGAGATTTAAGAGTAGATCAGAGAGGGCAGAAGAAATAATCAGTGAACTTGAAGATCAACTGCCCAATTGAAAGACCCAGAGAAAAAGAGTATGAACCCTCGGAACTCTGGCTGTCTGTGTGTGTGCACATGGGCACACACCTGTGCAGCTGTGCCAGTGGAGACAGGACACTGGGTGGGGGGCAGGTGCCCATCTCAGTGTACAGACTCACCACTGATCCAGTCGTCTAGCCTTGCAATTCCCTCATGGGTATGCGGTGCCCTGTGGATAGCATCTTGTGGTGGTTTTATAGGGTAACTTGACTCATTGCTCCATGTTCTGCTCCACTGCTAACATATCTGCTTTTCTGCTGTTCATCTCACTTTCTCCTTTATGACCTGAAGTTAACAAAAACCTTCCTTCGAAGAAACCCTAGAAGGATTAAGTGAGGCGGTGCTGGTAAGGGGCCCAGTGTAGTTCTTGGCCCCCAGATCACTGATGCTAAATGATGTCTACTTTCACTCTCCCCCACCTTCTCGCCCTCTCTCTCTCTTCCTTACCCCCTCCCCTCCCAAGCATTACGCATTTGTCTATTTCAGCCACCTCAGGTTGCTTGGGGACAGCAGTTTGTAATTACTGCAGCATGGTGTATAATGTCTGTGGCAAATTTATTTCCTCTCATATTTCTTGTAAGTGTTGCTGATGCAGAATGAACGCCTCAAATCACTCAGAGGCAGACAGACGAGACAGAAAACCCGCCGGTAATAAGGCTGGATCAGGAGGAACATCTTTTTTTTTTTTTTAACAGTTGTCTTTTTTTGCCTTAAATTGTGTGGCCAGTTAAAGTTGTGGGAGATAACTCTCTGGCCCTTTCTTGGAGGGTGCTTTTCACCAGGAGGCTCAGTCCTGAGCTCAGAGCGAAGATGGGGGATTTGTAGCCTGACCTTAGTCAATGCAATGGCCTTGGTGCACAGAGTATGTCAGAGGCCAAGAGGACATGGGGTGATGTAGTCTAGCTCTTCCCAGGGGAAGGACACTGCATGATCCAGGCCACAGTGTGGACCTGACTTCTGGGAGGGCCTAGAGGTCAGGCGGCTGGGCCTGGGCTGGAACACAGGCATCACCTGGTCCCAGGTTCCAGCCAGCCCACAGGGTTCAAGAAACCATCCGTTCCTGTTCCTCCCCTTCCTGCTTCAGTCCAGGACTGACCAGAGCTCTCAGCCAGTTGGTGCTGATTCTGTTTTTATCTTTAATTAATTAACTCAGCAAATGTGTGTGATATATTTCATGGTTCCAGGCATCAGTCCAGGCCCTGGAGACACAGATAAATAAACCTCTGTCCCTTCCTTCAAGGTGCTCATAGGTAGCCAGGAAGTTGGGCACAGAACAGGCTCTTTCCTGTGGTTGGTGGCAGAACACAGGGCAATCTGGGGAGAGCAGAGAAAATGACCATCAAGCCTCCTTGCAGTGTGTGGGGGGGTGGTCTCCATGAATTTCTGGGTTCAGGGCTGCTTACACTGAATTTTTAAAAGAGAGGGAAATTGAACTCATCAGGAAAGAATCAAAGAAGAATTAGAAGGAGCTCATCCAAGTGGGAAAAGAACTGGAGTTGGATGGTGGAACTTGGATTTGAACTCAGGTCTGCTTGAGTCCAAGTGCCAAGCTGATGTTCTACCAGGTGCAGGATACGGCCCAAGTTCAAGTCCCAAGCCCCGCCCCCCCCCCCCGACAAGTTTCCTACACGCAAAACCACAGAACTAACTCTCAACAGCTTCACGGACTTCATCAGGGGCAGCTCATGCAGTGCCCAGGGTCCACGCTTTCTGCCTCCCTCCCACTCAGTGTCCTCAGGGAGACCATGCCAGAGTGGTGACCGGGGCAGTGGCATCTGGAAGCACAGGGATCCCAGAGGTTTCAAAGTGCTTTGTCACACCTGAAACCTCTCTGGGAAATGACTCACGGGATCATCACAGCCTTTGGGTGGGCACTTGCCTGGAGCTAGGCGATGGGGAAAGTCCTTTACAGCTTAAGTTCCCATGGACCAGATCCTTAGAGCGTCCTCAAAACAAGTGGATTTTGACCATGCGGATTTTACCCATTTTTAAGGTAAGGACATTGAGGCTCAGGGGAGTTGAAGAGAGCTTCCCGAGTTTACTCAGCTGGTGAAGTGCAAGTAAGGCGCACAGGGCGACTCCAGAGTCCTGACTCTTCTGCAGCATGAACGCAGCGGGGGTGGGGTGGGTATTCTCTCTAGAAATCCCGAACCATTTCTCCAGCAAGGGTACACAACTGCAAAGAAAAGGAAACAAACTCCGTGAACTAAAAAATGTCCCTGGGATTTCACAGGGATGAGTGTAAAACCCCTCATGCGGACTTAAAAATTGTGTTGCCCTTGTCAGAGATGGGAGAGCCCTGGCTCGGAGGCAGATCAGGCCCCCACGGTCTGAGGTTTTTGGCCGTAGATGCTGTGACATAGGTTCTTGTAGCCACACACACGGAGCCATCGGCTAGGGGGTGGCCACTGAGGGAAAGGAGGTTGTCCTGAGCTGGGCTCTGCTCTGTACGCCCTCGTGGAGACTGCAGCTTTAGAGATCTCTGATCATGAATGACGCTGCTTGTGAGCAAGTGAGTCACCCGTCCCTGGGCCTGTGCAAGCATCGGCAAAAGGCACTTGCTGGGGAAACTGTGCAAGAAGCGGTGGGGCAGGTAAAGCGAAGCCTAAGGGGGGAAGAGACTGTCCGGAGATCTTGCAGGGTTTTGAGGTTGGCATCAGGGTTAGGTGTCTATGTGCTGAGTCCTAGTGGCATAAGGAACGTGGAGGGAGGTGGCATGCAGGATACTTAGACTCTGAGGAGCACCAGACACCCACCCCTCAGACCACAAACGTTCCCTGTCGCACTGTATGTGACCTGGTCCAGGACTTAGGGAGTGTCGGGTTAATCTCGCCAGGCAGCAGGTGTTGAGATGCCTTCTGCGTGCTGGGCTGCAGACTCCAGCATTTTCCTTAAAAATCTCCAGGACAGTGATCTCTGAGCTTAGAAGCAGATGGAAGCAAGATCCCCTCCGTTTCCTTTGGGATGGCGCAAGGTCTGGAATTCATTGCTGGTGTTGGCCTTGACTGATGGACGGGGCGGCGATAAGAGGCACATTCCTGGGATGAGGAATGTGCACCACCTGGCAGGAGTGGGTGGAGGGTGCTGCCAGAAAGGGGACTCGGGTATGAACCAGGTCCCTCGGTGCATAGGGAGGTTCAGCAGATAAGTGAATGAAGACACCTGCGCGTTCGCCATCGATGGGGGGCAAAGATCAGCAGCTCCAGGGTAGGGCAGTTGCGAAGGGTCAGGTGTTGTAACCAGGTTTTTCCATTTTGTTTCAGTGTGTTCTTTTTGCTTTTGCTTTTTTTTAAACTTATTTTTTATTTCCAGCATAACAGTATTCATTATTTTTTCACCACACCCAGTGCTCCATGCAATCCGTGCCCTCTCTAATACCCACCACCTGGTACCCTGACCTCCCACCCCCCACCCCTTCAAACCCCTCAGATTGTTTTTCAGAGTCCATAGTCTCTCATGGTTCACCTCCCCTTCCAATTTCCCCCAACTCCCTTCTCCTCTCTAACTCCCCATGTCCTCCATGTTTTTTTGTTTTTGTTTGTTTGTTTGTTTGTTTTGTTTTGTTTTGTTTTTAAACTGTCGCTTCGTTAACAGCAAACTGAATTCCTTTTTTTTTTTTTTTTAGATTTTATTTATTTATTTGACACAGAGAGAGAGAGAGAGAGATCACAAGTACGCAGAGAGAGAGGCAGAGAGAGAGGAAGGGAAGCAGGCTCCCTTCCTAGCAGAGAGTCCGATGTGGGGCTCCATCCCAGGACCTTGGGATCATGCCCTGAGCCGAAGGCAGAGGCCTTAACCCACTGAGCCACCCAGATGCCCCCTGAATTCCTTTTTAGAAAACACTTCCCCATCTGGGAGACTGTACATTAAGATGCCATCCCTCCCTCTGAGTAGGGTGGGCTCATATTTGAAACTAATCCCATGGAGTCATCACTCAGGGCTGCACCTTAAAGAACAAGACAGCTCAAAGGCAGCCAAGGAGACCATCCACAATGGCTGGTCTCGTTCAGTTGCAAAGCGTTTGCCTGCAACCCCTGAGCTGGTCTGGGCTGTCTGAAACACAAAATGCGCCTTCCATTTGGCCTTGAAAAATAAGAAGTGTATTGGGCTCAAATCACGGGAGAATCCAGGCATAGATCTTGATTCTTTGGATTTGGCTTATGGAAGGCTTGAGTCACATTAATTAAGAATATGGGATTTTAATCTTTTACGTTAGAAACCACTATGTTTCATTCCTGGATCATCACTCATTCGTCGTTGTCCTTCCCACTGCTCCCTGTCTGCCCGACACACACCATCCCCAGCGCCCTGTCTCCCAGGACTCGGGTCAAGGGAGGGGGGCCCAGTCAGCCTGCATTTGTCAAACCTAGATAAAGTGGGGGGACCTCCACTTTACAGAGAGTGGTGCATCTCCTCTCCCACTCTGCAGCAACCATCTCCAACCTTGTCTGGCTCCTCTTCCCCATTGTGAGCTACACACTCTTGAGACTGTGTCTCTATTGGGATGTCTGGAATGGACAGGAGCTCTTCTTGTATTTGCTTCATGACTGTAAGTGAAGGATGCAAAGGCATCTGGCCAATATTCTCTGCAAAAGATCTTCTCAGGTGCTACTAGCTACAGTCTTTTCTGGGAAAAACCATGGCAGGATCGTCTCTGGGACTCTAGCCCTTGATTCAGAGCTTGGATTTAAATGGGAACTCAATATAGGATTTTGAATTACGGAATCAATGGGCAATCAATCAATCAATTAAAGAGGGAAAAGTATGGGAATGAATCTTGTTGCCCAAACCTTCTCCACAGCTTCCACCCTCATCTTTGCAGAGGGCTGCCATGTACAGTTGTTCAGTCTGCCCACTGCATAAGGTTGCCAGTTCTAAAGGGGCACCATTTGCATTATAGACATGTAATAACTTTTCTCAGAGTATGAGCAGGGGTAGAGCTTGTAGGTCTCACCACTTAGTCCTGGAGCAATGGAGAAGAGACTCTTTGTCCATATAGTTGTGTGCATGCTTGGATCACATCCTATTTTAACCATGTTCTGGGCTTCGCTTGAGGTCCCTGGTCTCACCAAGACCCAGATCTCGCCCTTGCTGGCAGGGCGGTCTCATCAGGGAGGCAGTGGGAGAAGCAGGAAGTGAGTGCTGCTGGTTTGGGAATGGATATGATCTGATGGGCTTTCCTTAGCCCGGTCTGCTGCCTCCTGTGGCACTGGGGCCCCATCCAGCCCTCCCAGAGCTAGGCTGAGACCAGAGAGGGTTTCTTCTACTGATAAGGACCCTGAGCAAACACTGCCCAGCCCCCGCCCCTTTCCACATGAGTTGTGTTTGGGCTATTCGCTCTGGCCAGAAAGGGTATCTGCTCACATTCCCACTTTGCCCCAGGCCTGCATGAACTTCCCAAATATGCTATGCTAATATGCTAACTTCCCAAAATGTACTTAAGAAACAGGTGCCTGGAAAAAACATTTCCCAAATGTTTACCCCCATCCAGTGCAGTTCTATGTCAGTCTCAAGGAGCTGATCTGACTGTCTACAGTCCCTTTCTGGAATCCTGCATAGAGTTAAGAAAGATTACAGGGAGCACCTGTTTGGGCCAGCGACACGGCCAAGCTTCCCAGCTTTATCCCCCACAGCAGTTGCTGGGTGAGAGTGTGACTCCATTCTACACAAGACCACGTGGCTAGAAAGTGGTTCAGCGGGAACCAGGGGACAGCGGTGATGGCTGAGGTCGGTGAGATGCTGCCCGCCACAGTCATCCCCACAAGGACAAAGGTCACAGTTTAACCACAAAAAAACTCCCCGTTAACCCCCATGGGTTCCAGGAACAGCTGCGGCAGAATCCTGTGGTCTCTGACATCCAGCAAACCCGCCCTGTTTGGAATTACCCCAACTGCTTGTTGCAGCTTGCAGCGAGGGACAGCCAAATCCCCGTATAGACGTGCCAGAAAGACTCCCACAGCCTGGACCCCACAAGGCCTAGAGCTTGCCGATCGGAGAGTGGCTCAGCATTTCCTCTGCTTATGAACCAACTTGCTTCTGGCACCTTAGCCCCAGTGAAACAGAAGTGCTGACAGGTGGGCTCTCCACTGAAGGTTTATGAATAAGCAGCCTGCACTCCTTAGGATTTTATAATTATTTGTTGATTTCATTCACAAAAAAAGGTCTACGAAGTCAGACTATGATGTAGGTGTTCTTGTCTTCATTATCACCCTCTTATACGTACAGGAGCTGAGACATGCGCTGGCTGATGAATTTGTCCCTTGTCATACCTCTGGTTAGCCATGGAGCTGGGAGGTGAACCCAGGCAGTCTGGCTCTGAATTCTATACTTTCCCCGCCACAAGACATGCTTCTAATAGCAAGGAGGGGTCTTTGTTCACATTTCTGAGGGCAAGGAGGACTGGTGGCATTTTTTGAGGAGGCAAATGAGCGATGTGCTGGAAATGGAAGCTCTGATTGTTTGCTCAGGCAATCCTGAGGTGGTCAAGGTGGGGACTATGGGAAGGGGTGGTCTGGACACTGAACCCAGATGGGCATCCCTGGACCAGACGGGGCGGCCGGAACAGAAGCAAGTGTTAGCTTCAAGAGACCTCATGGAACTTGCTGTCACCTCTCCAGGCTTGAGACTTTAATTCCAACCACAGACCCTGGAATGAGGTAAGGGAGACAGCCTTCTGTAGAAGATGAAGACACCAGGGGGAGGGAAGAAATGTTATTTGCCTGGAGTCCTCAGCAAGCCTGTGGCAGAACCGATTTCAAAGAGCCTGGATGGCACACAATTGTGGACACAAAGGCGAGGTAGGCATCAGCAGCTCGAAGCCGGGATCCCAGGAGCACCCCTGCTCCCCTGCCTTCGAAGTGTTAGAACAGCGTATGTCTTGCCCCACCTGGGGCTCTCCCTGATAGACCCCGAAGGGGACATGCTCGTGAGTCTGAGAGGCACACCCTTGCACGGCGTCCCTTTGTCCTCGGGACAAATGTGAGTCCCAGTTGTTGTCTTCGTTTGCACCATGGTTCAGGAGGTCAGGTGATTCATCCAAGGTGATGTAGTCAGTAGAAGGAGAAGCCCGCTCGTGGCCCCTAAGGGAACAGCGTGGAAGCCAGCCCCAGCCGCCTCCCTCAGCCGAGCACCTCACAAGAACCGAAGCAAGACCGTGAAATCGACCCTGAGCATCTGTGTGTCATCTTTAAAAAGAAAGTAAGGGATCAGAGCGAAACAGCAGGACGTTCCGGGAAGTGGAGGGAGCTCTCACATGGCCTCTCCACTCTTCTGAGAGATGGCTCAGAGCTTGTCTGCCCTGCTTCCAGGCTCTTCCAGATGTTGGCTCACGCTGACTCGCCGCCTCAGGTGTATGCCGATGACAGCGGTATCAGGATCAAAGTCCATCATTGGCTGCTGCTGGCTAGACTGAAATCTGAAATGTGTGGAAAATGCCTTTTCTCCGGGGAGAAGGTGACATCTCCTCCGAGAGTCTCAGGGCCCTGGCGGACATGATCGTGGAGAAGAGAAGAAATCCCACAGGCCAGGTTATCCGTCTTCAGCAGTTTTTTTCAAAGAGTTTCGCCACCTCCCCGATGACCTCTGGGTGGAGGAGGCAATGAACGACCCCCTCAGAGGGAAAGGCTGGAAAATCTGCTTTACCAAAGATTGCAGAAGTGCAGGGAAATGCACTGTTAAACTCGATGCACATTTGTGCCTTTGCACATCTGTGTGCCCGTCTTTGTGTGTATGCACATGTGTATTTGCACGCGTGCATTGTATACACATGTGGAGCCTCAAGGAGAAGCTGATCAAGACAATACCTTAGAAACAGCCACTTGTAACGACTGAGAGGAGCGGCCTTGCTCTAGGAAGCTCTAAGCACCTGATTGTGCCATAAAATGTTATATGACCGTCGTAGAAACAGACAGGCATGGAAGGATTTTGAGGAAGCAGGGAACTCAAACCTGGCTCTGTCCCCAGCCTGCTCTGTGAGACCAGAAAACCCACTGCCTTCTCGGACCTTATTTTCCCCACACATAAAGCTGTAAAACCCAAACTGCCCGCCAAGGTCCAAGCAGATGCTGTGCCATCTGACCCTTTTTCGGAACCAAGCCACTCATCTCGCAGCCGCTAGAAGGGCCGGCATCTTGTCGCTCTCCAGAAATGAACAGGATCCCCTCAGCCGTGGTCACACTCTCCTCTCTGGGACCAGCCGGCAGTGGGCCACTGGTCAAGGCAGGGTAACAGCTGTGGGCCCTTGGCCTTGAGACAGGGTAACTCTGCAGGTGGACCCCAGCTCCAGAGCTCCCTGTGAGGCCAGCTGTGGCCTCTCCTGATCTGGGCTGTGCTCCTAAAATCCTGTTTCTCTTGCAAGCTGTGATCCCAGGAATCCTCCTGCTTGCTAATCCCCATCTCGGCATCTGTCTGTCAGAGAACTCAGACTAAGGCCCAGTGATCTGGCCCTCTGTGATGCCCCCCACCATGCCTCCCCTCCCCTTGCTTTCCACTCCAGACATGCAGGCCTTTTCCTCATTAAACTTACCAAGCCTGTCCCAGCCTTAGGACCTTTGCACATTCGTCTTCTATAGGAAAATGCTTTTACCATATAAATCTCAGCTAAATGGTCATCTTCTCAGTGAGGCCTCTGCCAACCACAAGTCTAGAGTATCTCCTGCCTTTACTCTTCATACATCGCTGTTTTATTTTCTTCAAGGCCCGTATCCTTGCTGACATCATGCTTATAAAATACCCAATTCTGTATCCTCAGTCACCCACTCTGCTCCTCCTTTGGAAGACCAGCTCCCTTAGGGGCAGAGATTGGCATGTCTGCCCCGCATCTCCGGTGCCAACCGGGGGTCCAGAATCACGTATGTGTCCCACGGGTATGTGTTAAATGAATGCTTATCACAGCTGTCCTAGAGCAGAGGTTGTTCTAGAATTTGGGACGTCCGTGACCTTAGATGGTGTCTTAGTTTCCTAGAGCTGCCTTAACAAGTGACCAGACACTGGTGGGCTCAAAGCAACTTCTCTCATAGTCTTGGACGTGAGAAGCCTGGAATGAGGGTGCGAGCAGGCCTGCACACTCTCTGAGCACCTGGCGGCCTTGGGTGTCCCTTGGCAAGTAGCTGTACCACTCACATTGCTATCACAGTGCCTCTCTCTTCACATGGCCGCTCCCTTTCTCTGTGCCTTGTCCTCTTCTGTCTCTCAGGAGGACACATGTCACCAGGTCTAGGCACCCTCCCCCTTCCCACTGAGATCCAGGATGGTCTCATCCGGAGATCCTTAGCTTCATTGGATCTGTAAAGGCTCTTCTTTGCAAATAAGCTCACTGGTATGAATTCCAGACATTAGGACTTGGATGTATCTGTTTTTGGGGTCACCAATCAACCCACTACAGGTGGGAACAAAAACCTGTCTTTAGGGGCGCCTGGGTGGCTCAGTGGGTTAAGCCGCTGCCTTCGGCTCAGGTCATGATCTTGGGGTCCTGGGATCGAGTCCCACATTGGGCTCTCTGCTCAGCAGGGAGCCTGCTTCCTCCTCTCTCTCTGCCTGCCTCTCTGCCTACTTGTGATCTCTCTCTGTCAAATAAATAAATAAAAAATCTAAAAAAAAAAAAAAAAAAAAACCTGTCTTTATTTTCATGAACTTCAAACTGGAATGTAGGATTTGTCTCAATTATGGAAGCAGGCAATGGCCACTGCATTGTGGACCATACCTGGGACTCAGTCACCAACTGATCCTCCTGTCCTTCCAAGAGGTCAAATTTCCCAGACCCCCAGCTGGCCCTTGCTATAGAATGTGGGGAAACATGAGTCCATGTGTTAGCACTTTACCAATTTATTATTCTGATAACTGTATTGAAGTATTATTGGCATCTCTCCAGTCCTGTACTGTTTATTTTGCGGGAGGGGGGTCCATGTCCCTGTGTCCATGTCACAAAAGAGGCTGCAAGTCCTTAAATGAATGGTTTCTGAGCTGTCTTTTATCTTTGGCCTTTACGGTGGACCATATATTTTGGTCATGTGTGTAATGGCATCAGAGACAAGAAAATGAGCTCCCGAAATGCTCGTCTGAGGTTCTGAGACACAAGAATGGAGAGTGGGGCCTGGGAAAAGAAAATAGTCTGTATAGTGCTTTGCATTCTCTGTACGGCACGGTCTTGATGGAGGCGAGGGCAGCAGCTGGCATGGGAAGGGCTCAGGACTTTGGCATCCTCCCGAAGAGGACTGTTGAGTTCTACATTAGAGCCCCGACCGCACAGCTGGCCGGTGAAGGTGCGCAACAGGAATAGACACGAAAAGGACTGTCCGCTTGATGGGCTGACATTGGCAGATCTCCAGCTCAAGAAAAACCCCAGAGCGGACAACTTAAATCTTTTCTAAAATCCTCTTCCCAGATTCCACGTACAAGTTAAGGCCAAAGCAACTCTTCAGACATAGGTTTGCTCTTCTTGGAGTCAAATGACCTTGGGCCACCCCAGGGTGGCCATGGGCTCACACTTGACTCCCCCACTGCCTGTATCTAGAATGGGTCTCTCCATTAAGGCATGAGTACTGACTATGCCAGGCCACCTAGACCGAGCTGGCCACCAGGATTATCCTGTTGGGGAATGGATTAGATGACTTGAAAGACCTCTCTGCCCATCCACCCAGAGCTCACTACTCACCCTGACATAGTTTGCAGACAAGGAAACTTGCCTTAAAATGGAGCTGAACACAGTTTTGAATAAAAATCCATTGCTCTGAGGATGCCTGGGTGGCTCAGTCAATGAAGCATCTGCCTTTGGCTCAGGTCATGATCCCAGGGTCCTGGGATCGAGCCCCACATTGGACCCCCTACTCAGTAGGAAGCCTGCTTCTCCCTCTCCCCCTGTCTGCCACTCTTTCTGCTTGTACTCACTCTCTCTCTGTCAAATAAATAAATAAAATCTTTTAAAAAATCCATTCTTTTTTGGGGTGCCCGTGAGCCTGACTTACAAGGTTGTGTGTCTCCAGTGTGTACCTGCCTGCCAGAAGCCACCCCCAGCAAAGCTTCCAGCATTGGGCTTGAAGCAAGCTGCTGTGGGCCACTACAGCCTGCCAGGGTCTCAGCATCTTGTGTGAGACAGACCAAAAACACTCTGGCTCTTCCCCCCTTTCAGGGTCCTGAGGGGCTGGGAGGGAACAGGGACTGGGAACTCCCATGTGAATCTAAAGAGCTATAGGGATGATTTCATCAGCGTCTGTCATGGATCTGAGCTTCTAAGCTATGTAACAAGAGAATGACATTGAGGTTTTCACAGCAGCTGCCCACCCTGCTGAGCGGGGCCAGCCCGATGGGTTTGGGGGGTGGGGCTGGCCCTCCCAACACTGCCGCTCAGGGTTGTGATCATGCCCATTTCACAGGAAATGATCCCAAGGTCCAGAGAATTAATTCAGGTGCCAAAGGCCCACATTCTGATCAGAAATCTGCAAAGCCAGAGCATAACCTCTCGAGTTCTCCCTGGTCTAACTGCTCTGAAGGGACTTGTGCAGATGGAAGCAACTATTTTGGGTTTGCTCTGGTGCTTGTGTTATTCTGGTGTAAGAAAGAAACATTAGCCTTGGTGTCAAGAGTCTGGGATCCTGGGATTGAATCCCAGTATTTCCCCCAACATGGAAGTGCGAGGGCTGTCGTGGCTTTGGATGATTTTATTCTCTCAGTCTGCTTTTGTTTGTCTTTTTGTCTGTTTTTTAGTAATCTCTAAAAGGGATAATAGTACCTGACCTTCATGCAATTAATTATCCAGGGAAATAACAAATGTGAACTTGTCCAGGTCATAAGAGATGCCAATTTCTTGTTTCTAGCTTGCTCATTCATTCATTCATTCATTCATTCACTACTCATCCCTCCTGTGAATTCTGGTCTGCAGGATACAGTGGGTTAAATCCCTAGGGCTGCTGTTGAACAGAAACGCAGCTCCACTGCCCGCCAGCTGTGCAGAGCAGGCATG
Source organism: Mustela nigripes (assembly GCF_022355385.1). Lineage (NCBI taxonomy): Eukaryota > Metazoa > Chordata > Mammalia > Carnivora > Mustelidae > Mustela > Mustela nigripes. The sequence continues at coordinate 189,474,153 of NC_081559.1, forward strand.
GCTATTAGCCTTTGTCAGCCTCGCCTTCCCGTCCGTCACAAGAACACGTCTGTGCCAGCACACTTTAACCACTGGACGTGCAGGAACGCTCCAGGTCTTCTCAACAGTCTTCCGCGTGGGCATTTCAGGATTCCCTTACTACAGGTGAAGAGGCAGAGTTACGGGGCGGGGGGGAGGGGTGAAAGCCTTGGCCCAGTGGTGCCTGGCTGGCGAGCGCTGGAACTGGAAATTGATTCTGTTGAAATCACACTGTGCGCTCACGAAGCCGTTGCGCTATTTCCCCTCCTCGAGGCACCGCAAGGCGGAAACCTGTGCAAGGTGTGGACAGTCGGGTGGCTGGCACGCATCCAGAGTTCCACGAACGTCAGTTTACCCTGTAGGGGGAGACTGCAGGGATCACAGAACAGGCCCTTGGGGCGGGGTCCCGGGGTCCTCCCTCTGCTCCATCGCTGCCATGTACAAAATCTTGGACAAGAGTCTCAGTTTCCTGAGCAGCAAAAGAAGGCAAGAGGAACATCCTCCATCTGAGGGCTTCTGCGAGCCAGTGCCAGGGAAAGTGTCAGAATGGGAACTGGATCGTTGTAAGCACCTTACAAGCGTGGGCTTTTATTATTAAAACCCCTCGCCGCTTGCTACTTGTGTCCTACTTAGGAGTACACACGTTCCAGATCTTTGCCTAGCCTGTGGGATCCGGGAGGACTGCGGAGATGTTTTATTCACCGTGGCCTCCCCGCAGCCCGCAGCTACCACACAGCACACAGTCGGCTTGGGGTGTTCGTTAGAAATAGGTTGATTTGAATAAATGCATGGCCAGGGAGGCTTTGGGTCCTGTTATCTTTGTGGTACAAGAGGTTCAGAGGACCTATGCATTGATAAAACTGTGTCTAAGCAACTCGCTCACACAATAGGCTCCAGGGTAAGCGATAAATATGGAGCCACTGGGTACAAGCAGGCAAGGGGGCAAAGTGGGGAAGCCCGGGACGCAGTGCCCGTTTACACCTTTTCTAGCTCTGACACTGAAGCATTTGTCATTCGTCTCTCCATTCATTCCATCACCCACACCTGGGCGCGTCCGTTTCTATTTATTTCCTCAAGAGAGGGGCAAAGCTGTACATTTAATTCCTCCTTCCTCTCTTCCTTTCTGAAAGCAGAGAACCTCAGTCACATGGTCATGGAACACAGGGGCGTCGTCTGCCTTGGGGAGAAGCCAGGCTGTGCCCTCAGTCCCTTCTTCCCTCTTCAGCAGCTTCCTGCACTTCAACCTCCAATTCTCTCTCCAACTCAGTCCTACCCTCGGGCACACCCGCTGCCCAAGTCCCCGTGCACACCTGCTGCCTTCACGGAGGTGATTTCTCTGCCCGCCTCCTTTCCTGCACTCTGGCCTCTTGTAATCCATCCTCTCTCCTGCAGACAGAGCCCTTTCTGAATGTGACCAGTTCTCTTTCCTGCTGGAACTGCGTCGGGGGCTCCCACCCGCTGTGTGCCAGGCCTTGTAAGGAAGGCCCTGGGCACATGACTGTGACTGTTTCCAGCAGACGTCTATAAGACCTGGAGTGAGGACACAGGGAGCCTGCCATGAATGTCCCCTTAGAAATGTTGTGAGGCTCAGAGATACTGCATTGAAAGCACCTGGCATCTAAGGTTCTGATAAGTTCCATTTCTGAGCTCACTTGCTGCAATTCTCAGGGGTCAGTCCCAGCCCGATGAAGGATGCTACAAGCCTCAGGGTCAGACCCATCAGCTAGACGCATCCAGGGACCTTTTGAGCCAACACAAGGGCAGACCAGAGCTAAGGTCTATTGATCCAGCAATGTCCTAGCGAAGACAGAATGTCCATCCTGATGTCTTAACAAGCCTTAGGGAGGGCCTGGCAGAATTTTGCTTTAGTAGGAAGATACAATGGGTGGCTGAATCCACTTATTTTCACTGGGTCCTGTGCCTGGAATTATCTGGTCCTAGGGCTGAGGCTTCCATAGCTGAAGGCATGAAGGAACCCCCACTGGGCCCGGCAGGTCCTTTCTGTTTAAACACACACTTCCCTATAGGCCTGGACTAGTGTCCTGGGGAAGGATAAAAGTCAAAATAACCTGCTTTCTGTTGTGTATCTGTCATGTCCCAGATGTTGGAGCAGACACTGGGTACTCAAGCATTTAATTCTCATAGTTGTGCTTGGAGGCACTGGTTTTCAGCTGGGGGTGATTGCTGACCCCCCTCCCCCCCAACATCTGTCAACATTGCAGAATTTTGATTGACAAGAACCACATAATTGGGGCACATGTGTGGCTCAATCAGTTAAGCATCTGCCTTTGGCTCAGGTCGTGATCCTGGGGTCCTGGGATCGAGTCTAACATCAGGCTCCCTGCTTAACAGGGATTCTGCATCTCCCTCTGCCTCTATCCCTACCCCAGCTCCTGCTCGCTCTCTCTCTCTCAAATAAATAAATAAAATATTTAAAAAAAATCCAAAACCCCACATAATCATCTTAATGCATGCAGAAAAAGAAGTACTTGACAAAATCCCAAACCTGTTCATTATAAAAACATTCAGCATGCTAGAAATAGAATTTTATCAACCTGATGGAAGATATTTACCAAAAACCTACAGCTGACATCATACTTAATGGTGAAAGACTGAAAGCTTTCCCTTTAAGATCAGAAACAAGAAAAGGGCGGCTATTTGCACCATTTCTATGCAACATAGTACTGAAGGCTCTAGCCAGGATAATTAGGCAGAAGGGAAGGAAGAAAAGAAAGCAGGAAGGAGAGAAGGAGGGAGGAAGGAAAGCAAAATGAGGAGGGAAGGAAGGGAGAGAGGAGGAAGAGGAGGAGTGAGAGAGGGAGGGAGGGAGGGAGGAGGTACAGAGGTAGGGAGAGAGGGAGAAAGAAAAGATATTCAGATTGTGAAGGAAAATAGAAAGCCATCTCTATTGGCAGATGACATGATCTTGTAAAAAAAAAAAAAGTCCTAATTAATCTACTAAAAGACTACAAGAACTAATAAATGACTTCAAATTTGCATAGTAGATTAATATAAAAATTGATTGCACAAGTGTCCCTTGTTGTTTGAAAATTCACATTACAGGACTTTGCTTTTATGGAAGACCAACGCTGGTACTGGTTTGGTAATGGAAAGAAATCTGAAGAGAATTTTCACCTTTGCAAAAAGGGAGCAAGCACTTATGGAGGCCATGTACCCCTAAAGTTGAGAGTGGTGCCCCCCCAGATCCTTCCCTGGGAACCACACTCAGACCCTCAGCATCAAGCCTCAGAGCTTCAACCTGTGCCTGTGAGCATCTATGCTTCATCTCCATTTATGTTATGTAGCCATTACCAAGATGTGTCCTAAGGGATCAGAAAGCCCAAGAGACATTATTTTTTGGATCTGGGAATGCTTGAAAGGTTTTCCATATAAACTAATGATAAACACTCCTTTGTTGTACACCATTTCAGCTTATTGAAGGTTTTCATAGGAACCGTCTGCTTTCAGATAGCAGGGAAACCTGTATTTCTCTGCACTAGTGATGAGCATTCCAGAAATGAAATTAAGAAAGCACTTCCACTTGCAAAAGTACCAAAAGATAATAAACTACCTAGGAATAAATTTGACAAAAGCAGTATAAAACTTATACTGTGGAAGCTACAAAACATGGGTGAAAGGAATTAAATAAAATCTAAATAAATGGAAAGATGATCTATGTTCATGGATCAGAAGAGTTAATATTGGGAACATGGCAGTATACTTCATATTGGTCTATGTATTCAACAAAATCCCAGCTGGCTTTTCAGAAGAAATTGACAATCAGATTTATATGGAAATTCAAAGGGCCCAATATAGCCAAGACAAAGTAGAAGTAAAGAGGAATGAAGTTAAATAACTCACATTTCTGAATTTCAAACGTTACTGCTGTTGAATGGTATACTGAGGTGCATTAACATTTTCAGGAGTTTCTTTGAGCAAGCATCGGTTTGAATTGGGCAGTATCAAAGCAAAAGTCATTGGATAGGAGCTAAGGGAGAGTTCTTAACAAGGAGACAAGGAAGAAGAGGAAGCAAATTATTTGGCAATAGCTCGAGCGGTTGCCATATAGGGAAAGCCTAGCTGACTGGCTGTCCTTCAGTTGCATCATCTTGGTCTTGAGTACACTGGCTCTGGCATATGTTGTGGTTTGCATATGCCCGCTCCAATGCATTCAAGACACCTCAACCTACCGGGCTTCTTGTCTAATCAACATGACAAACCTGCAGAGATTAAGGCACTGTGGTACTGGCCCAAAGATAGATGTAGAAAACCATGGATAGAAGAGAGAATCCACAAGTAAATCCTTACGTGTTTGGTCAACTGACTTCTAACAAGGGTTCTAAGACCATTCGGTGAGGAAAGAATGTTCTTTTCCACAACAGATGCTGGGGCAAGAGGATGTCCATATGCAAAGGTAGGAAGTTGTACCCCTTCTTCACATCCTACACAAGAACTTTCTCAAAATGGATGATAGGCTTAAATGCAAGAGATGGAACTCTATAAGTCTTAGAAGAAAATATAGGAGTAAATCTTCATGACCTTAGTTTAGGCAAAGCTTCCTTAGATATGAAATCAAAAGCACTTTGATGTCTTCAAAATTGAAAACTTTGGTGATTGTAAAACATCATTAAGAAAATGAACACATCCAATGGAATGGGAAAATAGATCTGCAAACCCTGTATCTTAGAAAGTACATGCATTTAGAATATATAAAGAACTCTCACAAGTCAACAATAAAAAGACAACTACCTTTGGGAAATGGACAAAGGATCTGAATAGATATTTCTCCAAAGAAGATAAGCAAATGGCCAAGAAACACATGAAAAGATGTCAACATCCTTCATCACTAGAGAAAAAAAACAACACCTCAGTATAATAATACTGCTTCACATGCACTCAGATCATGACAATAGAGAATAAAGACAATAACAAATTTGGCCAGAAGAAGGGGAAATTGGAATTGTTGTACAGAGCTGGTGTCAGAAGCCACTGTGGAAAGCACTGTAGTAGCTCCTCAAAAGGTGGCACAGAGCTACCATGGGACTCAGCAATCCCACTGCCAAGTATATACCTCAGAAAAATGAAATTTACATCCACATGAAAACTTGTACTTGCCCGTCTGTATGACTATTCTTCATAATAGTCAACATGTCAAAGTAGCTTCAGTGTCCATCAACGGGTGATGGATAAATAAAATGTGGTGCCTCCCTACTGTGGAATATTTGGTCATGAAAAAGAATGGGGTGCTGACCCACACTACAGTGGTCTGCATGGTGCATACAGGGAGGAATCCTGAACACGTTCTGCTGCATGACAGAAGCCAGTCATCAAGTACCACATATTCTATGAATCCATTTTTATAAAATGTCCAGAACAGACATATCAATAGGGACCAACAATAGATTAGCCATTGCCTAGGGCAGGGGGAAGAGTAGGATGGGTGTGAAGTGGTAGCTAAAGCATGCCACGTTGCCTTTAGGGGTGACAACAATGTTCTAAATTTGATCATGGTGATGATTGCCCAAGTCCAAATACACTAAAATCTGCTGCATTGTATACTTTATATGAGCGAAGTGTGTGGTATAAAAAATATGTCTCAGTAAAGCTGTTAAAACTAAAATTCAGGGGGCACCTGGGTGGCTCAGTGCGTTAGGCCTCTGTCTTCAGCTCAGTTCATGATCTCAGGGTCCTGAGATCGAGCTCCGTATCAGGTTCTCTGCTCGGTGGGGAGCCTGCTTCCTCCTCTCTCTCTGCCTGCCTCTCTGCCTCTTTGTGATCTCTATCAAATAAATAAATAAAATCTTAAAAAAAAAAAAAACAACTAAAATTCAGGCTCCAGATTCTAAAGCACATCCAGGTTGGGCATCTGGGGACAGGGACTCTGGGTAAGTGCCACTATGGCAATGACACCTCTGGGGTCCCCTCCTCGCATGAACTGCCTCCTGAATTTGTTTATGGTCAAGTTTAGGTTTCTCCTGAGGAACTGGGGCTCTAGTACTTACTCTGTGCACACAGCATGGTGTTCTGAAACCAGTGGTGGGCTTTGGAGCCAAATGAAATTGCAGTTACTCCAAACTAGCTTTGAGTTCGACTTAGCTCTGTGGAAGCTCCGAGGCACTGGCATGTCACTGGCTGATGTGGGATATGATCACATTCCTCTGAACATGCAGGAGAAAAAAACTGCAGTTTCCAGACAATGTGAGAGGGCTCAGCAGGTGGGGTTTTGAAGGTGGAGTTCGTTGTTACTATAAATATTGGGGAGCAGGTGCCCCTTCAGATCACTATATTTATATCCTTTGGAGTAAATACCCAGGAATGCAATTGCTGGGTTGTAGGCTAGCTCTATTATTAACTTTGTGAGGAACCTCCATACTGTTTTCCAGAGTGGCTCCACCAGCTTGCATTCCCACAAGCAGTGTAAAAGGGTTCTCCTTTCTCCCCATCCACATCAACAACATCTATTTTTTTCCTGACTTGTAAAACTCTGGGAAGAGCCTAGATGTCCATCAACAGATGAATGGATAAAGATGTGGTATCTACACACAATGGAATATTACTCAGCCATCCAAAAATGGAAGTGTTACCGTTTGCAACTATGTTAGTGCAACTATGATTCTAAGCAAAATAAGTCAAGCAGAAAAAGACAATTATCATACAATTTCACTCGTATGTGGAAATTAAGAGACAAAACAAAGGATCATAGAGGGAGGGAGAGAAAAATAAAATAAGATGAAACCAGAGAAGGAAAAAGTTAAGAGAAAAGTTAAGAGAATCTTAACTCTAGGAAACAAACTAAGGGATGCTGGAAGGGAGGCAGGTCAAAGGATGCGGTAACTGGGGGTTGGGCATGAAGGAGGGCACGTGATGGAATGAGCACTGGGCGTCATATGCAACTGATGAATCACTAAACTCTGCCTCTGAAACTAATAAGACACTATGGGTTAATTAGCTGAATTTAAATAAATTTTTAAAACAAATAAATAAATAAAGATGGAGTCCGGTGTCTGGTCCAGAGTGAGTACCAATACTTTTCTCTTCATCCTTCTCCAATATAGTGGAAATGCTGGCATGGATCTGCAGAGACCGTGTTGAACCCTGAAACAAGCTCATCCATTCTCTTATAACAATGCTAATGATAAATGACAGGCTCTTTTTGAGATCTTTCCTGTTTTCTAGAAGCTTTGCACATCTAACTCACTCAGCACTGCCTTAGCCCCTTGCAAGGAACCTGGGACAAGGAAGCAGGAGGCGGCAGGGGCCTTTGGAGGGTTTTCCGGACAGCTGAGCCAGCCCGAGCTGTCTCAAGGCTTTGGTGCTTGCTAGACTTGGCCCAGAGAGGGCTCCATGTCCTCACTTTGATCTCCGTCCTCCCTCTGGGTCCAGGCAGCGTCCCCATCTTCCTTGGCACATTGTGCTGGCTGGAATATGCTGCTCTGATAAGTCCATTTGATGCTCAGTGTCCTTGGGAGGTCAAGGAATCTGGGGCCCAAGTGTCATCTGTCCAGTGATGGAAACCAGATGCTACCAAGGAGACAGAGCCAAAGGGAAAGCAAGTTCAGTGGAAGGGTCAGGCACTCAGATCCGTCCTCCTCCCCTGGGCAGCAGGCAGAGGAAATGCCGTCAGCCCTGTTTGGGCCGGATACATCTCCCTCACTTCCTTTAGATCTGCATTCCGAGGTGCACCCTCAGCCAGTGCTAAGCACCTACTGTATGCATCCCAGCTCTGCCCTAGGAGGGACCTGGGCGGGGTGGGTAGGCAGGCACAGGGAGAGGACTAGGGATCTACATCTGGTGCAAGCCCCTTATCTTGTCACAGACGGGAAATAGAGTTTGGGAGTTGGTGGCAGTCTGTGGACCCCACTGAGGAGCCCTCCTCTCAGCCACCATGGTCGCGAAAGAACATATCAGCACGTGATTGTGAAAGCTTATACCCCATCTCGTGTATTAAGTTCTGTTACCTGCCAGATACTGACCTAGTGTTTTTTGTACATGATCTCTTTTCATCCTTAAGCCAAAATAATGGTTTTGCTGTTGTTGTTGTTGTTGTTTTAGAAAGAGGACCTTGAGGCTCTGTGGGGCTAGTGACCAGCTAGCTAGCCGCACAACAGGTCAGTGTAGCCACACAGCAGGAACGGCTGATCATTTTGTCCCTTACTCTGCCTGTTGCCCATGGTAGCTATTATGTGTCCCATGGCAACAGGGCCAGGTCCTCTTTGTGGAATGGGGCCAAGGCATCAGCTTAGGAGCTCAAGTCCCAGAAGCTGAGCTCAGGCCCCCAGGTTAACCAGAGTAAAGTGAAATACGTGAGGTTGGGAGGGGGCAGCCATCAGAGTTGTTGTAACTGGGGAGCTGGAGTCGGCTCTGGGAGGTCTGGGTCAGCCTTCCTTTTGTCCAGTATCCTGTGTGGCTGGAGCTGTGGGTCACTGAGGTTTGGAGGTGGATCCCAATTCCGCTCCTTATGAGGAGTGGTTACGTCTGGGAAAAGTTCTTTCACTGCCTTGTGCTTTTTTTGCTCATCTGTAAACTGGAGTCTAGTGCTGGGAAGTGTAGTTAGTTTATTTTCTCAAAATTCTCACTGGGAAGGCAGGGTTTACCTGGAAGAGAACAGTCGAGGCATAGAGAGGGTTTAGAGAAGATTTTGGACAGCTATAGAAGATAAAAATTGATGACTCCTCAAACTCAACACACACAAAACAGACAATCATACCAAAAAATGGGCAGAAGATATGAACAGACACTTCTCCAATGAAGACATACAAATGGCTATCAGACACATGAAGAAATGTTCATCATCACTAGCCATCAGGGAGATTCAAATTAAAACCACATTGAGATATCACCTTACACCAGTTAGAATGGCCAAAATTAGCAAGACAGGAAACAACATATGTTGGAGAGGATGTGGAGAAAGGGGAACCCTCTTACACTGTTGCAGGTTGGTGCAGCCTCTTTGGAGAACAGTGTGGAGATTCCTCAAGAAATTAAAAATAGAGCTTCCCTATGACCCTGCCATTGCACTCCTGGGTATTTACCCCAAAGATACAGATGTAGTGAAAAGAAGGGCCATATGTTCCCCAATGTTTATAGCAGCAATGGCCACGTTTGCCAAAGTGTGGAAAGAACCAAGATGCCCTTCAACGGACGAATGGATAAGGAAGATGTGGTCCATATACACTATGGAGTATTATGCCTCCATCAGAAAGGATGAATACCCAACTTTTGTAGCAACATGGATGGGACTGGAAGAGATTATGCTGAATGAAATAAGTCAAGCAGGGAGAGTCAATTATCATATGATTTCACTTATTTGTGGAGCATAACAAATAGCATGGAGGACAAGGGGAGTTAGAGAGGAGAAGGGAGTTGAGGGAAATTGGAAGGGGAGATGAACCATGAGAGACTATGGACTCTGAAAAACAATCTGAGGGTTTTGAAGGGGTGGGGGGTTGGAGGTTGGGGGAACCAGGTGGTGGGTATTGGAGAGGGAATGGATTTCATGGAGAACTGGGTGTGGTGCAAAAACAATGAATACTGTTATGCTGAAAATAAATTAAAAAAAAATTGATGGCTCAGAAGTGACAAAGCAGGGTCAAGACCCACCATCCTCTCCATCTAGGAGAAAGGAAGTGTCCTTGACCTTGACCTTGAGTGGCTGAGGAAGCAAGGATAAGCAATTGGCTGCCGGGGGTCGTAGTGACAAGTGACAACTAGTGGATGTCTTTGGAGTTGCCAGATAGGTGAGGGGAAGCTCAGTTGGCTCCAGAACCTCTGAAGCCCTCACACTTCTTCCTCTGTTTCCATCCTACTCCTAAGACTTTGAGGTACCTAGGCCTGGCAAGCCTAGCTGGGGAGACACTTACCTAAACATTTTTTCCTTTGCTGTGGAGACACAGGGCTCCTCCCCCTCTCCAGGCACTGTGCTAGTCCTACAAAGATGTGCCCCAGAGGAATGCTTGGTGTGATTTAAAAAAATGAGACTGAGCAAACCAGAGCAAGTATAGTGCTGTTCATGGCGGAAGTATGAATAAGGAAGGCTTCCTGGAGGAGAAGGCAAGTTAGAGGAATCTAAATATGCATGTTTGCTTACCTGGCAGTCAGAGATAAGAAAGGTGTGGAAATTATTATAGTTGTTCATTCAAATATTGCTGGTTCTCTGCTGTCTGGCTACATTCCCAGACCCTTCACTTGCTTTGGCCAGTGAGATGTGAGCTTCATGGAAAGTTCCAAGAGATAATGCATGGTGTGCTCATGCTCTCTTCTTCCTGTTGTTTGTGATCTGTAATAATGGAGAGGAAGCTTCTATAGAGGCCTGAGTTGAGGACTAAGGACAACGAACACATGTCCCCCTCCCCCCTAACTTTGATTATGCAGAGTGTGATTTAGGGGATGCTTGTTGCTGCAGCGAAAACTTGCTTGCCTTGACTGATGCAAATAAGCTTCAGTTTCCACCAGCAATGAAAACAATACAATAAAATACCTTGGGGGAGAAATAGCATCTCTTATCAGGTGAACCCTAAGAGTTCAGTATGGCTATTATATAAAGTATGATATGGAATGTAGGAGAGGTGGGCAGGCTGAATACTGAAGGCTCTCCTGAATTTACCCAGGAGCTCCATGTTTCCCTTTCTTGCAAGCCAAGGGGAGCCATTAAGAGTTGCTTAAAAAAAAAAAAAAAAAAAAAGAGTGGAAGCTATAATGTGGAGAATGGGTTGGAGGTGGACCCACCTTGATGCTGGAACATCAGGGGAGGAGTCTGTTCGAATAGTACAGGTGAAAGGTGAGGTGGACTCTAGTGAAGCCATGGCATGGGGTTGGGAAAGAGAATTCATCCAGCAGAATCTTTAAGACATGATGGTGGCTGAGGGAGGAGAGGGCAATTTCCTCCCAGACCTCTGCTCATCCGTCTTCTTGGCTCACTGTCTTCTGATCAATGCTTTTGTATTTGTTGTCTGTTTTGATGCTCAAGACTGCCCTCAAAATTCAGCTGGTCAAATAATATTTCCGCTTGACATATGAAGAAACTAAGTCTCAGAGAAGTGCATGGGCTGCTTAAAGATCCAAGGGCCTGAACTCAGGTCTCCTGCTAGCCAAGCTGGTCTCCTTTCTCCAAGTCTCTCTGACCTCACTTACTCAGATGTTTCAAGGGTAGAAGTAGGTATTTTGGGGAGCAGGGTGGGGAGCACCCAGGTAAGAGGAAGCTTGTAGGAGGTGGAGCTGTTGCTTTCTAGCCATACTTACCAGGCTGATTGATCTGTGAGTGTTCAAGCATATGCTACATACATAAAAGGCAATATGCTCGAAGGAAACCCCATATACCACAGTCTAGGTTTATAAGACTCAATGAGTGATTTTTATTCCACTGTTAAAGGCTTTTTTTCCCCCTTCTTGCTCTATCAAACTATTCCTTATGGGGTTTCTTAAAAGAGCAATCTCTGTCTCCCATGATGCTTTTAAAATGCAATTTATTGCACACATTTTATTAGCATTCTGCTGCTTAGGAATGCAACCCATGATCAAAATGACACACATCCTCTCATAGAGTTATGGCCGCTCAGGATGTCATTAGTTTAGTATTTCCAGTTGTGGTCATGGTTGTTTTAGACAGGAATAAAGTGAGACCAGTCCATTGTATGTTTTAAAATGGCTTAATTTCTCCAAGTCAAACTCAAGGTAAAATATTCTGTAACTTCACCGGCACAGAGGCCGGTAGGACTTGGAGAGATAGCAGCTGGGAGCCCTGGCTCCTCATTCTGTCCTTGACACCAAGCACCATACACCACTGAGACCCAGGCCAGGCTTTGCCTTCTCTGAGTCTCACTCTCCTTTTCTGGGAGAGGCCTTGGGTGGCACTTCTGTATTTATTCTTTTAATTATTCGTATCCTTACTTAATCTTTTTCAGCTGCTACACCATTCTCCCCAAAACAAAATATTATGCGGAAGTCCAAAACGTAACTCAAATAAGAGCAAGCAGCTCTTGAAATCCTGTGTTCCAGGCCGTGGTATTTCCATGGGAGACCTTGGGAAAGAAGGCTATGGGGGATTTTTGAGGCTTAGATGACCACTCATGTGGATTCTAGCTTGGGGTATGCGTGGAAGTTTCTCCAATCTCCTTCAGTTACTGAGTAGCTCTGAGAACTCAGGTAGGTCACACAGCTGCTTCTCCTTATCTGTAACAATTCATGTTGCACTTGAAGGGTTCTGACATTGGAAAAATCCAGCACATCCTTCCAATGCACACGTGTTTCATGTGCATCGCATTATGTACGTGAATGCTGTTTCTTCCTGAGCACTAAATCCATGCTGGGACTAACAAAAGAATTTTCATGTATTAGTGCATTGACTTCTTACAACACTACCCACAAGGTACTTGCATTCTCCTCAGTTTTTAGATGCAGAAACTGAATCTCAGATTGAGATTGAGGAAATTGTTCAAGGTAAAAAAGCTATCTGAGGGGTCTGGAGAGGCGAGGGGTGGGAGGTGGTGGGTTTGGAGAGGGCATGTATTGCATGGAGCACTGGGTGTGGTGCAAAAACAATGAATACTGTTATGCTGAAAATAAATTAAAAAAGAAAAAGCTAGTAAGTGGTAGATAAAGATCTGGCAGTTTTATACATAATTGGTATAGATCTTGTCTGAACACCCAGCCCAATCTTTTAAAAAGGCAGAAGCTCAATCTTGCACTTGCTCTTTGTATAGTCTGACACAGTAGGGCTGGATAATGTGGTGGATGGATTCTAGAATTGTCCCCATGACCCCTGCCTGCTGGTGTTCATTCCCTAGGGTGGCCAGGACCTATGGCTTGCCTCAAATGATCGAACACAGCAAAGGAGACAGGATGCATGTGATTACATTACAGAAGATTGTAGCACCCTGTTCTGCTGGAGTCTCCCTCTCGCTGGCCTGATGAAGCAAGTGGTTCTGTGGGGTGCCCACATGACCAGGAACTGAGGGCAGCTGAGGGTGGCCTTAGACTTCAGCTGATGGCTAACAAGAAACTGTCCCACAGTTGCCAGGAACCTAGAGCGTCACTAGCCAAGTAAGCTTGGAAGCAAGTCCTTGTCCTGTTTAGTCTCTGGATGAGAACACAGTCCTGACCCTGACCAATTCCTTATTGACAGGGGATCCAGGTAAGCTGTGTCTGAACTCCTGATCATAGATACTGTGAAAGAATAAGCATGTACTGTGTTAAGCTGATCAGTTGGGGGTAATCTGATGACACAGCAATAGATAACCAACAGTCGAACTTTCGATGTTTTTCCTTTTTGTTTTTGTAATCATCACTATAATCCAAAATAGCCTTCTATCAAAAGAAAAAAATTAGAGACAGTGGATTTTCAGACAGCAGAAGGGAGATGATTTGATGTCCAGAATCCAGGTCTGGCACGATCAGTGCCTTCAGACCTAACTTGCAAGCACTGGCTTCATGTTTTCTTGTGGGCACAGCCCCTTCACCCAGCCCCACACTGCCTGCTGATGTCCTGCTGAAAATGCTGTGGCAGAGAATAATGCATACTCTCCAAAGTGGTTTCCTGTTGGCCCATAACCATCCCACTCCTGTGGGTGGTAGCACTAATTTCTTTGAGGACCGCCCCCGCTCTCTGCTCCTGTAAATTATGTGGGATCTAGGAGGAGTCAGCACAAAATACTCATCGTGCTGCATGTCCTATTTCCCCAGCCCCAGAATGGGTTCAGGGATAAACACAAGACCCGAGCAGGCCAATGGGATTTATCTCTGGAACTCCCATGAGGCCTGCTGGGACAGTGACACCTGCTCTTTCCACAAGGACTGCTGTCCTCTGTGAGGTTCATGCCAGCATACGTAGGGTGTTGGCATTTTCCCCACTTTGCAGATAAGGAAATTGAAGCATACAGAGAAATGTAGTCATTTATCTCAAGTTTTCTACTAGTGACCATGGAGCTGACCTTGGAGCTCAGAACTCTTTGGTTCTAAAGCCAGCTTGGAGCTACTGATGGCAAAGCTAACAGTAACAAAGCTGTCCAGTCATCACTGGGATTACTCAGCAGGAGGCATAAATAGTACCTACTGGGCACTGCTCCGTGTTCATGATGATGGAGGTGGAGGGGTGAGCCAGTCCTGATCAGGCTTCCTGGGAACCTTCTGTCTAGTTAGTGGCAAAGATGCAGAATCACAACAGTGTCAAATAGGGTTCTTTGCACTTATCTTGAGGCCCACCTCCCCATTTTATAGGTCAGGAAATTGAGGCCCAGAAGGAGCTGCCTAAGACCTGCAGATGGTGGGTTCCAGAAAGTTTACATGATAACCAGGGCTGGGATAAGATCCCATGATCCTGGGATCGAGCCCGACACCGGGACCCTTGCTCAGCAGGGAGTCTGCCTCTGCCTCTGCCTCTGCCCCTTCCTCCTGCTTGTGCTATTTCTCTCACTGTCTCAAATAAATAAATAAAATCTTTAAAAATAAATTAAATTAAAATAAATGAATATGAAATGAATGAAATGAAATGAAATGAAAAAATTAAATTAAATTTAAAAATTAAATTAAATTAAAAAATTAATTAAATTAAAAAATAAAAATAAAAAAATGAACGAATGAATGAATGAATGTGGCTTTCAAACTCATATCAGGGAGATCATATGATAGTTGTCTTACCTATTCCTACTCCTTACCTACTCCTTACCTATTCCTTACCTGTTCCTACTCCTTACCTATTCCTTACCTGTGCCTCTCACTCCTACCTCGCACCAGTCCTGACCTGACTATCAGCCATGCCTCTGACCTCAGGATTCCCCCAGAAAGCCTGTCTTGATGCATTCCTACAGCATGTCAGATTCATCAACTGTTTATTCTTTTTTTATTTTAATTTTTTAATTTTTTTATAAACATAGAATCTATTTTTATCCCCGGGGTACAGGTCTGTGAATCGCCAGGTTTACACACTTCACGGCACTCACCAAAGCACATACCCTCCCCAATGTCCATAACCCCACCTCCCTCTCCTGACCCCCCTCCCCCCAGCAACCCTCAGTTTGTTTTGTGAGATTAAGAGTCACCTCTTCCACCTCAGCCGCAGCAACATCTTCCTAGGAACATCGCCAAAGGCAAGGGAAGCAAAGGCAAAAATGAACTATTGGGATTTTATCAAGATCAAAAGCTTTTGGACAGCAAAGGAAACAGTTAACAAAACCAAAAGACAACTGACAGAATGGGAGAAGATATTTGCAAATGACATATCAGATAAAGGGCTAGTGTCCAAAATCTATAAAGAACTTAGCAAACTCAACACCCAAAGAACAAATAATCCAATCAAGAAATGGGCAGAGGACATGAACAGACATTTCTGCAAAGAAGACATCCAGATGGCCAACAGACACATGAAAAAGTGCTCCATATCACTCAGCATCAGGGAACTACAAATCAAAACCACAATGAGATATCACCTCACACCAGTCAGAATGGCTAAAATCAACAAGTCAGGAAATGACAGATGCTGGCGAGGATGTGGAGAAAGGGGAACCCTCCTACACTGTTGGTGGGAATGTAAGCTGGTGCAACCACTCTGGAAAACAGCATGGAGGTTCCTCAAAATGTTGAAAATAGAACTGCCCTATGACCCAGCAATTGCACTACTGGATATTTACCCTAAAGATGCAAACGTAGTGATCCGAAGGGGCACATGCACCCTAATGTTTATAGCAGCAATGTCCACAATAGCCAAACTATGGAAAGAATAGATGTCCCTCAACAGATGAATGGATCAAGAAGAGGTGGCATATATACACAATGGAATACTATGCAGCCATCAAAAGAAATGAAATCTTGCCATTTGCGACAACATGGATGGAACTAGAGCGTATCATGCTTAGCGAAATAAGTCAAGCGGAGAAAGACAACTATCATATGATCTCCCTGATATGAGGAAGTGGTGATGCAACGGGGGGGGGGGTTAAGTGGGTAGGAGAAGAATCAATGAAACAAGATGGGATCAGGAGGGAGACAAACCATAAGTGACTCTTAATCTGTTTATTCTTTTTTATAACTTGTTCCCAACAGACTTTTACAGGAATATTACACCTCTTGAGGTTTTAAAATCAGTCATCCACCAGCTCAGAGACTCTAGGACAGGGGATTCTGCTCACCTAATTGTCCTGGGCATTGCTTCCTTCGTATCATATTTTAATCAATCAGAGACCAGGGTTTTTAAGACTCCTCCTATTTGCAGAGACATTAATCTGTCTGTGTTTTTTTAAATCCTGCCATAGACTCCGTGAATTAGAGTAAGAATGAGGGGCTCAATGCCCCCAAATGGGTCCCTTTTGCAGGTGGAACAACTAAGTCTCAGCGAGTCTGTGTCATTCGTGCTCAGACCTCTGATGAACAGCATCAGCTCTGAAACCCAGCCTCCCGGATCCTCCGTAACCCTAGAATCATGGCCCTTCCCTGCTGTGCTTTACACTGTAAATAAATCCCTTTCTGTGGGGCCAATCAGGAATGCTCTGTGATGTAGGATTGGAGTCGAGCCAGCAAGGATGGATTTATTCTGCACACGGTCACTTCTATGAGGCAAAAGTTTAGGCTCCCCTTTATTTTGACAACCTTGGGGCTTTGTAAGAAAGGAGAGGCACAGAAATACATAAATGACTCTATTTTTTTTTTAACTCAGTCTTACTCGCATTGTCTCCCTTCCCTTGGAGACTGTGTGGCTGTGTGTCACTGGGAGGATGGAGACTGCAGAAGAAAACCCAGTCAGGCCTCTTTCAGAGCCTCAGGCCACGCCGCTCTGCTCTTGGCCATGCCTCAGTGGCCCCATGTTACAGTTGCGGGATGAACTCTAAAAGGAAAACAAAGGGAAGCTTTGCATGTGTCCTTGGGAGATACATTTTCATCAGTCAGCAAAAATCAAATAATTTGTACAAATATTTGGGGAAGGACTCATCCCTGCCTTTAGAAGGGGGAGAAGTCAAAGGCCGGAGATGTTCGGTGATGTTTACTCTAAACTATCCAAATATTAGCACTGTGCTCCAGCTGAGGAGGGCAGAGGGGTAAATAAACACCCAATCCTACAGCCTCGTCATTGCCATGCAGAGTGCAGCGGGAGTTAGCAGTAGGAACAGACTCTCCCGGTGGAATGTTCTGGTTGATGTGGTGTGGGGGAGAGAACGTGACGTGTGGAGTCGGGCAGAGGGCACTTTGAATCCTACCTGAATCATTAGGAATCTGCAACCCAAATGAGGTGTTTCAGTTCCTGTGGACTTCGTTTCTTCCCCTATAAAACGGGGATGCGAAATTTAGCCAGAAGCCCTCTGGGACCGAACGTGCTGGCCTGTGTAATTGTTCCTAATACACCACAGGTCCTCAACATATAGGATTCCCCTTTCTACCTGCTTCCTCTAGCTGAAACCAGGCTCCCACTCACCCCACCCCACTCCCTGTGCTGTATGCTTTTGGGCCCTGGACAGTTGGGCCCCCAGACACAATGCCTGAGGGAAGCGCTGGGTAATAGCAGTTTATTTTAGAAGCAGCCCCGGGAAACAGGAAGAAAGAACAGAGAAGGGGACATGGGGAACAGAAAACCCATGGGAATGTGTGTCATGGAAGTGATCTTGATTTTGTTGGGCCATCTGAGATGTGTCCAGAATGCTTTCCAGAAGTATCCCTCTGAGAACAGAGGGCCAGTGCCCTGATCCACTGATGGAGGGTGACTCCTGGGACGTAACCTTCACCCCCCAAGTTCTTCTGGACTCTGCACAGAAAATAGGAAATACAGAAGCTCTTCTGAGTCCAGGCATTTCTACCATGGTCCACCACCACTGTGGTCAAAATCAGACGTGAGTCAAGGGGTTTTGACACCAGGACCCAAATCAGCTGCTCCATGAGACCTAGGACAGACTTTGCATGGCACATCTCTTGTCCCTTGGCTGTAGAAACTGAGATTTGACTCTGGCTGCAGTACTTAGTGGCTGAAATGTCTCTTTTAACATTTCAAGCTTCAGTTTCATCCCCAAACTGGGAGGCATCAGTGGGCATTGAAAGGGTTAACAACTATTCAAGAAGCAGGAGAGTGCCAGGGAGGAGAGAGAACCCTTGTGGGCTGTACTGTGTGTCCTTGTGGATGTGAAGGGCAGTGGCAAAGTGATAGTAGTGGTCTAGGTGGTGGTGATATCAGGAGATTGGAATTTGCTGGAGCCTGGAGATTTACCCACAATCCAGCCCACTCTAGAGCCCCATTCTGCAAAGTAAGTTCTGCAGATCAGCAGAAGCAGCCTTACCTGGAACCTGCTAAGAATTCAGACTCCCCACTCCCTCCTCCCAGAGGGAGGGATCAGAATCTACCCAGTAGTGAGATCCCCTGGCCATCTGCATGCCGCTAACTGAGAAGCCCTAGGCTAGTGGGAGGTCTCTAGGCTGGTGAGGATAGAAATGAGGGCTTGGGCACTCTTTAACTGGGGTGGTAGAGAGGGAGGAGGGAAAGGCAGGAGTTTCTAGGTTGTTATCATCTTTCCTTTTTCCTTCCAGGATCTGTGGGGCAGAGATTTGAAGCTATCCCAGAAGCAGGAGACTCATTGCGCCTGGAACTCTGGTTAGGCAAGAAGCTTTAGATTGGTGAGTCATTAGCACATGGTAAGAACAACTAGGATTTATTGGATGCCTTTGATGTGGAGGTAATGGGCAGGCCCTTTCCATGTACTGTCTCCTTTGATCTACACAACACTGGAAAGTGTGGTATGGTTATTAACCCATTTTACAGATGAGAAGGCTGTGATGTGCACAAGTTATTTTTTGACCTTGATCATTCAGGTAGCAAGCAGAGGAGAGAGAATTCAAAACCAAGTAGGCAGAGATGAGAGCATTTTCTCTGCCCAATGATGCTGTTTTCTACATAGAGAGACATGCAATTTCTAGAACATTCATGTCAATTGTTTACTAATAAATGTCACCTTGTATCACCTTGGTATTCTTAAGTAGAAACTAGCATTGTTGTTTTCCTTTTTTGCTGATAAGACACCTGAGACTCAGAAAGCTCATGTGAGTGTGGGAGCCCAATAGACAGCAAGTTGTAGAGCGAAACTGCAGACCTGACCTGAACAATACTACAGACCTGAACATGGCTCAATCCTCCAAATATTGTGATGTGAGCTGCCTATTTGATACCCATTTCCTTCCTCTTAGTTTACAAAACCCTGATTTTTTTCAGCATGGCAAAATACCCAGCCTCAGGCATTGAATCATGATTGATTGAAACTAATTACGACAATTCTATTAATCATAGCATGGCATTCTTTTTTTTCTAACCTCCCTTTAAGATAGAAGTGCTTTGGTAACGGATGTGATAGTTGGACTGACAACAGCCATTTTGCAACCATGAAGCAACTGGTAAGAATGGCGAGAAAATGATTAGCAGGAGATTTGGTCTCTCCTATCCTGACCAAGCTGTGCAACCAATACTAGGAGCTCTCTACTATTTTATTTTAGATTTATTATTTATTTTAGAGAGAGAAAAAGAGAGGGAGCAAGAGAGCACACATGGGAGGTAGAAGGGCAGGGGGAGAGGGATAGAGAATGTCCAGCAGGCTCTGCACTGAGCATGGAGCTCTATATGGGGCTCAATCTCACAACCCTGAGATCACAATCTTAGCCAAAACCAAGAACTGGACACTCAACTGACTACACCATCCAGGTACCCCAAAACTCCTATTTTTAAGCCAATATTAATCTCATTTCCTACATATGTCTGTGAACACATTCCTAACTAACAAACACATCCTTCTAAAAATGAGGTTAGTGGTTGTATTGATTCAATGATGCCTATGTGAGAAGAGTGGAGAACACACATTCAGCACTCAGTTATGGTGGCCATTATTATCTTACTCTGTGGCTCTGCCTGAAGGCTGAGAAGCTTTTCCCATTTCCCGGGCTTATGGTATTCTATATGGGTCTCCTCCAGTCAGAGCTTATCCCAAGCCAATTAGTCCTCAGGTTTGTTTTGTTTTGTTTTTCCTAGAGAAAGAGGGCACCTGTGCATTTGAGTTGGGGTGGGAAGTAGAAAGGGAATGGTAGAGGGAGAGAGAGAATCCCAGGCAGACTCCATGCCCAGTACAGAGCCCAAGACAGGCCTACATCCCACGACCCTGAGATCATGATCTGAGCTGAAACTAAAAGTCAGATGTTTAACCAACAGAGCCACCCAGACATCCCAACCCTCAGCATTTGAACTCATCTCCTTGTTGTCTGACGTGCATCATTTTGTCAGCCTCTCCCTAAGACTTTGCCAGATGAGGGTGGGAATGCTCTAGAGAGTCTCACAGAGAACACATAATGGATGTCTTCTTCTCTTCCAGCTGCTCCTGGTGTCTCTGAATGGGCTGTTCCTGGTGAATCTCAGACCCAGGATCCATTTGCAGAGTGATGTCAACCCAGGCTTTGTCCTTTGGGTGTGGAGGGGCCTGGGGAGCAAGAGTCTCACACAGGTAGAGTTAGACAGTGTTCTCCACTTTGGTACCACCTGCTAGAATGCTGAGTGGTAATTTGTTCCTCCAAATATCTGGTAGCTGCTTGCTTTTGAAACCTCATTTGTACTCCAGACATGTTTACTATATGATTGAGGAAATGAAGGAATGAATCTTCAACTGCTTTTTCAATTATCTGTAAAAATCTCCCCATAGAGCCCTCAGAATCTTTTTATACACACCATGCCCAGGTTCCTCCTCATTATCCTCTTCCTTAAATGGCAGATATTGGAAGAGAACATTCTTCCTTGGGCTATAACATCGCACAGGTTAGTATAGTGGCCAATTAGGAACAGTAGTGGTAACCAAAATATAGCAGCTTGATTAATGGGCGCGCTGCCCTTAAATTCCTAACTATTGAGCCATTGTGAACAGATGGAAATAGCTTTCTCTGAAACAACTCTATTGCCCCTTGTATAAGGAAATCAGCTAGCCCTTCAAAGATCACTGAGAGGTATAAAAGCACAAAAAATAGCATAAAATCAGAAAGGTGGAAAGAGAAGACAAAGCCAGAATGGAGAGAGATTGGACGGTTTCTCTAGTGGCACCTGACCGATGGTGTCACCAGCTCCCTAATGAGAAGAGATTTGAGTGAAGACAAATAAAACTGCAAAAGATATTACATGCTAAATATACTATACAATTCAATTTAATGATGTATGCTTTATTTTTTGATACCATTTATCCAATCTCAGGTCATCTTTTGGTGTCTTTACAAAACCCTAAGTAAAAGGAGACTTTAGATTGTAGATAATATGAATTGATCAACCTGACACTGAACGATGCCTTCAATGTTCTCGTTCGGTGTTGGAAGAACCAGCGAATAAATTCATGCTCCCAAAGGGTGTTTGGGCAAGGGGTCTTCAGGGAAAGGATATAGTGCACTATACCGATGGCCTCCACTCCTTCTGTTGGGCCATATGACAAGCATGGTGAATGGGAAGTGGGATAAAACTCAATCTTTCCCCTCAGATAGATGATATTCTGGGAGGGTAAGGCAGACATAACACCAGCATGAGCCCAATGACATAAATTTCATGGAAGCTTTGTGTCTGACTCTTTGGGTGGGGGTGGGGAAGATGAGAGTTTGGAAAATACCCATAGAGTTGGGGCCTTTACAATAGAATCTGGGAAGGAATGTTGGTGGTGTGACAATAGAGCATGGTGGGGGCCACTCTGCAGCCTTTGAAGGAGAGTGAGCCTGTTGCATTAGTCATTGGCCAGGCTGTCAAATGCACAGGACAACATAGGAGGGACAGTAGAGGCTGTGCCCTTGGAGAGCTGAGTTTTCTTGGCATGCAGGAGAGAATGATAAAAGATGGCAGTTGATGAGGCTTAGGAGGGGGATTATACCTACTCCTGAAAGGTCTTGTATACCTCACCAAGGGGACCTTGTGTTGCTTCTACAGGCTTTTAGTCATGACATCAACATGGCAAGATTTATAGTTGGACCTCCCAGCAGTTGCCCTCCTGGGGGACAGAGTGGAATAAGAGAACCAGGAAGGCAGTGATTCTTTGATTGCCTCGAGTTTGAAGAGCTTGTGGTCCCCAGAGTGGGGCTCTGATTCTCTAGGATTGCCAGTCTGGTAGGTGGGATCAAGAAGACCTTCTTGGCTGTAACCTTTTAGAAAACGTTGGGCATCAGCCTCTACTGCAGGATGATGTTCAGCTGATCCTTCTCCAACCACGTTGGCAATGTGCGAGCAGCTCTGGGCCAGGATCCTCAATATGGATCCTTGAGAAAGGGCAAGACAAAACTGAATCTCATGGGTCACAGGAGGAATAAATCAGGTCTTCTGACCTTGATGTTGCATGCTCTGTCCATAGATAGACATTGCCTGATAAGTTTTTCTTTCCTTGTTTCTTTCTTTCTCTCTTCCTCCATCTCTCCCTCCCTTCCTCCTTTCCTCTCTCACTCCCTCCATATTTTTCCATTCATCCATCATACATTGACTGAACAGCATGAGCCCACTGTAGTCCCCCAGGGTATCAACTACCTGATGTAACTCCTCCAGCCTCTGAGTTGAGTTCAGCAAATATTTCTTGGGCAGCTTCTATGTACCTGGCACTGTATAAGCCCTGGGGATCCCATGATTGATGAGATATGGGTCCTGTTCCCCAGATCTCTGTCTAATGCAAGAAACAGATGTACAAACCAGAAATTATAGTACACTGAGATATGGGTTAAAACGAGCTATGCACATAGCCCCTGGAGACTTCGTTTCCCCCATATAGTAAAGTAGATCATTTATTTCCACACTCTTTCCAATTCTGACAGCCCTGTGCACCATGCTCTCCGAGGGAAGGATCAGCACACACAGAGCTAGTTCTGTTAGCCTGCATTAACGCCCAGGTCAAGCACTCCTGTTCTTCACTGTCTGCATTTCAGAATTCCTCATTAAATAAGGCAGAAAAAGCTGTGAAAAGTTTATATTTTAAGTCTGAATGCCGTATGAAATAGTAATAGACCCCACACAGAACATTTCATTTGGAATTAAGGGGTTCTCTTTGTCAGTCTATCAAAAGATGCTTCCTGGATGTGCTCAGTGCCTCAGAGGAGTGCATAATGAAACATTTCCAGAGAGGTGGTGAATATTTACATGAGGTAGTAAAAGTTTGATTCACTCATAAAAGAATTCAAGGAAGAGGAAATTTAAAAGTATTGACATATGCATAGGACAAAATAAAATAAACATTAAGGAGATCAGATGAAATGTTATAGTGATTATCTCTGGGAGGGGGGGCGTCACCTGATACTTATTTCCTTTTCTATATTTTTATATATCTTCCAAAAGTTCTGCAATGAACATGCATTGCTTATATTTTTAGAAGATACAAATTACTTTTTTACAAAACTCTTGATGATTTGAAGATTGAATCCTGTTAATGAGCTTCCATCTGTCCAGACCTTTCCTCGAGGGGATTGTGAATTACCTAGTGTGAAGCTCTTTTGTTCCTATAGTGAAACTTCAATAGGTTTGAAATGAATTTATGAGCCGGCGTCCTAAGGAGGCAGAGATGTTATCCTCTGTGCCAGGTGAGAGGAGGGGAGGAAATGCCCGGTTTCTGCAGAAACCACCGCACCCAGGACCTGAGGTTCACCAGCCGCATGAGCCTTGAAGGGCACTCTGCACACGCTTGAACAAAATAGGTCAGAAGTCCAGCCACGCTTGCTATCACAGATAATAATAATGAGCAAAGACAAACGTCTATTCCTTCCCTGTGCTTTCTCCATGGCCCTCTCTCCTCTATATCCCTTATGTGTTAAGTTAGTTTGATGATGATTAGCAGAATGAACAGAGGGGACAGGTTCAGAAACATCTGGGGTTGGGGGTTTCAATTTTCCGGGCTTCGTTCTTTATCCCGTACAAGACTCATACTGCTGTGCTCTGTGAGGAGCTCGTCAGAGGCTGAAGCTTACTCCAGTGAACCAAACTCCCTCACTGACTCATTTGTTCATCCACAAACATTCCCATATATTTAGTTTCATTCTCATGTTAAAGAGCATCTGATGCTCTTTTTGGGGGATGGTGACCTACAGTTCCCCTATTTCATGGTGATCCTGCAAAGATCCCAAGCCTGATCCATTGGGGACTTCTGAAAAGACCTGCGGATGAGGGTCTCTTCAACCGAAATCACAGATGTGTGTACCCATGTTCTTTGTCAAGCCTACATCCAAGAAGGAGGCACAGCAGGCTGGGAAAGAGGGGCGGGGTGAGGGCGGGACTTGCACTTCCTCCACTGGAGCCCTGGGGCCTTTTTTTTTTTTACCCCAACCACTGTGACTGCAAAAGACTATTTTATGTGACAGGAAAGCTGGAAGGAAAGACATCAACACAGTAGCACTGAAGACAAGGTGATCTTTATTTCCTGCTTCATTTTGCCCTGCATTTTAGAAAGGGTTTTATAAAGATCATGTTTGAGCCACTCTCTCCTGAAAGCTCTCAGGGTCCCCAGCGCAGGAGCCTGGGGCCATCAGAGGGCATGAGTCCCCGATTTGTTGAATGTAGGAGGCGCAGATCCCACGGTCTGGCTCACATCCCACCATTCCAACTCCCTTCTCATTTGCCTTCTCTTGTAGACGAGCTGGAAAATTAACAATTTTTGTTTCCCAACTTCCTGTGATTAGCCACTCTGCTCTGTCCTGTCTCCCAGCTAGTGTGGCTGTCATCTGCCCACAGTGCCCCATTGGCAGTCATCTTGCATCCATGAGGCACCAAGGACAAGGAGGAGAGTCAGCACACGGGAATGGCAGTCTTCCTGGAGGAGACTGGGTCCCTGCCGGCCTCACTGAGAGCTCACACTGGCCTCAGCCATCTACCACTGGGTTTCTGGTATTAGGAGAGATAGAAATCCTGTTTGTTTCCATCACTGCAATCAGATTTCTGTTAACAGACAGCAGATCTCCTATCCGATGCTGTAAATGGTGAGGAACCCTAAGCGAGCCAATGGGGGCACAGACAGGACATTGGGAGGGCATCAGTGCTGAGTCTGGTCCCAGGCCCAAGCTCAAAGTCAATATTCCTGGTGTCCCTGGACCTACTCCATGACACGACCAGCTGGGGTTTCTGGTCAATCCAGTGTCTGGCCTTTTGTCTACAAGAAGTTTTTGTTTCCAGGTCAACAAAAAGGATGCTAAGGGTAAATGTTGATATCACCCTCACAGATGAATGAAATGTTGGTACCTGGAATTGCAGAAATGAATCACATCCACTTGAACAAAACCATCCCACTGTCCCAGTGAAGAACACGGACTCGGGATCACATAGCAACTCATTGTGGAGGGAAGCAGGGGTCCTGATACTCTGACACCAAATGCCCTCTGTCCCTATCTCTGCTGGAATGGTCCACTGGTAGTCAAGAGGGGTAGAGAATGAACTAAATAAGCAAATAACTTACCAAAAAAGACAATTTTTCCCCTGACCAAGAAGAGTCTTTATACCTCTGTCAGTAGGAGGTAGGAGGAAAGAAAACCAGCCATTTGGGTTGCAAATAATCAAATAATCAAAATAATTCCTCTCGCATGGCTAGATCTTGAAGTTTTCCCAAGCACTGCTAACGTCACATTTTACGTGGTCCTCATGCAACCACATGCAGTGAGGAGATTTAGCTGTCCTTTACCAGTGGAAAAACCAGTCCTCCAAGCACCCCTGGTCCAGTATCCCTTGTCATGGAGCCATCACCCTGGGAAGAGTCTGAGAATGTTTGATGAGTCTTAGGATCCGACACAGGAATGACCAACAGACCAAGGGACTTCTGGATGAGAGGATATTCTGAAAAGTATGTGATTCAAGGTGCCTCGATGGCCCATTCAATTAAGTGTCCAACACTTTTTTTAAATTTTTTTTTAATTTTCTTTTTCAGCACAACAGTATTCCTTGTTTTTGCACCACACCCAGTGCTCCATGCAATCCGTGTCCTCTCCAATACCCACCATCTGGTTCACCCAACCTCCCACCCCCCGCCCCTTCAAAACCCTCAGATTGTTTTTCAGAGTCCATAGTCTCTCATGGTTGAGGGAAATTGGAAGGGGAGGTGAACTATGAGAGACTATGGACTCTGAAAAAAGTGTCCAACTCTTGATTCTGGCTCTGGTCATGATCTCAGGGTGGGATCGAGCCCCACATCAGCCTCTGTGCTGGGCGCAGAGTCTGCTTGAGATTCGTACATCAATCAATCAATCAATCGATCAATAATAAATGTGAGTGATTAGATTTTTCAAATCACATTCTTCTTACCCTCTTCAGTCATGGTTTAATTCCAGAGTGGCTCTGTCTTCATTTCCAGTTGAGCTTGAAAGAGTTGAGCTCTGCATTTTTATTGTTCTTACTGGCACTTGCCCATCCCCTCCTTCCTTCCCTCTCTTACCAAGGATAATATACTAACATCCACTTGTCTATGGGAAACTACAAAAATCTGAATTCTTTTTGTAAAATGCAAAGAACATTTTGTGAACTCTTCAACGGCTGGGCCAAGGGGTGTCTTTGTCTGAATAGGAGGCTACAGAGGCTGACGAGGGAGAAACAGAGGACATCAGTGGGACACTGGTGATGCCCACAGGGGCTCAGTATGCTCCGCAACATCTCTTTAATGAATTCGCTGGATGCACCAGGCACTTAGAACCTTTTCACTTCCTTGCCTGCTTAAATAATTAGGGCATAAATAAAATAGGCACTGCTTTATTGGTGAGTTGCTTTTCTTTTTCTGCAGGAAGCCATCATGTGATCTAATACAGCCTGTGACATTTGATACAAATGCAACATATTCCCTTTCTCGTCTGTCTAATCCTGGCATTTCCTGGACATCACCAAGGTTATTGATTCTTGGACCAGTGCAAATGTCGATGGGATGTGTCACACTCTAAGGAAATGTCATTTGGAAGAAACAGATCAATACAGTTGATTAATCACATTATAGAGAAATCCGGGATAGAGAGCTGGGATATTTGGGTGTGGAGAGTGGATGACAATAGGGAGGCAATGTGGTGGGGACAGCACCAAGGCTCTGTCCCACTGTCTAAAGGGACCCCTGCACTCTTTTCAGATGATAGAAAAGGTAGTAGCAGGTGTGGGAGCAGGACTAGCAACAATGATGACGATGAGGAGGATGTCCTCCTCAGATAGAGGAGACAGAGTGTGGAAACAGAGCTGTTTCGACTACATCTGTATCTTTGGGGTAAATACCCAGTAGTGCAATTGCAGGGTCATAGGAATCTCCACACTGTCCTCCAAAGTGGCTGCACCAACTTGCATACCCACCAACAGTGTGAGAGGGTTCCCCTTTCTCCACATCCTCTCCAACACACATTGTTTCCTGTCTTGCTAATTATGGCCATTCTAACTGACGTAATGTGGTATCTCAATGTGGTTTTAATTTGAATCTCCCTGATGGCTAGTGATGATGAACATTTTTTCATGTGTCTGTTAGCCATTTGTATGTCTTCATTGGAGAAGTGTTTGTTCATGTCTTCTGCCCATTTTTTGACATGATTATCTGTTTTGTGTGTGTTGAGTTTGAGAAGTTCTTTTTTTTTTTTTAATTTTATTTATTTATTTGTCATAGAGAGAGAAGCGAGAGCAAGCACAGGCAGACAGAGTGGCAGGCAGAGGCAGAGGGAGAAGCAAGCTCCCCACCAAGCAAGGAGCCTGATGTGGGACTCGATCCCAGGACACTGGGATCATGACCTGAGCCGAAGGCAGCCGCTTAACCAACTGAGCCACCCAGGCATCCCGAGAAGTTCTTTATAGATCTTGGATATCAGCCTCTTGTCTGTACTGTCATTTGCAAATATCTTCTTCGATTCTGTGGGTTGTCTCTTTGTTTTGTTGACTGTTTCCTTTGTTGTGCAGAAACTTTTGATCTTGATGAAGTCTCAAAAGTTCAATGGCCAGGGTCACCAAACTGTGGAAAGAACCAAGATGCCCTTCAATGTATGAATGGATAAGGAAGATGTGGTCCATATACACTATGGAGTATTATGCCTCCATCAGAAAGGTTGAATACCCAACTTTTGTAGCAACATGAATGAGACTGGAAGAGATTATGCTGAGTGAAATAAGTCAAGCAGAGAGAGTCAATTATCATATGGTTTCACTTATTTGTGGAGCATAACAAATAACATGGAGGACATAGGGAGATGGAGAGGAGAAGGGACTTGAGTTGAGGAAAATTGGAAGGGGAGATGAACCATGAAAGACTATGGACTCTGAAATACAATCTGAGGGTTTTGAAGGGGTAGGGGGTGGAAGGTTGGGGGAGCCAGGTGGTGGGTATTATGGAGGACATGTATGGCATGGAGCACTGGGAGTGGTGCATAAATAATGAATTCTGTTACACTGAAAATAAATTAAATAAAAATTTAAAAAAACTCATAGAGCTGTTTTGTGAACTATTTGAAATAAAAACTAGTTATTTGTGAACTATTTGAAATAAAAAACTATTTGAAATTAAAAGCCCTAGGTTTAGGGCACTGCTAGACCATTCTTATTACAGAAATAAATGTTAGCTATTATGGTTCTAGTTATGGGAAACTCTCAAATGAGAAGAAAGAACAAGTGCTTTGAAGAAGAGTTAGACAGGGGAGACCTCTGTCCCTGGAGCATGAGCAAGGCGACCCTCAGCAAAGACTGCTGGGCTTGGAAGTTTCTCCTCTCTAAAGCCAGACTGAGGCTCCATTCACCTCTGCTCCCTTGGATGCCATTCCCTTACTCTTGGGGCACTGACTTTGACTCATGCTGTTATGGGCAGAGGTGGCTCTTCCCTTCTCCAAGGACATGCTGTTGTCTAAAGGTCTGGGAGACAAATAGTATTTTGCATCCAATGGACAAAGGGTGAACAGCATTCAAAGATTCCCTTCATTCCTCCTTTGGTCAAGAGGCCACTGAGAATAACAACAGTTTAACTGTCATTGTCATGGGGACTGAGACAATGCCTGCAACCCCAGCACAGTCAGTAACATATAGGAAATGTTCCAGAAACATTTATGAAAGAAATGAACGGAGGAAGGAGGCATGGAGGGAAGAAATGTCAGGTGGTTGGGACAAGAGATGACTGAGACTGCCAGACCCATGAACTATGTGACCTTGGCCACAATTTCTCTCTGCTCAGAATGCTGCCACTTTGGAATTGACTCTAAGACATAAAAAGAACAACAGATGTGACAAATAAGCTCATTTTCTGTTCCAGGTACGGTTGTCTCATAGTGTGATCTCACAATGATATCAACATGTTCTCTTATGCGGCCTCTGAAATTGACAAAAGTTGATGAGGAGAAAGGGTTTTTCTTCCCTCCAAGAAACATTCAGGTGTTAAACCTATAGGTCTTTCCATCTTCCCTGATTATCTGTAAGGAACATCAATGAAAGACCTCGACCCAAAGCTATTCCAGTTTGGGGAAGTAGAAGTAAAGAAGATGCAAGTGTGGGGTCCCTGAAGCTGAGCGCACCCTGGGAATGTGAGGAAATCCCTCTTTGTCTAAGGATCTGAGTGTAGAGCATGGGAAATCGGGGCCTGGTCTGATCCAGATCTTTTTGCCTCTGGAGCCCACAGTGTGTGGCCTGGTCTAGAAACCCCAAAGGCAGATGCACTTTTGGAGAGGGGAGGGGGGATGGCCTCCAACAGCCAGAGAGAGGTTGCAGGATGGAGGGGAAGCCGCCTGGGCTCTGGCTGGAGCATATCCAGGCTATAGTCCTAGCTAGCTCAGCCCCTTAATGACTCCGAGACTCTGAGCCCCGCATGTGGCCAATCTGAGCCTCTGCTGTCTCCTCAGTGAAGTGCGATGGAAACAGCGCTCCCCCAGAGCAAATGTAGGCTTGAGCAGGATGAAGTGGGTAAAGTTCCTTGTAAGGCACCTCCAAAGAGCCAGAACTAGCTGCCCTTCAGTTCGTGGCCTGAGCTAGCAGTCCTGATAAGGCAGCAGGACACCAGAGAAGTGAGGCAGGGACTGACTGTCGCCTGGTCTGTTAGCAGAGGAGAGGACAGAAGTTCGGGGAAGAGTGCCACTCGCTCTACTGGCTCTAGCTCGCTCTGCACCTTACTCCCTGAGTCTGGACGGGCCTGACTCACTGTCTGGTCAGCCCGCTGCCTCTCCTGCCCCTTCTGCTAGCATTGCCCAGTGTCCCCACCTGTTCCTCAGCCCCATCCATGCCTTCTAGAAGGACTCAGCCTCCTCCCGGACCGATGATGTTCTTCTAGTTAATGTTTTTCTCTCCCACCTGAGTACAAACCCTGGGGGGTCAGGGTACATGCCTGGTGATGTCTGCTGAACCCCACAGCCCAGCACAGTGCCTGGTGCTTAGTGGGGGCTCCATGCCATTTTTTTTTGTTTGCATAAAAGATATCAGTGAGTGCACCTGCATGCACATAAAGGCATGTGAATGAATAAATAACTCTTGGGGGCATGCTTCAGGCCTGGGGAAAAGGTAAGATTAGGAAGCAGGGCAGATCAGGAAATAAGAGAAGAATGGAGGAAGCTTCCTCGCGATGGGCGTGCCAGGCTGTGGAGATTGCCATTGGCACTGAAGAGGGCAGTGTCCCTAGGTGGAATGGCCAGCCAAAGAAGGTGTAGCTTCTTGGTAATGTCTGTGCCTCCCTGTTGAGAGACCCTTTGCCATTCATGGAGCATGATGTCTGTGGACCAGAGTCCAGGAACTGGTGAGTGGGACTGAGAGGAACATTCCAGTTGTGAGAGGATCTGCAGGAAGATGGAGGGAAGCCCACAGTGCCATCAGACCCGCCATGGGGCACCTGACCCATTGGCGCAAAGGCCAGGGAAGCATGGCAGAAGCGGGTCCCTGGACTGAGTCTTAGGGTGTGTCGGAGTCCTCCTTACACAGAAGATGGGACCCAGGCTCAGGCTGGCTCAGGGCACAGACGGCTCACTCGATGGCAACTCCAGCAGCCCCAAGGCACCCAGATGCTTTGCGGACACTGGCTGTGGCCATGGGCTGGAGGACCTGGGGTCTGCGACTGGAAGAAGAGGGGCTGAGGAATGGGGGGGGTCTCTGAAGCGGGGAGCTTGCGAACTTGGGTGGTATCTGTGGAAAGGCAACTGGCAAAAAATGGGGCAAGGAGTGCTGAAAACCTGTGGAGTTTTCTCTCACACATGTTATTGGACACGAAGTTCCCACCGCCTGGATGCAAAGCTGGGTGGTTTCTGCTTCTGCCCCGAGTCATGGCTTTTTGTTGCGACGGACATCCTTGCAGAGGAGGCACAGGACTGCAGCTGGAGAGCTCCCAAACCAAACACAAAGAGGGCGAGCTGGGAAGGGGGTGATGCTCTGTGTCTCATCCCAGTCTCGTGAACCCATCCAGGGGAAGATAACTGCAGGGCAACCATTCTCTGTGCCTCGGCTTATCCATCTTTGAAGTGAGGGAAATGACATCCTCTTCCACAGGTGCTGGGGCAACAGCACGCACAATCCTTCTTGCACATTCTCCACCCGAAAGGGGCTTAGTTGC
Organism: Mustela nigripes; assembly: GCF_022355385.1. Lineage (NCBI taxonomy): Eukaryota > Metazoa > Chordata > Mammalia > Carnivora > Mustelidae > Mustela > Mustela nigripes. The sequence continues at coordinate 189,505,616 of NC_081559.1, forward strand.
TGCTTCTCTTTCTACATCCCTGAGCCTTGGTTTTCCTCATTTGTCAAATAGTGAGGTTGAATTATAAGGTAAGAAGAATAAAGAAAGTCACCTTTTCTTAGACCTGATTTGATCAAGATGGTAAAGTCCAGGAGAGCTCCCATTTGGCCTCTGCTAGTTTCCCTGGGGGGCTGGTCTGTAATGGGTATTGGGATGATGTGGATGATAGCTAACACTTCTGGAACACCTTCTAGAATCCAGGCCTCATGTGTTCAGTGTGATATTCAACTTCCTCCTATAAAGGTAAGGCAAGCAGGTGTTCGATCATTCCATTTTTCAGACGAGGAAAGGGAGATGGAGAGGCTCACATGGCTAGGAAGTGACTTAGTTGAGATCCAAGATTTGGATCTCATGTCCTCACTTTCTGTCCTAAATCATCAGTAGAAGTTGGACTGGAACCATGGTCCTTGAGTCCTTCCATGGGAAGCTTTTAGGGTGTAGGGACTCCTGAGGACGACTCTAGCCCGCAGTCTCCCGAGCACACACTCCCTTAGGATACTCAGGGACATTCACAGGCATCAAGCACTGAAAGAAGCTGCCTCCACCTTCCCGAAGTCTCCATTGCTCTTGGAAAAGTGGCCCACCTGAAAATGTGTCTGGGTTCTGTCTCCTTTCCTTTCCCAATTGACCTTTCCAGCTTTTCTGTTCCCATTTCATGAAGGAAAGTCATCTTCCTCCTTCATCCTGAATCTAATCTCTGGGGCATCAGACAAAGAGAGGAATTCTGTAAATGCCAAGCAAAGCAGCTTCTGTGAGAAATGTTGGAGGTGGCATGTGAAACCTTATTTCATCGAGGTAGCAAACGTGTGCAAAGACAAGATTCAGTTCTCATTCTTCTTGTCTATTTATCTTCTATCTCTCTATCCATCTATCTTCTATCCATTCACACGTCCACATATCCAATCGCCCATCTCTCTTAAAACTTGATTTCAGGAAAGAGAAAGTTAACAGAACTTGTGCATTAACAGATCTATTTGAATTTTAAAATAAAGTCAGACTTTCCTGTCAGATAGAAGTTGGATGTGGCTGAGGAGTTTGACAATGAGCACTAGCTTTGACAATTAGGCTACGTGGCAGGTATTTTCCATAAATTAAACAAGTTGAATCAGAGCCTCCAAGGTTTTGACAGATTAGATTTAAAGCACTCATACAAGATTCCAGAATCATGCTGTCCAACTGGGCAGCCGCTAGCCACGTGTAGCTACTGAGCCCTTGAAATGTGGCTAGTACAGGTACTTGAGTATAAAGTATACACTGAAGTTCAAAGACTTAGTATAGGAAAAAGAATGCAAAGTATTTCATTAATATTTTTCATGTTGATTACATATTTAAATGATAATATTTTGAAAATATTGAGTAAAATAAAATATATTGTTAAAATTAATTTTACCTGCTTCTCTTTTAATTGTAGAGTCTAGAAAATCTTCAATGGCCTATGAAGTTTTCATTGCATTTCTACTGGATAGTGTGATGTGCCTTGGAATTATTGTAATATAAAACAAAATTTTTATATGTCTATCAAAAGTGTTAAAATAGTACATGATTTTCAGAATTCTTTTAGAATGTACACAAGCAAAAAACTCCTTTTTTTTTTTTTTAAACAGGTGGGGACATATTGACCTAGAGAAAGAACATGACTTACCCAATTTGGAGGCTGTGTAAAAATTCTATAATGGCCATGGAAGATTCACTTGCAACCTGTAGAGTTGGACAGAGTTCTCATTTCTTCACATCCCCACCACATTTATTCACAGGCTCCTTTCTAAACTCAGCCAAGAGCCTATCCATGGGTTGCAGAGTTGAAGCTCAACAAACTTGATTCCCAATGAGTCATGGAATGTTGTGGCCACCACAAGAATCCATCAGCCCCTGTGGTGGCCCCTCCAGGCCATTGGGATGCCTGTAATCCACAAGTAACCATCAAGACAGCCAAGTTTGGACCCATTTATAAGGTAAAGTAAAATATCTGCCTCTTTGGTTCACATATATAGGCTTTGGTCCTTCCTCTATAAAGCCCTAGGAGCAGAGAATCATAGCTTCAAGGCAACTCAGAAATTCCCCAAAGCCTCCCATTGCTGAGCCTTCTCCTTGGGGGTGTGGCACCTTTACTCATCCAGGAGATCAGAGCAAAAGTCTTAGAGTCTCCTTGACTTGTCTATTTTGCTTGCCTTCTGCACCCAACCCATTGACAACTTATCGGTTCCACTGATAAGTATCTACCAAGGACACCATGGCTTCTTACTTCCTCTGCCTGGTGGCCTGACCCAGGACACCTTCAGTCCTCAGAAACTTTTATCAACCACTCATAACTGTCTCTCTAATTCAGCCCTTCCCATTCCAGGCTAATGGGATACTCCACCTACACTTTGGGGTGGCTTATAGTGTCTATGTGCTCAGACCCTCCTCAGCTGCATACAGCACTGAGGTAAATGTCAGAGGAAGACCTTCCCATGGTCTAAGGGTCTCATCCTGGCATAAAGGGTCTCATCCTGGCATAAAGGGTCTCATCCTGGCCTGGAGACTTCTCATAACTCAGCTTAATTACAATGGTGGCTCCCCCCTCAGGAATGCCCTTTTCCAGCCTGGTTCTTCCAACAACTCTGCTTGAAAGCACCTGGTGGTGAGGACTTCCCCACCTCCTTCCATAAACTAGCACCTCCCCCTCCCCTGCTCTCCAGTTCCAGTCACCTTACTCTTGAGCTCAGTTCCTGGGACTTCCTGGAGCCACTTACCACATGCTTGGTGACTTAAGAGAAAAGATGTTTATTCTTTCAGAGTTATGGAGGCTAGAAGTCCAAAATCAGAGCATCATCAGGGGATTTTCCTGCAAAGGGGAGTACACTTGCTCTCCTCTTCTAGCCTCTGGTGGCTCCTGAAATTCCTTGGCTTGTGATCGTGTCCCTGCAGACTGTACTTCCATATCCGTGTGGACTCTTCTGTCTCCTATAAGCAAGCTCTCCTCAAAACTGGAGTTCCCCTTAATTGAGGAAGACCTCATCTTGACTCTTACCTTAATCACATCTCTAAAGACCCTATTTCCAAATAAGGTTACACTCTCCAGTTCTAGGTGGACATGAACTTTGGGGGTACATTTTCAACCACCACATCCTTCTTCTTTATTGTGTGTTAGTCTTCTAACTCCCATTATGAGCATGCAAGCTCCCCAACTGTGGAGATGGGAGTCTGGTTGTCACTGTGATGGCTCCTGTGGGTCCTGCCCCATCAAAGGGGCTTGGTAATAATGTGTGGGCTGGACGAGGCATACCAGGGCCCCTCAGAGGCTGCCTCTATGTCCTTGAGGGTATCACTGATATCAACAGCACCCAAGGAGCTTGAGGATTCCCTCCCTCCCCAGAGCCCCTGTAACCAGGGGGCACTGTCCCTGGGGAGAAGCTGAAAGAGAACCCCCTGGGGCCACTCCCTGAACCAGCCCAGCCCAGTGGCACAGCTTCAAGTGCGCTCCTTCTGCATGGCCATTTTTAAATGAATTACCTTCTCTACATTTGTTTGTTCTGATTAAAAAGGGAAAGCATGGGTTGGCTTGACCAGGTGGGTGGAAGATTATTAATGTCTTAGCTGTAGTTTTGGATTTGTTACTTGTTTTCCCATCATTTTTGGAGTTGAAAGGAGGGAAACAAATTACATGAAAAGGTACTGCAAGCTCACTGAGAAGAAGAAGCCAAAGACTGAGCAGTTGAAATATGAAGAAGGGGGGAAAAAGCATCTATTATCCCACGACCCACAGACAACTGTCCTTGGCTTATTTTCAGTCAGTTTTCTATACGGTATGAATCCTGGTGAAAATCCGACCCTCTATGCAATTTTAAATTGTGCTCTCTTTCCCTTAAATTAGACCATAAGGGTTTTTCATCTCATTAGAAACTAGTAACAATTACAGGGTGTTACAGAGGGGTTATGCCGGAGTGGGGCCAAGCTCTCTACCTGATTCACTCCCCTTATCACAGCCACTGCACAGTGGGACAGAGTCAGAGACAGAGGGTTGGATGGGCTCTGGGGTGGGAGGACCTGGGCGTCCATTCAGCTTTGTGGCACCCGAGCTGTGCAACTTTGAGCAAGGTGGCTGTGTTCCTGGGGCTGCTGTGTGGCTTAAGACAACAGGCATTTATTCTCCCAGCTCTGGCTAGAGGTCTGAAATCAAGGTGTGGTCAGGGTCATGCTATCTTCGCAGACTCTCTGGGAAGAATCCTTCTTCCCCCGTTCCAGCTTCTGGCGGCTGCTGGCAACGCCTGGTTTATACACTCCACACCCAACTGGCTGCCCCCATCTTCACACGAGCTTCTCCCCTGTGTGTCTTTGACGCTGTGTCTTCACCTGGCCTTATAAGGACACCAGACACTAGACATAGGGCTCACCTAAGACAATCATATCAATCAGGGCAAGTGAATCATTTCAACTAATCATAACTGCAAACGCTGTATTTCTAAATATAGTCTCATTCTGAAGTTCTGGCTGGACATGGATTCTGGGGGACATGATTCACCCCAGGACAGTGAGTCACCTCTCTGTGGTTCTCCCCTCATCATCTGTCAGATGCACAGACTAGTGCAATATCAGGTGAGGATTGACACGAGCACAAGAGGCTTAGAATAGCAGCAGTGCATTGCAACCTCTAGGGCCATGTTTGCCATCACAATGAAGCACTTTTTCCATCATTCCCCCAGTCCAATGAGGAAGTAGTGCCACAGAAGTACTACAGGATGCTTGGCACCCTTCAACCCAGGATGACCCAGCTGGCAAAGTTGGGGTTGGTGTGGAAATTCTGGGAAAACTGTAGTGGGTTGGGTCCCTGGAAGCCGTCAACAGAGTTACTCTGTGGGAGAGGCACATTGCCCAGATTGAAGATACTGGAGAAAACCCCAGGAGGGAAATCAGGATAAGATGATGAAAACGTAGTCTAGGGAACAAGAAATGAAACAGCCTGTCTGGTCCTCATAGTAACAAAGTGTGTGGCCTCTGCTCTTGTGAACGAAGATAGCATCAGTACACACATTGCTGAGATACTCTGCAGACCCGGACCCGTGAAGGGAATGACCACCTGACCACAGTCTGGGTGAAACCGGACAGACCGGCGCCAGAAACAGGTCAGTCTTGAAGTTTTCCCAATCCCTGACCAATCAGAAGAACTCATGACTTTGAGGCTTTTACCCTTGATTTTTGCCCTTAAAAACTCTCCCTCACAAGCCATCCGGGAGTTCGGGAGTTGAGCATTAGCTTGCTATTCTCCTGGGGTGACACCACACCAGTAAATAGCCTTTCTTCACCACAAAAGCCCAGAGTCAGCTTTTTATGACCTTGGCGTCCACCGGGTGGAGGAATGTTTGATTACACCCCACAAACTCATACGTTAAAATCTAACTCTCAGAGTGATGACGCTAGAAGAGGGGACCTCTGAGAGGTGATTAAGACAAGAAGGTTGAGGTCTTTTCAATGGGATTGGAGCCCTTACATAAGAGACCCCAGAGAGCTCCCTGTCCTTTCTGTTCCGTGAGGACACAGTGAGGAAACAGCTGTCTCTGCTCCAGGAAGCAGGCCTCCTGGAACCTAGACAGAACCTAGACAGGCTGGCACAGTGTGCTTGGACTTCCAGGCTCCATGACGGTGAAAAACAAATTTCTGTTGTTTATGAGCCACAGGGTCTCTGGTATTCTGTTACAGCAGCCCAGACCGACTAAGACAGACACATTGCCTTTTTAGGAAATAGTATCAGAGAGCAATCAAGAGAAGAGGCTTTCACACCAGCCAGCGCTGAGGACACTCAACTGTAGCCCCAGCTGTGTGGCCCAGAGTGAGTTGCTCCAACCCTCTCAGGCTCCCTTTTTGAGCTCCGACGTTGGACCCAGACTTGCCCATCTCACAGGACAGTTGTGATGCCAACACAGAGCAAAGCAGAGTTCTTAGCCCACAGGAAGCCCCCAAAAGACACACAGAAGATGAGAGCTGTCCCTCTGCTCCATTTAAATCCTGTCTTCTGATTTGACATGTCCATTTCTCTGCTTCAGAAATACCCCTCATTGTTTCTCTTTTTGCGGAAGTCATATATGTTCATTATAGAACAGTTAGAACACAGAGATAAGCAAGGAAGGGGTATTAGTCATGTGTAATGTCATCATCCAGAAATAAAACCTACTAACTTCCCTTTTAGTGTTGCATATGTATATATGTAAATATATACACATAGAACATGCATTTTAATGGGATATTGCCATCTTATCTCAGCTATATTCTCATATATTTTCATGTAAATATATATCCTTCACCACATCAGGCAGCTGTATGGTGGTTTTTTCCTGTCTTATCCATGGTTCATTTCCGGAATGTGCCCCTCTCCACCCTGGTGACCTGAGTCTGTGGTACAGTGTGATGAGGCTGCTTCCACATCCGACCCGGTGACCAAACAGGAGAATGGGAATGTTATCAAGGATACGGCGGTAAAGGTTGTGATGTTTCCTGGACCATCTCCATGGCCTTATCCCAGTGGGTCATTGCTCGGTCCATTTGGGGTTCCCTTTCATAGGTCAGGGACCTGGAGGTTCTGAGAAGCCAAGAAAGTACCCAAGAAAGTTGACGTCAATGCCTGGATCTAATTCAAAACTCAGTTTCCCAGAAGAGGCTCTGCTGTACCACATAGGCACGGGGCCAAGTGACAGGACACCTCTTGTAACTCTCTGAACTGCAGCCTGCTCCTCTGCCACTCCTCCCACCCAGGAGAATAAACAGATGAACCCTCACTGTGTTTTGGGGATCCTACCATCTTGCCCTCACAGGACAAAGTGACACAGGACAAAGTGAATGTTCAGAGCAACATCTAGAGAAGATGCTTCTTATCCCTCCTGGATGCCACAACCATGTCGATTTCAATTACAACAGTTCTTTCCCAATTCCCCCCTTTGTTAGTTAGCTTCTGAGCCTCCGACGCGGGGCTTTGGTTTTCTCCCACCCCAAATCTACCACAGAGGGTTACAGTAAAATCCAGGCTTGTTAGATCAAGTGCACAGGGAACGATGAATGCTGGGATCTCAGGCAAGAGCTGTCTGCCTCGCTAGTGCCTTGTGGCCATTGTATACCAAAGATGTCTGATGCTTATGTGACATTCTACAGATTACAAAGGGTTTTGCTCATATCCATCACCCCGTAAGTCAGCAGAGTTCCAAATCTAAAGATGCAGTCTCGCAATGAGAATGATTTTTTCCCTCGGTATTCACTTTTCTCCTCAACTTCATACATTATTGGTGGCATCCTAGGTCATATTGTAAATTCTTATTTTTAGATATGAATTTGATGAGAGCAACTTAGTGCTTCTTTATGTTAGTTGACTTTTGGCAAGTTTCAACGGTTTTGAAAAGTGCTCATTTCTGCTCTTTGCTCATTTGTATTTTGTGGTCTCAGTATACTATTTTTCTTCTTTTCTTTTTAATTTTTATTTATTTTTAAAATTTCTTTTCAGTGTTCCAGAATTCATTGTTTATGCACCACACCCAGTGCTCCATGTAATACGTACCCTCCATAACACCCACCACCCACCCAACCTCCCACCCCACCCCCCAAAACCCTCATTTAGTTCCTCAGAGTTGTTTTCCCCAGTACAGTGCACAATAAAGAATGTAATCACTGGAGGTCATCACTGTGACAATTTTTCCTCCAAACCTTTTCCTGTCTTAATTTTAAGTTCAGGGTTTATTTTCATAAATCATAGCATTTTTCATGGCCTTTCCCACTCAGATCTCTTGCATATTTTCATTTGAGAGATGTCCTCACTCTAAAGTTTAAGGGGTCTTCCCTGTTAAAGAGACTTGGTAAGAAGCTGTTCTAATTACGTTATGTTTTAAATTCTCACAGTTCACTTTTTATGTGGAGGTTATTTTGATACTGGCTATGAAGTGAGACTCCAAGGTCATTTTTCTCCCAAATATTATAATCCATCTTTTTAATTCCACCTACAGGAATATATGCATACACATGTGTACACACACACACACACACACAAACATACAAACACACACTCCTTTGTTTTATTTTACAGATAAGAACATTGAGACAGAGAGAGGTAAATTTATAATTTTGAACTCGACAAAGTAGTTAGTAGACAATCTAGAGGCAAGCTCATTTCTGTGGATTCCCAATTCAGAGCTGTTACATCAATTTTATAAAATATATGCTTATTTTGTTAGGCACCACAATTTATGAGATCACTTATTTCTACCATCTTTCCCATTAGAGCTACACTATCCAGTTTGGTAAAACCAGTTACATGTAGCTGTTGTGTCTAGTCCCAAATGAGATACATTGCAAGCACCAAACACACTGGATTTTGTTTATATTTCATTTTATTTTTGAATGCACAGGATTATAAAGACAACGCAAAAAAAAAAAAAAAAACCACAAAAACAAACCCAGAATGTAAATATCTCAACAATTTTTATATTGGGTACACACTGAAATGGTATTAGATATTTTGGATTGAATAAAATGTAGCATTGACATGAATTCACCAATTTTTTTTCATTAAGTTTAATGTGACTGTTAAACAAATAAAAATCACATATGTAGCTTGTATTATCTTCCTACTAGACAGTGTTGGAAACTAGAATCTCAGTTCTAGGTGGGACTGGGGTTGTTTTGTTTTGTTTTCTCATCTTTTGATCCTAAACGTTAATGTTCTTCCCGGTACGTAATAGATGCTTACTAAACGTTGGTGAAACGAATGAATGTGCAACTACCTGAACACAACCTCAACCACATCCCCTTTTGAAAGGATCTGGTTTCCAAAGGGCATGCTGGCCAAGTTGCTTTTTCTCCTTCTAGCTTAAAGGGATGGGTAAGGCCACATGATGATGATCTAAAAGTGTCCCTTTGTCACTAGGGATCAATAGGGAGTAATCCAGAAGGGTACATGAACTCAAGCCACATGGGCTGTCTGTTTGAGAACCCTGAATTTTCAACAGGGGTATAGACCTGTATTTCTGATGGCACCTTGGCTGAGCACAGACAGATCTATAAGTTTCCACTTATGTCAGTGCTTCTCCTTCTCACTCTCTCTCTCCAAAGCAGATGCCACCCCACATTCCAGTCCCTTTTCTCAGCTCCTGTGCAATCACATGTCCTTCCTCAGTCCCTAACCACACCTGTAGGTGGACAGCACAGCACTGGGGTGCAGGCTCAGGAGCTGGAGGACCCAGCTTTGAATCTTATCCTTTCTACTTATCAGCTTTTCAGTCTTAGGGAAGTTGCTCTACCTCCCTCTGCCTCCTCTTCATTTATGGAATCAGCACTGTATGTGATAATTCTATGGTGTTGAGGATACTCTTGGACATAGCTATTACTTAATAGATATTAATTAACCCTCCCTATTAGAAGAAAGCTATGAACATTGGGGTGCATATGGCCCTTCATTTTACTACATCTATATCTTTGGAGTAAATTTCTGGGTCCTAGGGCAGCTCTATTTTTAACTTTTTGAGGAACCTCCACACTGTTTTCCAAAGTGACTGCACCAACTTGCATTCCTACCAACAGTGTTAGAGGGTTCCCCTTTCCCCAAACCTCTCCAACATTTGTTGTTTCTTGTCAATTTTTGCCATTCTAACTGGTATAAATTGGTATCTCAATGTGGTTTTTGATTTGTATTTCCCTGATGGCCAGTGATGATGAATGTCTTTTCATGTATCTGTTAGCCATTTGTCTGTCTTCTTTGGAGAAAAGTCTGTTCACATTTTCTGTCCATTTTTTGACCTGGTTATTTGTGTTTTGAGTGTTGAGTTTGAGAAGTTCTTTTTTTTTTTTTTTTTTTAAAGATTGTACTTATTTGACAGAGAAATCACAAGTAGGCAGAGAGGCAGGCCGAGGGAGAGAGAAGAGGAAGCAAGCTCCCTGCTGAGCAGAGATTCCCAATGAGGGGCTCGATCCCAGGACCCTGAGATCATGACCTGAGCTGAAGGCAGAGGCTTAACCCAGTGAGCCAAACAGGCACCCAAGAAGTTCTTTATAGGTCTTGGATATTAACCCTTTGTCTATAGTGTCATTTGCAAATATCTTCTCCCATTCTGTGGGTTGTCTCTTTGTTTTGTTGACTGTTTTCTTGGCTGTGCAGAAACTTTTTATCTTGATGAAATCACGAAAGTTTCTTTTCGTTTTTGTTTCCCATGCCGTCAGAGACGTGTTTTAAAAGAAGTTGCTGTGGCCGATGTTGAAGAAGTTACTGCCCATGTTCTCCTCTAGGATTTTGATGGATTCCTGTCTCACATTGAGGTCTTTCATCTATTTAGAGTTTATCTTTGTGTATGGTATAAGAGAGTGGTCAAGTTTCATTCTTCTGTATATAGCTGTTTAATGTCCACAATAGCCAAACTGTGGAAGGAGGCAAGATGCCTTCCAACAGATGATTGGATAAAGAAGATGTGGTCCATATATACGGAACATAACTCAGCCATCAGAAAGGATGAATACCCAACATTTGCATTGACATGGATGGGACTGGAGGAGATTGTGCTTAGTGAAATAAGTCAAGCAGAGAAAGATAATTATCTTACGGTTCCAGCTATTTGTGGAAATAAAGAATCGCATAGAAGACATTAGGAGAAGGAAGGGAAAAATGAAGGGGGGGGGACATCAGAGGGGAAGATGAACCATGAGAGACAATTGACTCAGGGAAAATTGAAGGTTTTGGGGGGGATGGGTGAGCTAGGTGATGGGTATTAAGGAGACACGTATTGCATGGAGCACTGGGTATTATAGGCAAACAATGAATCATGGAACACTACATCAAAAACTAATGACGTACTGTATGGTGACTAACACAGCATAATAAAAAAATTAAAAAAAAAAAAAAGAAGATATCAGGGCAACCAACTCATTCTAATTTGTAAATCACACTCACCTTTCTTTGTTTACCTTTGATCTTCTCTGGATCCCGTGAGACAGGCTAGGAGTTCAAGCATTCCATTTTCTGTACACCCCCTTAAATTCCTGATCAGCATGGGGGAGTCGAGTGAAGACAAGAAGCACATGACCATGTCTGGTCAGACAGGAAGCAAAGTTTGGCTGTGTGGGGTGATTTAAAGGGTCAGGTGGAGGGTGGGGAGGAGGCTTGAGGTGTTGTTAAGGCTCCACTTGACATTTCCTCTCTCTGGAAATCAGTTTCCATATCTATAAAAAATAAAGTGTTGAAACTGGTAAGTGTTTCCCAAAGTGTTTTCTGCAAAACTCGGGTTCAATCAGACAGTCATTGAAAAATGACCTGTTTTCGTTTGGGTTTCCCTGCAAAGCTCTGAGAAAAGATTTGCAGTGACAAGTGGATTAATCAGGAATTGATCCTAGGAAGCACAATGAGGGTGGAGAAATTGGACAGGGAAGACGAGAAAGCCGCAGAGGGTGGATTTAGGGAGCAAGCTCTCCCGGTAGGGAAGAGGGTTCCCATATTCCTGGGATCCCCTAAGAGGCCAGAGACAACATGTCATGGGTTATCATGCGAAGGGATGACGAATCTGGGATATTTAACACCCAACTCTTGTGCCTCATTCTTTGAGGATGATTCTGGAAGTGTTGACTCCACCTGGGCTGAGAAAGTCTCAAGCAAAGAGAAAGAAGCTTCTTGAGGTCAGACTGTCCACTGAAGCCCAAGTAAGTCCAGAAGGACAAAGGGGACATGCCTTTTCCATGTCCCTCCTGGAGAGATGGATATGCAGCTGCGGGAAGCAGTCAAAGAGAGGGATAAAGATCTTGAGGTTGGTTGAAACCTTGTCACTCTGTGGCCTTGTGACTCAGAGCAAGTGTCTCAGTTATTGTTAAACGTCAGCTCCATAAGCTTAAGAGGGTTGAAGTGGGGAGTAAAAAAGACTAAAATGTACAGAGCCCTCTTCTCAGTACCCCGCCTGTAGCTTAACACTCAGTGAATACTGCATATTTTATTTTATCATTATTATGCCAAAGGTTATGCATCATCCTACAGGAAAGAAATTGGTAGAACTGGGTTGAGCACAGCACCCCCACAGTGCTTATCTGCAGATCCTTTTTTGATGCTACGTGAGATGAAGCCTCAATTTTCTCCTGGCTTCACGATGGTCTGTGAGATGTAGAGAGGGTCCCCCTGCCCTCAACAGGACACTGACTCAGCAATAAGCCCAGAAATGTTGTTGGCTGGAAGTTAGCTGATTTCTGGGGAATCTCTCTGATGCCTTGTCATGAAAACACAGCTGTGCAGAGAACCCTAAGTGGACAGGCTCCTCTGACCACGCCAGAGATTTATGTGGTTTGGCCAAACCACACTGGGCCACCACCGTGCCATTGCTGAGACAGGAGCCTATCCTTCCACTTTCATTTCTCTGTCTTATTGTTGTTGTTATTGTTGTTGTTTTTCTTTTCAAAGTGGGTAGATGAAAATCAAGCGGTTTGGGTCTGTTTCTTTATTGATGGCTATAATTAAAGAGCACCCACTTGTAATGGGATCCACTCAAATGCGTTTCAGTAAAGGCGCGTATACATAAACACCGAATCTTGGAACATTCCATCAAAAACTAATGAGGTATTGTATGGTGACTAACATAACACAATAAAAAAAATAAAATAAAATAAAGGCTCTAAGTCACTCAATATGGCAGACACTTAGTAATTGCTGGACCTAAGTTTAAGTCTCCTAATTTTGTGAGTTCTTCTAAATGAGAACAATGCTAAGTACCTCTCTGAAGTCATTTGAGAGCCAAATAGGAAACCACTTCAATCTTCCTTTGTAAACTCTAGAGTCCTGAAATAAATAAATAATTAAAATACTGGATCTGTGAGCACGTGTCCAGAAGAACACGAGAAAGGCTGACAGGAGTATGTGAGAGAGAGACCTTCAAAGCCTTTCAGGTATAGTGTTAGTTTTATTTATTTATTTATTTATTTTAGATTTATTTATTTGAGAGAGAGTTGGGGGAGAGGCACAGAGGGAGAGGGAGAGAGGGAATCGCAAGCAGACTCCCTGCTGAGTGTGGAGCCCAATGCAGGGCTCAACTTCACCACCCTGAGATCATGACCTGGGCTGAAACCAAAAGTCAGACTCTTTTTTTTTTATTATTTTATTTTATTTTTTATTTCTTTTCAGCATAACAATATTCATTGTTTTTTCACCACACCCAGTGCTCCACGCAATATGTGCCCTCCCTAATACCCACCACCTGGTACCCCAACCTCCCACCCCCCGCCCCTTCAAACCCTCAGATTGTTTTTCAGAGTCCATAGTCTCTCATGGCTCACCTCCCCTTCCAATTTCCCCCAACTCCCTTCTCCTCTCTAACTCCCCTTGTTCTCCATGCTATTTGTTATGCTCCACAAATAAGTGTCAGACTCTTAACTGACTGAGCCACCCAGGTGCCCCATATTATTACTTTAAAAATGTATAGTGTGACATGGGGGTTACCAGAGGTGGGAAATGCGGAGTTAGGGTTTAAGGGGTACAGAGTATCAGGGGTTTCCGTTTGGGAGCATGAGAAAGCTCTGGAGATGGATGGTGGCGATTTGTAGCAACGTTGAATGTACTTGGTGCCGCTGAACTACATGCACTTAAAAGTGGTCCAGATGATATGTCATGTTATGTATGTTTTACCACCATTTTAAAGAGAAAATTTAAATTTCCAAAAAGAAGGGAAAGCACCTATAGCATGGAATATCTGTTATGTACCTCCAGAGGGTAGGGTGGCAATAAAGGACCCAGATGCACAGGACCCTGGGCAGGCCGAGGCCACCCTTCTAGTGGGGAAGATAGACCCATGAAGAGAGTTTTATGATCCACAAAGAGAGGTGTTCAAATGGCAGACTCCCGGGGCTGTGGATGCACAGAGAACAGATTCTGGGAATGCTGGTTGCCTGGACATGCTTCCGAGGCAGCAGCAGGGTCAGGGTGCAGATCTGGCTCTGGCAGAGGACAAAGAAGGTCTGGACACCAGAGCCAGGAGAGAGCCCAAAGCAGGTGCCTCGGCCAGACAGAGACAGACCCAAGGTGGCAGGGGAGGAGACAGCGAGGGGTGAGGACCTGGAGGACAGGGCCAGAAAGTGAGAAGCTGCCAGATCAGGAAGCCCGTGAATCATTTCCTGATCTGGCAGCTTTAGGAAGATTTAGGAAGGGGAATGACACATTCAAATGAGCCTTTCTGACAGCTCACTGTGGCAGAGGCAAGAAAAGACAGGTGAGAGTGACAGGGAGGGAGATGGGCCACGGAGAAAGTGGGCGAGAGGCATTCCAATGCAGTAGAGGTGGGCTCTGCGGGATGGCAGTGTCCTTGGATTCAAGTGTGCAGATGGAGGCGGTTGTGCAGGTCAGGGAGGGAAGAGTCACTATGGGGACACAGATTCCTGGGCACGGCCAGCTGAGCAGACAGGGAGCTCAACAAATATTTGCTGCTTGACTATTCGGGCAGGTGGACAGATGGATACTGGGCTGCTTCCGAGTCTTGGTGCCTTTGAACGCACTGTTCATCTCAAGATGTTCTAATTCCCCTCAGTCTCTGAAAACACATCTTGAGCCTCCTCTGACCTTCTCCTTCCAAGCTCGCTCATTCGGGTTCCCTTGGCATCCCGCCATTTACTCTTTCTAAGCGCCGTTAACTTGTCGGCTCAGTCCTCCACCCCTGCAGGCTTTAATGAAAGGAGGGACTGTCCTTCCTCTGTGCTCCCAGCGTCCGCCGAACGGAGGACGGTAAATTAGTGCTTGTTGAATGGACCAGCCTGTTCACCTGGACTTCCAATTCACCAGATTCTAAACCCCATGAGAGCAAGAGCCACACCTGCCTCGTTCACCATCCTGTTCACCGTAGGCAGTGTCTGATGGGGGGGTGGTGGGATTTGGTCTGGTTTAACTAGCAGGACTGCCTTCATGCAGGGCTACAATAGGGCTTTTCCTAAAGGGTCCTATATGAAAAATATATCTGAACAGATCTTTGCTCCTACCAGACTCCCATAGTCCTGCGGGACAGCAAAGTATAGTGTTCTCTCTACATCTCTCTTGCATGCACCTGCGAGAGGGAACTTGACCTCTCAAGGCTTTGGGACTCAGCACAGGCACTTGTGGACTTCCTCACACTCTCATTCATTCAGTTCCTCAGGCATTTAGCCTTTCAACCATATCTTTCAACCAGCTGTGGTCACGGAAGGCCAGGTATTGGTTTGGTGGCTCTGGGCACCGTCATCCACCCATGAAGAGGGTGGATGGCAAAGAAGGTAGTCGTCCTGAGGACGTAGTCCTCTCCAGGACGTTCAGGCAAAAGAACACATAGGAGATGCGGATCTTTTTCTTCAGACTTCTAAAGACCCGTGTGAGCAGGAATAGTCTCTGGGAATTATGGAAAGCAGATGTCAGCTTCCCAAGGAGGCCTAACCCAGCCAAGGGGCGGCTTCTTGGTGATCTGTCGCTCTGCCCCCTCCTGGCTCCCCAAGTGGGAAGAGCTTTCTCGTGGCTGGTGTGGATGTGGCTGAAGTCTCGCCTGGGTACAAGTTGGGATGGGTGAACTCTGAGCTCCGTTCTAAATTCCTGGAATCCTTAAGCCAAGTCTTTCCTAGGGTTACTTTCCTTCAACCTATGCTTTGTGTTTTTGTCAATGAATTTGTCAGCATCTCAAATGGAGGAACCGCATCTCATCAAGTTGGGGCCATGTTCCAAACATGTGAGATCTGAATCTTGGCTTGGCTTCTCATTAGCTGCGTGACCATAGGATAGTGACACAACCTTGCTGAGTCTCATTTCCCCTTCTAGATGGATCAGTCCCTCACCTGTCCAGGTTGCCATGAAAATTATCCAAGACAGTCTACGTGAAGACCCCAGGACCACCTCTGGTCCAGCATGCGAGGGGAGTGTAACCATTTATCATCTCGGGTTCACTCCCTGCTCTGACTTCTTTGTCCAGTGACTTTGGAGAAAATAATATAACCCACCTTCATGCTTCCCTTAATTGATACAAGCAAAGCTCTTAGGACAATGTCTGCCACAAGTAAAGCATTAACATATAAATGTTGGTAATAATTACTACCTGCAGAGTGCCCTTCGGACACCCTGCACACTCCCATCTCCCACCTAAGGCTCCTTAGTGTCTTATAATTACTAATCCTCACCTGCCTCATCCCCACCCACAGTCCTGCCTCCCTCACCTTCCTCTCCCCCTCCCCAGGCCCCTGCTGCTGCACCCATACAGAGCCTGGGTCATAGCAAAAGTCCATGTCATCCACGGAGGTTAATGAAAGCTGTGGCTGCTGTCACCAGATGCTCTGCTTTGCAACTTCATGCCCAGCTCACTGATTGGGATTTGTGATTGGATTGGGATTTTCCAGAAGCACTGTGTAAGGAGTCCTGCCTCAGGCCAGAGCCCCCACACAACTCTGGGGTGGGGTGTTCCCAGGCACTCTGGGGGTCTCTGCAGACACCCCCACTGGGCAACCCATCCTCTGTGTGCCTGCTCTCTCTCGGTATTGTGGAGAACTCAGAGCCCAGCCTGCAGTGCCGGAAGCTCCAGCCCCAAGGAACTCCCAGGCATGGCGGACAGTGCCAGACTAACTAGCATGTCTCTGGGATAAGGGAGGCATTCCTGGGAAGCCGTACTGACTATCTAAATAGAGTTTCTTTGGCAATAAAACATTCCAGGAAAATGTAAAGTGCTGGCACGAACCTCTCATTTCTGACTCTGCATCTGGGGAGAGGCTGGTGCTGGCACAGATAAGCAGAGGCAATGCTGGGGGAGTCTCTGGAATTCCAATTAGTTCTGGGTTTCTCCCAGGCTGGACTTCACCGACTCAGGACTGACCCTGTTTTGAAACATTTGGGCAAAGGGTGTTGACACAAAGCTGTTTGTACACAGTTTTCCTGTGGGAACCAAGTCCCTACCATGGGTCTCAGGGGCGCTTATGCTCTACCCCTGGCAAGGAGTCCCGGGTGGGAAATGGTGGCGGGGCTCCTCTCCCAGGGAGATTCAGTAACATACACCCAGAAGTGGGTTCGAGGAGCTGGAGGTGGGGTGCGGGGTAGAGAGTCATGTGTTCTGAAAGTATTTGGATTGTATGCAACATAAACAGACTCCCCTTTGCTTAATTAAGCCTGAAAGATTTACTGATGGGAAGGATCCTGGCTAGCTCAGGGACTGAAGCAAGAGCAGAACAGCAAAGCTGGCCAAAGGCAGGGGACAAGAGCGGTTTGGGAAACCCTGTGCAGCCGCGTCTGGGGCTGGCTCAGAGCAGGCGCTGCCAGTGTTCTCGGTGAGGTGATCCCGGGTAAACATCTTCTGCTCCAGGGCCACGTTCAGCTCTGACCTGAGGGTACAAAAACAGCCGTGGACCACAGTATACACGAAGGAGCATGCCTGTAGCACATTATTTACCAAAGCAGACAGTTGGCCGGTAAGGTCGTCAAGCAGGTGAGGCTGCTCCTCGCTCCAGCCAAAGATGAGCAGCGCAGTGTCCCTCCCCCGCAACCGTCCTTCCCTTCCTCCACGAGGAACTCCACCCCCAGCTCCTTCGAAGGGGGTCCTGATTGGTAAATGCTGGGCTGTGATTGGGTCCCTAGCCCAGATCTAAGCCAATCAATTCACTGACACCCTACTGTCCGCAGTGATTGGCTCAGGTTGGTCCAGTCAGAGTAAAGAAGGGATTTTTGCTTATGGAAAAGAGGCAAAGCCTTTCCTCTTTCTTTCGCTCTGCCTCCACTATCCTTGAACCCTCCTTCTATGTTTTCCCCCCTCTGTCTCTTAACTCTTGGTCTCTTTTGTTCTCCCTCCTCCCCTCTCCCCCCCCCCTCCGCCCCTCCCTCCCCTACACAGGTGTAGTTGATACCTGTGAAGGAGCTCCTAGAATTTGGGGTTTTCATCAACCGGGATCCAGGGCTTTTGTCCACATCCTTTTCCACTTCACATTAGGTCGGACTGAGGCAAATCTGTGTTCTGAGCCTTTACTATGTGTCAGGTGACAGGGAGTCCTAGGCCCTGGGGGTAGAGCCATGAGCAAGCCGCTCCCCGTGTTCCGAACAAGCACAAGCCTGATGAGGAAGACAGACACACAATCCGGAAAATCACAATACCGCGTGGCACAGCGAACGTTAAGCCTAAGGGGCAGGCCTCCTCGTCCTTGTGCAGAGAGGGTGGCTCCGGGCTGCGGAAAGGGGGTGGCCCCAGACCAGCAGACAGCAGGGAAGAGACTGAAGAGAGTCTGGAGGGACCTGGAGTGTGACAGGAGCGCACGCAGGGACACGTCAATGTGGTCACAGTGGGTGGGACACTCCAGTGTGTTCAGAGTTTGCTCGTCGCAGTTTCCATACCCCACCTCTCCTGACGCCTGGCCTTCTTCAGAGTGACTAATCAAGAGCAGGACCTTGACAATGTCACTCGGCAGCTTCTGGAAGCCACAGCCAGCAGGTGCTAGAAGCAGCCCATCTGGGCAGAGCTCCGTGATGGCAGCGAAAGGAGCTGGCCCTCCAGGACAGACGTCTCCAGACCCCATGGACCGTCTTCGGGCCTTTGCCTGAGCCGTTACCATGCATTTCTGCAGCCCCCGGCCTCTTTTAATGGGCGGTCTGAGGCTAGAATAACGTCAGTCGAACAGACCTCCTTGCGGTTCTGACTCAGAGATGTCCCTCCGGGTCACCCTGGGCACGTGACTTTACCCATCCACACTCCATGAGCTCATTTGGCCAATGGTGCGGATCTCCAGGAGGGGCACACGGGTCTGAAAAGCATGGATACCTAGTGTCTGGCATACAGGAGGTGCTCAGTGCACATAAGATGGTGATGTTATCAGCTCAACAAGGCAGGTGCCGGGGGGGAGAAGGGACCCATGGAAGGTGTGGGGCAGGTGGGTGGGCAGCCAAGGTGAAAACAGGCGGAGACTCCTGTCTACTCCCCTGGGCTGCTCGAGTCACTGGCTGACCCAGACGTGCCCTCTGTTTTGTGATTTTTCTCAGGACCAACCCACGTACCCACCCTTGGAAGAGGATGTGCCCTTTGACCCTTGGGGTCCTGTCCAGGTCGTTCTGGCCACCAAAATACCTGAACACTGGAGCTCCCACTGCTCACCATGTAGATTGTTTAAAAAGTATATCTGTTTACAATAATTGATTATGAATATATTGGTGGACATGTTTGTTTTAAAATATTAAGCTCAATACTATTTTTAAAACCGTTTTGCAGACACAGAATGTCCTGCGCTTTGAAAGAAGACACTGCTCTGCTTGGCTTAGTCTGCAGGGTTTACAAAACCTTCACTTCCTTTTCTCCCCGTGCCTCCAAATCTTCAGTGAACGGCCCTTGAGAGAAAGCATTGTCTCGTGCATCTTGAGGCCCTGGAGGTTTTAAGATCAAGAGCCTATTTGATGTTTGGGAGCAGAGCCCCCAGGGGGTGATTTGGTTTTATGGCCGGGTCTGTCTCTAGCACTTGTGTGAGCGACCCTGGTTGGCTTCAGCCTCTGCAGGTGCAGCCTCTAATGAGCCCCGAAAGGGAGCAGAGCCTCAGCTGCCCTGGACCCAAGCGGAGAGCAATGTCTCCAACCAGACTGTCCGCTTGTGCCAGACGCATAGAGGGGGGGGGGGACTCAGTGCCGTGGGGGCGCAGGGTCCAGCATGTTTGGATCCGGGGCTCCCAAGGGGCAGCTTCTTGGAGCAGTTGCCTCTGTCCTCACGTCATGGTGGTGTGAAGAGCACAGGGCTCGCAACAAGGAGCCCCTGGGACGGGCACACACATCCTGACATCGGGGTAGTGATTAGAGAAGCAGGGGTCAGAGCCGCCATCTTCAGGACTCTCCCAGGGAGAACCACTGAGTGTGACTTGGGAACAGGGACGTAGGTCAGACCAAATGCCCTCTGTCTAAGGTGGCTTTGAGATAGCAGTGACTGAGCGTGGCATTCTAAGTGATGACATCCTGGCTGTTTCCAGGACAGTGAGCAACAGGGCCTCCGTGGCAACAAAGTGTCTTCTGTGTCCCGTTGACGGCAGGAGCCCTGAGCGAGAGTTGTGGCCTCGCTGGGGGACACGGGTGGCTTCAGGGCCTCACATTCAGAGGAGAACTGGCTCAGGGCTCAGGGCCCGTGGAGGGCCTCCGTGGGGAAGCACCGAGGGACTGCCTTAGGTGACCTCATAAGCAGCCTCCCTCCCCTGTATTTACTCAATATGTAGATTCCTGGGCAAGGCCTGGGAGCTGAGAGACCCCGAGAGAGTAGTGACAGGCATGGCCCTTCCTACAGACATCTCGGTCCAGTGGTTGCCTTACTTTAGCTCTCTGGGCATCTGAGAAGTGGGGAGGGATGTTTCTTTGTTCTAAATTGATAAGCTGTAAGTCAAAGACCCCCTGTGCCATGGAATCTGCTTTAGGCACTAGGGACACAGTAAATAAAGCCCATTCCTTGGCCAGAGGTGCTCCTGTTCGTCGGGGCGGCTGAGCAAGAGGCCTTGTCAAAAAGGAACTCGAAACCCTTTGGCAGGATGTTCAAGATCTTTAACTATCTGGCTCAGTCTGCCTTTCCCCATCTTCCCTCATCCAGCCTGCTCCTGATCTCGCTGATAGGTCCCCGCCCCTCTCCAAGGCCTGGAATGTTCAGGCCTCAGAGCTCTGTCCCGCTGCTCTCTCTACAGGCAGACTGCTTTGCCCCACACTCCATCCACTCATGCCATCCTTGTTCTCGATGGTCCACAGCTGACATCAGGAGGTTATTACACATGTTGAACAGTGGGACTCAGTCTTCCAGGCATGGGATCATTCACAGGATTATTAAGTTCCATCAATGCAGGGGAATGGAGGCAGTCAGCTCTCTCCAGCTGAGGGGTTGGCACACACCTGCCTTCTAGATTTAAAATTAGTCTGGAATTCTCCATGGGGCGTTGGAGGCGCGGGGGTAGGAGAAAGAAGGAACACACTTTTACAGAGCACAGACTTTCTGCCAGACTGGGAAGGGTCTCCTTCCCTTTCTCTTTGTCCTAGCCTGTCCAGGTCAAAATTCAGGCTTTCCCCCGTCTTCCAGCTCTGTCACCTCAGGCAATACTATGAATCTCTGCTCTTTGCTCTTCACGTCTATAAAATGGGAAGCCTTACACCCTAGGCCTTGCTGCGAAGTTTAAATTAGTTCATGCACGTTTACGATTCTTAGATGCAAAATAGCTGCTGGTTGTTCGGTCACGATCCTCAACGCCACGGTCACGACATCCTTATTTTTCACTCCTCAAAGGATGTTTCTTCTCATCTCTGCCAGCAGGTGGTAGGAGGCTCACGGAGGCCGGTCACGTGTTTGGAGCCATGGGGGGAGCACGGCAGGGTCAGGTCTCCCCACCGGAGCTCTCTGGGCACTGTGATGCCTACCACTTGGGCTGTCTGTTCCTACTGATCCCGAGTCCCTCGCTCCCAGGCTCTGTCAGTTCAAGCTCCCGGTTCGCTCGGCGGCTCCTCGCCTCTATAATGAGTTCTCTGTCAATTACCCGCTCCGGTCCCGGCCGTCTCCAGGGCAGGGCTGGCCAATTGTGCTGTCAGACCCGGGTCTGGGAAGGCATCTCAATTTGGGCAGCTCTTCAGTGGTCAATCACAATCTAAAACAGAGACAGCAGGGCAGCCTGATGCCCCGTGATTTCTGGAGACCAGCCAGCCGTAGCTCCCAATAAAGACACTCAATCTCTCAGCATGGAGTTTTCCTGCAGACATTTCATGCTAAGCCAGGCTAGTGCTAATTATAATTGGTTCTGGCTAGTTCCCGCAGGAGCTGTTCAGTTCTTTATTTGCCCACTTTCTGGGGTTGTTTTCTACCTTGGAGAAAGAGCTCCTTGCCTCCCTGAAAAAAAATAATAAAATAAAATAAAAAAAAATCTCCCCTGATCCGGGCTAGAACATAATCTTGCCTCTGCCATATCTCATCCCAGCCATTAGTGGTCTCTAACTGGACAGGTTTTTGATCCACTGGAATATGAGTGCTGGTCATCGGCATAGTGGATAGATGGTGTGGCCTCTGATTTCTTTGAGAAACCTCAGGCTTGGGGTCCCAGACATCAGATTCTCTGTAGGGAATACGTATTGGCAAACCAACCTTCTCTCCAGTAAGGACCAGCCGCCAGTGGCATCCCTGCCAAATTATCCTTGTGGTTTGTGCAGATTTAATCAGAAGTTTATGGGGTTCAACACGTGCCATCGCTAAGCTGAAAAGTCGTATTTATTTAAGATTTGCTTTTTAGCTGGTTATGGCTTCTCATTGGCCCAGGATCTTGGTAACTGTATGGGCAGCTGGGTTCTCCTTGCCAGTTATAAAACACTGGCCACATCCATTATCCTATTTTGTCCCGGGAGTAAGTCTCGGAAGCAAGGATTATTATTTTCTCTCGTAACCAGATGAAGAAGTGAGGTTCAGAGTGGTTAAGTAATTTGCCCGAGGTTACACAGTTGCAACAGACTGAGGATTAAAACCTGGTATTAATTGGAAGTCAAGCCTCTTGTCCTTTTCTTCCTCTTTATTTTCACTTGTTTATTCATTTATCCCAATCCTACTTATTGGGACCTTACCAGATACTAATCTTGCAGCCATGAACTGGTTTCTTCCATGGCAGGAGATAGCCACCAACAACGTCTCCTGGAAATGTGTCTGCAGAGGCTGGTGGAGACAGAAATCAAGACAGCGTCCATGGAAGTCAGCTGGGCAGCAAACAGCTCTCAAAATATAAAATGCAGTCTCACTTAGATCCAGCCCTTTGGCTCCTAGGTGATTTATCCCGCAGTCATATTAGCAAAGATGCAAAGCCACTGATCAACGTACGAGCATATTCATGGCATCGCTGAACTAGCAGGAGAGTGGAAACAGCTGGAATGCCCATCGCAGAGGCTGATAGATAGGACATGGCGTGTCTCTGCAGTTCAGGATGTCGCAGCCATTTAAAAGAGGAGAGCAATCCATAAACAGAGGACGGGGCGCTAGCTAGCTAGTTTGATAAACAGAGGAAAGGACATCTAAGATATTTTGTCCAGTGAAGGAAGCGACTGGTAGGAGAGTGCGTGTAGGGTGTTACTGTTTAATGATGGGAGAGCTCAAAAGAACAGGTGCGCATTGCATAAAGCACATCGGGAAAGACTCTATCAGAAAGTGGGACCCACAGTTCCCTCGGAGACAACTAAGATGGCTGGAGAAAGACAGAGGAAGAACCTTCCTTCTTTTTCCTGTACATGGTCTCTGGTATCACTTG
Source organism: Mustela nigripes (assembly GCF_022355385.1). Taxonomy (NCBI): domain Eukaryota; kingdom Metazoa; phylum Chordata; class Mammalia; order Carnivora; family Mustelidae; genus Mustela; species Mustela nigripes. Next base: position 189,528,827 of record NC_081559.1, read on the forward strand.
GATGCCCCTGCTGTGTGTGTTCCAGAATATTCCAGAATATTTATAATGAAATGTAAATGAAAGACATGAAATGAAATGAAAGAAAGGACCATGTGAGAGTGACTGGTCACAGGCCGCTGAAGGTCTCCATGTGGAGATGACATTTAAGTGGGTGATGTGGATAAGAGAGGGGGCCGGGGCTGATGACAGACTTTCAAGCTGAGGGAGCAGCTGGCTGAAGGCCTGACAGAGGGAGACTGACAGAAGGCCAGTGAGGGGCTGGGGAGCTGAGGGAAGATGATGGGCAGGATGGTAAGTCTAGAGATGTAGGCATACGCCAGAGTAGGCAGACATTTTGTCAACCTGCGTGAGGAGCTGGGATTTCTCTGCAGATGACGAGAAGTTGCTGGACTTGAAACAGGCAGTGGCCAGGCAGATGATTACTCTGCTGGGAGAGGAATAGTGGAAAGGGCTAGAACACAAGCAAGAAAACAGAAGGAGGCCATCCAGGTCCATTGTGAGAGAGATAATAGTGGCTTGACTGGAGCCGTGAGGGTGAAGGTGAGCACATGCACAGATTTGGGACAGGTTTTGCGGTGAGGTCCACTGGACTTGTTGGTCATTGAGGGTGGCATCAGGATACAAGTAAATCTCAAAGACAATTTCTAACATTACAAATTCAACTGGAAGACCCCGTACCATACGCTGCCATGAAGAGGAATCCTGGGAAAGAGAGCAGACTTGGAGGGGAATCCACTGTGACCACATGACCCTTGACATCCGTACTGAGATCATGTCAGGACGTCCGGTAGACGTTTGAGTATAAGTGGCTGTGGAATTTGGAAGCGGTGAGTGCTGCAAACAGGGTCTCAAGTATCATGAGTAATTAGATGACACTTAGAGCTATACATCCAGATAAGAGAGGGTTTCATGAAGAAGGAAGGACCCTAGGGCTCTCAATCCTCCCCAAGTGAAGCAGAAGAAAAGGGGACAAGATGAATAGTATGGAGTGGGGAACAGGAGAGCTAAGGGGAATTTTTGTTTTATTTTGTTTTAAATTATGGGACATGCTAGAACACTTGGTATGTCCATGGGAATGATCCACGTGGTGGGGGGGTAGTTGAGGAAGACAGAAAACGGAGGATGTAATTGCAGAAACAAAGTCCTTGAGTGGCTGAGGGTGAATGAGGTCTAGAAGACAAGTGGAAGGCTCACCTGGAAGGACCAGAGACACTCTTTTTTTTTTCATAACAATATTGATAGAGCATGCTGGCTAGTATTTGGTATGGGTAAAGGGAAGATGAATGAGACCTCCTACAATTCTTTCCCTATTCTCCATGAATAAAATATATATTTTGAAGTATCAGATGAAGTCATAATCTGAGAATGCCATGGAATAGGAGATGGAAGAGGGGTTCAATAAGAGGGAAAACATGGTCTTGTCACTTTGGAAAGTAGGAAGAGTGGTAGAAAAGCAGGCATGGTTTACAGGTTGGTTTGAAATAGGTTGCCCTGAATTTAAAGTGACATAGGTCGGTGAGGTGATGTGTTTTCCTTCAGCAATATTCAGCTTCTCTGGTGTAGGCCACTGATGGGTGAAGAAGTGAGTTAATTAGGTTTGGGCCTTAACTGAGTAAGAATGATGGGGAGGTGGGGAGGTGGTGGCAAATGAGCTAAGGGTGTTTTCCAGCAAGTGGTTCCAGTAATGAACCATGGTCTCTGGCCAGGTAGCATTTTAAAGTGTAAAATGATAAACTGGTAAGGTTAATGAATTCTTCAATAGTTGTTTCAGTGGATATACTCCTGGAACTAGTATGTGATAGGGAGCATGCACGGCACCTTGGAATGGATGTCAGGTGGGCGCAGCTGTGGGTAAGACAAGGTCAATAGTATGACCATAGGACTGTGTAGAGAAGACCACGGAGAAAGACCACAGAAGTGGGGAAGGAGAGAGGAACTGATTATTGAAGGTGAAGTCAAAGTTATTAGTGGATCATACACATGGATATTCCCATCTTCACGAATAATGATAAAATTGAAGAAAAGGAAGACAGTGATCCAGGACCTAAAATTACTGATGAATAAACAGAATAACAGAGAGTAGCAAGGTGATGTGTTTCCCTAAGCAATATTTGGCCACTCAGGTGCGGGCCCAAGCGTGCAGGAAATAATCAGTTGATGAGGTCTGGGGCTTGCTTGGATCAAAATGGTGGGGTGGAGGCAAGGGGATTCAGATTATTTGCAAGCAAGAAACTCCAGCAACAGGCCATAGTCCCTGGGGACAGGTAGGGAAGAAAGTAGGCATGTGTGACGAAAGTTGAGGACCAGAAGATGATGGTTGTGGACTTTGAAGGAACTGAGGTTTTTGCAGATGGGGTTTAAAGATATGGGGGAAATAATAGGGTAGGGACTATGCTAAGTGCTCAAGAGTGTGGCAACAGATCACCTGCCTGCTTGGGGCTTACGGTCTAACCGGTAGGACTCCCGTAGATCAGTCAACAATAGAGCACAGGGCACAGAGCACCATAACAGTTTGGAAGGACCAGCTTGGCTCTGGCCTTCCATGTCTGTTACCTGGATGACTTCTCAGCTTTTTATCTCCCTCTCTCCCTCTCTCTTTCTTCCCTTTCTCCCTTACCACCGCCTCCTCATTGATCCATTCATCTTTTTCTTCTTTCTCCAATAGAATAGAAAGTTCTTCAAGGGGAGGGAATGCGTGGACCATATTTTGCTTTCACTACAGATTCTCTAATTTCCCTTTCTGTATCATTGTTAGTGTATAAGAAAGCCACTGATTTCTATACATTGACTTTGTATCCTGCCACGTTGCTGAATTGCTGTATGAGTTCTAGTAGTTTGGGGTCTTTTGGGTTTTCCATATAAAGAATCATGTCATCTGCAAAGAGAGAGAGTGTGACTTCTTCATTACCAATTTGGATACCTTTTATTTCTCTTTGTTGTCTGATTGCTGTTGCTAAGACTTCTAATACTATGTTGAACAAGAGTGGTGAGAGTGGGCATCCTTGTCATGTTCCTGATCTCAACGGGAAGGCTGCAAGCTTTTTCCCATTGAGGATGATATTTGCTGTGGGTCTTTCATAGATAGATTTGATGAGGTTCAGGAATGTTCCCTCTATCCCTGTACTTTGAAGCATTTTGATCAGGAATGGATGCTGGATTTTGTC
>NC_081559.1:189532000-189573770 GCF_022355385.1 Mustela nigripes
AAATGCTTTTTCTGCATCAATTGAGAGGACCATGTGGTTCTTCTCTCTTCTCATATTAATTTGTTGTATCACATTGATTGATTTGCGAATGTTGAACCATCCTTGTAGCCCAGGGATGAATCCCACCTGATCATGGGAGCCAAGCCCCATAAGGTCAGGGATGAAGGCATATTTTAAATTGGTTTATTAGCCATGATGTTAGTTACAAATGACAGAAAGCCAACTCCGTCTGCCTCGGGGGAGAAGTGGAATAATGGTCTCAGAAGACTGGGAATTTTGTGGGGTGGGTCTGGCTTCAGGCACACTGGCTCTCTCCTGGGAGCCAGTCTGGCTGTCACTGGCCATTTGTCTCTGCTCCTCCGTCAGCCCTGGCTCAGTGTCACATAGTCTCTCCTGCACGGGGCGGAGAGGGCACCCAGCAGCCTCAAGCTTCTGTGCCAGTAAATGGCCGTCGTCTCCGCCCATAGCATTCCTGTGGCTGATGTGGTGGGTCTTCCTTGGGTCTTACACCCTGTGTGCAAACCCAGGCTGAAGGGATGGCATCTCTGATGGGCAGGGTTGTGAGCTCACTTCCGAGCCACAGAAGGGGTCAGCCCTATCAAGCCTCACAAACAGAGCCTGAAGGATGCTTTTCTTGATCAGCTGAGGCATGGTGACTTTGTTTGTGTGTTTCCTGGAGACTCGGTGGCTCTTTTAAGGTGGATGCATTTTCCTTCCACTGTTTTTTATCTAGTTCTCATCTGCGCTTTTAAAGTTTTGCTCTTTTGCACTTTCATTTTCAGTGCATTGCCTGATGAGTTTTGTTTGGAGTTGGACTTCAGGGGACACTGGCTGTGTTCCCTTGAGCAGGTCCATCCCCGAGTGTCCCTCACCCGCCACGTTAGAGACTGTCAGTGTTGACCTTTCAGTTCTCAGAGAGGATGAAATGAAACCAAATGCTGGAAGGTGTTAGCACAGTGCCTGACATATAGAAGGAGGCTGGTCTGTGCCGGCGCCTTTCCTTCCAAACGATTGTTACCTTTGTGAACCTCCTGCCATGTGACAGGTCCTGTGAAGCTCGCTGGGTCTGCAGAGATAAAGAAGCATCAAGGAGGTGATGTAGTAATTAGGATTTTTTTTTCATGCTATAATACTGAGTCCAGAGGATCAATGAACCCTCAGGGAGACGCATGCTCTCATCTACAGTGAAATCATGGAATGGCCCTGGTGGAAAGATCATGGAATGGCCATGGTGGAAAGATCTGCCTGTTGAGTGATGGTTAAGGATCAGGGATTGAGGTCAGGCATGCTTGGTTTCAAACCCTATTCTTCGATGTATAAGCCCATGACAACTACATCAACTGTGTGAAGGTTCAGATTCCTCATCCTCCAGTTTCCAAACAGAATTCCCTTTCTTCTTGTTTTAAAATAGAATTGGTTTTCTGAATTTAAAAGAATGATGGCAGGGCACCTGGGTGGCTCATCGGTTTGCCTTCAGCTCAGGTTGTGATCTCAGGGTCCTGGGATCAAGCCCCATGTTGGGCTCTCTGCTCAGCAGAGTTCTCCCTCTGCCTCCGTGTGTTCTCTTGCTCTTGTGCTCTCTCTCAAATAAAGAAAGAAATTCTTAAAAAAAAAAAAAAAAAGAAAAAGAAAAAGAATGATGGTTGACAAATGAAGCAATTAAGCTATGAAGGCAACCAATGGATTTGGTCCCAGTGAGGGGCCTGCTGTCCTGGTGCACCAGGGGCATTTGGAGAAGAGGCATTGCAGACAGGTGGAGAAAGCAAGTCTGTGAAGGGTCCCCAGTCCACAGAGAAGATTGTCAGCCCAAAGCTGCAAATGGCGTGGTCTGAGACAGACCATAAGAATTATTGGTGAAGAGAGAGCAAGTTGTATGTCCCAAGAAACTTCCACTGAAAGCCCATCAGCCTCGTGGTGGTCAGTCCTGGAAAGGCCAGGCTGAATTAGCAGAAAGTGAGAATTCTGGAACATTGTTTTAGAGCCATGTTGCATTCATCACTTCTAAAGTAAACACTAAAATGCAGACTGGGCTTAGTTTACCGATAAGGAGAAGTTTCCTGTTTAACTTTAAAGTTTTCGGAAGGAATATTTAATTGGTGGATTGCTGTTCTGCTAGACACAGGAGGCCAAGCTGTCATCCCTGCTCACTAATCCATCATTCTAGTGGGAAACAGTCATGGACACAGAACATAGCGGAGGGCTGCCTTGGAGACAGAGGTGCACACTGGCAGGTTGGGGGTGGGGCAGCCAGGAAAGGGAGCTGAGCACATGTTGTTAGGAAGGGAAAAGGATGCTCATGTGAAAGGCCTGGAGGGTGCAGCGCTGCCAGGTGTGAGAAGGTCAGGTTGTGTGTGGGTCTGGGGTTGGTCCCAGAGAAAGGAGATAACTGCACGTGTGCTGTTGGACAAGCGTATCTAATAGTTCAAAGAGACTGCGTATTATTTGCTTCTGTATCTTTCAAAAACCCCATCACATTTCCTCCTCCATATCAAGATATTATAGCTTTGGTAAGAATGGATGAACGAATGAATCATGCCAACATCTTGAGTAGCGTGGCTGGTAGAAGTATAAGGAAGGGGATTTACATGGAGGAAAGGATCCTGAGTGTCATGTCTCCAGTAGCAGAGCAGAGATGGCCCTTGCTGAGGCCACAGGGAGCTCTGAATGCGAGTTGCTGTGGATTCAGGTGAACCAGAGACTGATCCCGGCCATGCCAAGAATGCTGTGTGTGCTTCTGGCCAACTCATGGAGCCTCTCAGAGCCAGCCTTCCTTCCTTCCTTCCTTCCTTCCTTCCTTCCTTCCTTCCAACACAAGAATGTTAATATCAACGTGATTAGTCAGCACTCCCATCACCCACAAGGGACAGAACACCCAATTTGAGATCAGTTTGGGAAAAGAGGAGATCATTGATTCACGCAACTGAGATATTTGCGTGCTTTGGTCCAAGGACACAAAGACAGGTGTTAAGACCCCATTTTTCTGCCATTCGTTAGCTCTGCTCTCCTCCAGGCTGGCTCTGTTCTCACAAGCAGCATGTGGGCAGGTGAGCCATTCAGACTCTATCAAAAAAGGAGCCTCATCCCATATTCTAAAAGTTCAAACACCAGCTACAAAGCAATCATTACGTTTTACTTTTCAAGGCAAGCACTGTGACCCCTCTCCAGATCGTCAAGCTTTCTGCCCCCAGACAAATTGTGTGATACCTTTGTAGATCCTCCATTTTTTAGCAGGGAAATATGTTGACGTCCTTCAAGGGTATGTAAGCAGCATACCTCTTAAGTAGTCTTTTCTGAACATTGTTCCTTTTCATTTTCTTTTCAGCATCTCTAGTTCTTTCCTTTTTCACCGAGCACCATGAGAACCCCTTCTCCTCTACTAATCTGAAGGTGATTATTCAAGGGGCTGTCTCAGATTTCACTGATTAGTAACATAAAGCCAGGGATTGCAGTACATTAAGGAACAATGCTTTCCCCTCCTTCCTTCCTACAATACAGTTCTCAGAATGGCAACGTTTTATTTTTACATGTCATTTCTGAGTCTTAGTTTCCACAGCACAAAATTGGGCGCGCAGCTCCAGTCTGCCGTTCCTAGATTCAGGTCTGGTACCAAAAAGATCTGCTATCTTTCCTTCAGTTAGGTCTTGTGCCCATCCTGGACTGAAGCCTTGGGGCTGGTGGGAAGGGCTTTAAGAATTGGCATATGCCGGATCACACGTGCTTCAGCAGTGGGAGTGAGGTCAGCCACACCAAATGACGCGGATCAGGAGGGATGGTAGAGGGATTTGCCCAAAAGCAATTCAGGGTGCTGTTACTATAAAAAAGGAATGACTGCTGGACCATGGCCAACAGTATCCAATATACTCTACTCCTTGATGATTATGCGAGGATGGACTAAGATGGACTATGGAAAGGTCCTGGAATGTGGTAGGTACCCAGTCTACACACGTGACCTCCTGCTTCAGGTAGTTTAGTAGAGGAGAAAAGGGCGCTACTTCTAAGGGCAGCCAATCCCAGCATTTCCTCTCATTGCTAGTTTCATTGAGGTATAATCGAGCTACGAAAATTGTACATATTTAATGTATGCGTTTTAATGAGTTTGGGCATCTGCTTACACCTGTGATACCATTCACTATAATCAAGTACTAAAATATCCATTGCCTCCAAAAATCCCTCTGTGTGTGTGTGTGTGTGTTTTGAAGGAAGAATGCCTAACATGGTATCTATCCTCCTAACACTTTTTTTTTTTTTTTTTTGAACAGGCTCCACTTAGCACAGACTCTAATGTGGGGCTTGAACTCACAACCCTAAGATCAAGACCTGAGCTGAGATCAAAAGAAAGGCGCTTAATAGAGGGAGCTACCCAGACGCCCCTATCCTCCTAACATTCAAAAATGCCCAGTGTTGGGCACCTGGGTGGCTCAGTTGGTTAAGCAACTGCCTTTGGCTCAGGTCATGGTCCCGGAGTCCCAGGATCGAGTCCCGCATCAGGCTCCCAGCTCCACGGGGAGTCTGCTTCTCCCTCTGACCTTCTCGCCTCTCATGCTCTCTCTCACTGTCTCTCAAATAAATAAATAAAAATATTAAAAAAAAATGCCCAGTGTTTTACTGTTAACTATAAGTACTAAGTGGAACAACAGATCTCCTGAACTTACTTATCTTGCATAACTGAAATTTTATACCCATTGAGCCATGATTCCCCTTGCCTCTTTCCCCACTTTCTGGCAACCACTATTCTAATCTCGGATTGTATGACTGTGACTAATTTAGATATCTCCATATGAGTGGAATCATACAATATTTGTCCTTCAGTGACTGACTTATTTCGCTTAGCGTCATGTCCTCCAGGTTCATCCATGTTGTGACAAATGGTAGGAACCTCCCCTTTTCAAGGGTGAATATTATTATTTTGTAATATATGCCAAGTTTTCTTCATCCATTCACCTGTTGATGGACATCTGTGTTGTTTCTGTATCTTGACTATTGCGAATAATGTTACAATGAACCCAGAAGTGCCAATATCTCTATAAGATCCCGATTTTAATTCCTTTGGATAAATACCCAGAAGTGAGACTGCCAGGCCATAGGGTAGTTCTAGCTCGAATTTTTTGAGGAACCTCCATACCTTTTTTCCGTGGTGATTGCCCCATTCTGTATTCCCACCAACAGTGTGTAAAGGTTTTAATTTCCACATGTTTGCCAACTCTTGTTTTTATTTTCTCTCTCATTCATTCATTCATTCATTCATTCATTCTTTCTTTCTTGTTATTAGATATCATAAGGTTTGAGGTGGTATCTCATTGAGGATTTGCTGTGCATTTCCCTGATGATTAATGATTCTGAGCATCATTTCCTATATCTGCATGTCTCCTTTGGAAAAATGTCCATTCAAGTGCTTTGCCCATTTTTAATTTTTTAAAAATTTTTTTGTGATTAAATTATATAGGTTCTTACATGCTCTGAATATTAATCTCCCCTTCAGATATATGGCTTGCAAATATTTTTCTCCCATTTCGTAGGTTGCCTTTTCACTCTGTTGACCAAGAACAAGAAAAGTGTGGCTACTCTCGCCACTTCTATCCAACATAGTACTGAAATTCCAGATTAAGTGATCAGTCAAGAAAAAGAAATAAAAGACATCCGAATTGGAAAGGAAGCAATAAAATTGTTTCTGTTCATAGGTATCATGATCTTATGTATAGGAAACCCAAAATATTCCACAAAAGAATGAACAAACAGAAATCAAATTGTATTTCTATACACGAATAACAAACTAACTGCAAAAAAAAAAAAAAAGCAAAGAAAAAAATCTCATTACAATAGTATCAGAAAGAATAAAATGCTTAGGAATAAATGTAAACAGGGAGAAGAATTTGCATACCTGAAACCACTAAAACATTGATGAAAGAAATTAAATCAGACATGATAAATGGAAAGCCATCCTATGTCCATGGATTGGAAGAATTACTGTTGTTAAAATGTCCATACTACCCAAATGATTTATAGATCAATGTAATCCCTATTGAAAGCCCAATGATTGGGAAGATTTGGTGGCTCAGTCGGTTAAGCATCTGGCTTTGGCTTAGGTCATGATCCTAGGGTCCTGGGATCAAGTACCACATCAGGCTTCTTGCTTAGTGGGAAGCCTGCTTCTCCCTCTGCAGGCTGCTCCCCTTGCTTGTGCTCTTTCTCTCTCTCTGACAAATAAATAAATAACATCTTAAAAGAAAAAAAAAAAAACAATGATTTTTTTTTAACAGAAACAGAAAAAAAAATTCTAAAATGTATGAGGAAACACAGAAGACTTCAAATAGACAAAGCGATCATGCATAAGAACAAAGCTAGAGGCATCACACTTCTTGATTTCAAAATATGCTGCCAAGCTACAGTGATTAAAATGGCCTGGTACTGGTATTGAAAACACACAGACCAATAGAACAGAATGGAAAGCCCAGAAATAAACCCATGAATATACAGTCAACTGATCTTTGCTCAAGGAGCCAAGAACACACAATGCGGGAAGCACAGTCTTCAACCAATGGTGTTGAGGAAACCAGATATCCACAGAGAATGAACTTGTACCCCTATCTTGCAACACACACACAGCTCAACTCAAAATGGCTTAAACACTTAAATGTGAGACTTAAAACCATAATTCTCATGGAAGAAAAACAGGAAAAAATCTTCTGAATATTGGCCTTGGCAGCGATTTCTTGGATATGACACCATGAGTGCAGGCAACAAAAATAAAAATAGACAAGTGTGATTATATCAAATTAAAAAGCTTCTGCACAGCAAAGAAAATAACTGGCATTTCCTCCTGTCGGCTGTGGTCCTTGGTGAAGAAACATATTCTTTCTATGATGCAGGGACTCTACTTCATGTCTTGTGAGAATTAGATGAGTTAGCATATGTATTTAGAATAGTAGCCAGTGCACAGAAAGAGTGAAGCATGTGTGGTTATTACCGAGAAGGTCTGTGACCAATTATCCAGCAAAGAGCTCTGACCTCTGCCCATAGACAGTTAAATGTGTGGAAGGAATGGGTTCCAATAACCAGAAATCGTCCCTCAGTGTATGATGAACAGTCCTGGATCCCTAACTAAACAGTGCTGAGGGCCATCTGGAGTTCCTTGGGCTGATGTATGAGAATCACAGAGATCCAGGGCCTCCCTGGATAGGGAAGTGTGGTTAGAGACAAACAAGGTCCAGCTGGAGACAGAAAATCTAGGCTGGGCTGAAACGGATGGAGTTCAGAGGTCTGTCTCCAGCCCTGCAAGATTTGGGGCCAGGTCTTCTGAAGGGTTAGTGATAGCCAGCAGTGTGTTGGTAAATGTTAACTGCTGGCTTCACAGGGAGAAGAAGGAGCCTAATGTATAGTATTTGCCAATTTCCATGGTGTAAATACTCCCAGCCATGGCGGACTTCAAGCTCCCAATGTGATGTCATTTAACAAGAAGCTGGGAAACAGAAGTATGCAACTGGCTCTCATAAGCCTGCATGAGATCCACTGCCAGTTTCCTTTTTGGAGATTTTCAGCTCTGCCTCCCCTCTCTATCCTAGTATATGGCTACTATCACCCTCAAATCTGTCCCCTGGGCTTACAGGGTGATGTACAGTTCCGTGAATGCACTGTGCCCCTTCCCAATCACTGTCCCCTTCTTCTGCCTCACTTCCCCTTGATGACCCATCTCAGTAGGGATACTGTTTGAGGTTGACCAGGATGTGTACTGCACACACCCCAGGAAGCCATCAACAAAGGCTGGAGCTGTACAGGGCACAACCTATACCATGAGCAGGGACAGCTCAGTATACAAGGTTTTCCTTGCTCCAAGAAGTCTTCCTTGTCTTCTAGGCTGAGTTACTGTTGCTTCTCTGAGCTACTAGAGTGCTCTGAGCATCTCTTTTCTTCCCAAACTTCAAGTTGGTGTCTGTAAGGCATTTCCTTTAAGTTATTGAAAGAGCCTCTTTTAGTGTGTGTCCCTACTTCCCTATTGTAAATTCTTTGAGAAAAAGGACCAAATCACATTCACTTCTCCATCCCCGGTACCTACTGGAGCTTGTGATACAGTACAGTGTAGCTCTATCTGGGGTACTTTAGCTTAAGGCAAATAAAACTCAGGGGAGGTAATTAGAACTGCATCAGAAGGGACTGCATGTGAAGGGGTAATTGGATTTGTTCTGTGCAATCTCAGAGCACTGATACAAGCCTGCTGGGGGGGAAAAAGCATTCTGGGAGAAAGATGACAATTCTGTCTCAGGAACAATATTTTAACCGGCAAAACTCTTCTGGCAGGAGAAGGGCTATGTGGGAGGTGGCGAGCTCCTTGTCCCTAGGAATATGTAAGCCAAGGTTGAGAGATACACAGAAGGCAAACTAAACAGGGGCTTCTTTTGTTGATTAAGAGGTTGTGGCAGTCTGAGCAGGGCAGCCTAAGGGATTGGAAAAGGGAACAGAGACTGCCAGAGGAAGGAGGATGAATTTGGCCGGGTGTCGTGCCTGGGCAGGGCAATGGGAGGAGGGGCGAAGACGTGCCATAACAGAGAAATGTCTGAATTGTTATTTTAGTTCTTTTTAAATTGTGGCAAAATATATCTATCATAAAATGCAACCATCATAACCATTTTTAAGTATCCCGTTGAGTGGTAATCAGTACGTTTACACTGTTGGGCAAACATCCTCCTCCTCCACCTCCAGAACCCTTTTTGTCTCGCAAAACTGAAACCCTCTTCCCATCAAAAAACAACTCCCCGTGCCTCTCTCCCCACAGCCCCTGGCAACCACCATTGTATTTTCTGTTTCTATGAAGTTGATTCCTCTAAGTACCTCATATAAATGGAACCCTACAGTATTTGTCATTTTGTGGCTGGTTTACTCACTCAGCATAATATCCTCAAGTTTCAGCCATGTCCTAGCCTGTGTCAGGCTTTCTTGTTTTTTTCTAAAGACTGAATAATGTGCCATTGTGTGTCTACTTCACATGTTGTTTATCCATTCGTCTGTCGATGGGCACATGGGTTGTTTCCACCTTTGGGCTATTGTGAATAATGCTGCTACAAACATGGGTGTGCAAAATCTGTTTGTCCTTGCCTTCAGTTCTTTTGTATATAGACCCAGAAAGGGAAATTCTGGATCAGATGGTAATTATGTGTTTAACGTTTTGAGGGGCCATCATATTTTTTTTCTACAGCAGCTGCACCATTTTCCATTTCCACCCATAGGGCACAAGGGTTCTCTCCCATGGCTCTGCAGCCTTGCCAACACCTGTTATTTTGTTATCACTTTTTTTTTATGATGGCCACCCTAATGGGTGTGGGGTATCAGGCTCTGAGGCATGGAGAGAGAAGACTGTGAGGGGGCAGGGCACCTGGGTGGCTCAGTGGGTTAAGCCTCTGCCTTCAGCTCAGGTCATGATCTCAGGGTCCTGGGATGGAGCCCCGGGTGGGGCTCTCTGCTCAGCAGGGAGCCTGCATCCCTTCCTCTCTCTGCCTGCCTCTCTGCCTACTTGTGATCTCTCTCTGTGTGTCAAATAAATAAATAAAATCTTAAAAAAAAAAAAAAAGACTGTGAGGGGGCAGGAGCAGATTTAATGGGCGCTGTTTTATTCTGGTCCAGTACTCCCAGGCCTCCGCTCTGGTGCAGGTGCAAGAGAGCAGAGAAACCGCCACGGGTTGTGTGGGGAGAAGGGGTAAGAATTCTGGCATCAAGATCTGAGTCAGGATGGTTACTAGAATCTGACATTCTGGCTTTTTGGTCTTCTTCTATACTTGGATTCACCCCATCACTGAAACCACAGTCTGGAAGGGCACCAGAATCAAGCGCCTGTTCTAAAGGGCGTGTCCTGATAAGGCCGATCATGTTTTTAGCAGCAGTGGTTTCAGGAACACTGTTCCAGGGCTTCTGTAGCTGCTTCCTTGACACCACCGTACAGGTAGTACAGGTGGGACTACTTAGCCCACTGAGAGCCCCGCACCACAGTAAGCAAAAGGCCCAACCAGAGTACTGCCCCGGCAACAATGGTCACCTCTCTTGGCATCCAGAAGCAGAGGGTCAGGCCCCGGAGGGTGGAGAGAGCCCAGTGCAGGTTGTCCAAAGACACAAAAGCAAGTCCTAAGGCCCACTGGCCCTGGCTTTCCCACCCCTTATTAAGAGCCAGGCAACAGGGTGAATTAGAATCGCTCTCTGCCCCGTTAACTTGCAGTCTGGCCACATATACGCAAACAGTCACAACCACACGGTTGCTCCCAATGCAGTGAGCACCGATGGAAAGCAAAGAAGAGCTGTGCTGCACAGCCTGGGGATGAGGTCAGGGACATGGAGCTTGGTGAGAAGAGCAGAACAGAAGCATTACAGAAAAGTATAGACCACAGCGTTGGCCACGTGCCCGGGGCTCGAGAAGACCACTGCTGCTGATGCTGGTGGCGATGATGTCTGCCAGCCCAGAGCTCCCCTGCACAGCTCTCTTCTTCTTGGATGCTCAAAGCTTATTCAAGCAATGCCACTGTTGCTCCAAAGATGATCAGCCTTGTCACAACACGCTTTCTAGAACAGTGATGCACCATAGGAAGATACTGTGAGTGACATGTGTGGTCTTTCCTGGCAGCTACATTTAAAAAATGAAAAGAACCAGGTGCAGTCCATTTCCGTATTTTACTTAACCCAATGTACCTCCAAACCGTATCATTTCAACATACAGTCAGTATGAATACTACTCATGAGACAGTCTATATCCTTTCTTTCCTATTAAGTCTGCAGCCCCCAGGGTGCACCATACTCTGGGAGTATATCTCAGGTCAGATGTTTGGTCTCTACTCAAAATGCTTCATCGATATTCGAGTTCATGTTCATGAGATGCGGTCTCATAAAATTTGCAGTTGAAAAATCAGATGTGTATACCCAGTGGCTCCAAACATCTTCAAATGTTTTCCAACAATGATGTACTAATGTAAAAATATATTACTCTGTTTTAGTTTTTAAGTTTAAATTTAAATTATTTAAAATGAATGGAACTTAAAAATGCAGTTTCTCCCTCATACTGGCGCTATTTCGAGCACTCACTGGCCACATGTGGCCAGTAGCTACTCCTTGCCAAGCACCGCTTTGGAGCCCCAGGACATCCTTCTGAATGGTGCTCAGTGGGGCTCAAATTCTTTCTTCAGGTTGGTTTTAAATTCTTCAAAAAACACTCCCAACTCCCTGAGAGCCCTGCCATTTGCAGGGAGATCGTGGAGATTGATAAAGAGCTTAAGTTCTGGCTGGAGACTGAAGACACTTCAGAAGAGTCGCTTTTTGGCATGGTTCCTGGCTGGGATTGCCTTTGTGGTCCTAAAACCTAACCTAAAATGCATCTGAGTAAGAGGCTAACAGGCTTGCTTTCCAAATCCCTATGCCCAACTCAGGTCGCAGGACAGCGAGTGTGACCCGTGCACAGAGACACCGAAATCTCAGCAGTACTCACGAGTGCCGAGGCTCGGGAAACAAGACAGGCTGGGCGAGCTGGGCTGTGGAACCCCTCCCAGGCTATGCCGTCCCTCTGTGGCCAGACCCTGGCCGCACTATCCACCCAGGCCACACAATGGCTAAGGCAGGGCCAAGCATTTCAGCTAGGGGTAGTCCCATCACCTCCTCTTGGGAGCCTGGCCTCATAGCCTGCTTTTTCTTTAGCTCATTCTCAACCAAGTCTGAAAATGACTTACAGGTAAATAGCATCTTTAACTAGCATTGTATCCAGCGATGGCCTCAGCAGGTGCACACGTTGAATCCTACTGACAAAGATTTGGGGCCATTGAATGCAAGGAGGTCCCCATCACCCACACAAATTCTCCAATTTGAAAGTTTTCTTCCATGAACTTGATCAGGTCATCTGAGGATTACACGGTACAAGATATGGTAAGTCTCAACCCCAGCTCACGCATGGAATGGTGGGTAGTCCCTGGAGCCTTAGTGGGGATGATCCCTCCCTCTCCTCTTCTCTCCTGGCTACTCCCTTCCCCTTAGCTTCCATTCAGTCATTGAAGGCAACGTTTTAAAAATCACCCCATTCATGCAGGTCCAGGCTGGGAAATAGTGTTTCTGAGATTCATGAGTCTAGTTACGTTGCTTCCTACTGAGTCACCTATTTTAACCAAGACAGATACACGAACACATATGTATAAATACGTGTCTTCATAGTAGCCTCTCTTTTATCAGTTCAAATGTTTCTCTCCGTGTTACTCCACTAAGCCACTGCAGGGGGAAAGGACCTGCATTTGAATGCATGGATCTGCCTTTGGAACCCTAAGTCTCCCCTGAGTTCGATGTTTGTCTTTGGGCGAGTCACTTGACTCTTTTGAGCCTCAATGTCCTCATCTCTACTATCTGCTTCCAGGGCAGTTTTGAAGCTTAAATGAGACAACTCGGGCACACGTTCCTGTAACCCCTGGAAAAAAGCGCTCAGTAAATACAGTGCTGGTGAGCCTTGTTTTTAGCCAGTCCTTCCTGCATGTTTCAAATGCTCTTTTCCATTGTGCAAATTGAAGTCCGGAGTGGGGATGTTTGCTGTGGGCTCCAACGTCACGTGCTTGCTTTGGAATCCCAGCCGCTTGAAGACTAGCAGAGACCTTCACACCCCCGCAGGGTGCTGGAGCAGTATACTCGAGGAGCGCTGGAACCCGTCGGCAAGGGGAGGGGAGCTCCTTGGAGGAGGTGCCTTCTCAGGGGAGATCTCAGAAAATCAGTGAGTTGAGGAGGTAAGGAAATGAAATTGTGTCTTAGGCCACAGAGAAAATAAGCAAAATGACCAAAGGAAGGAAAACACAGCATTTGCAAAGGACAGAAAGAAATCTAGCCTGGGTAGAGTGTGTGTGTGTCTATGTGTGTGTGTGTGTGTGTGTGTGTGTGTGTGTGTGTACGCATACACGCACCGGCGTGGGTGGTCACTGGAGAGGTAGGATCCTTGTCAGTTAGCAGCAGAGGCATGTGTGAAACTGAGCTTTCCTGTTTCTCTAAAGTTTGCTGGCTGTTTGGCTTTTGGAAAGTCCCTTAACTATTTTAAACTTCTGTTTCCTTATTTCAACATTGGACTTGATGATTTCCAAAATGGCTTTGGACTCTAATCTTCCATGTAGGAGAGAGCTCCGCTTTCTGTCTCTTCTGAGGAATACACTGGGGACTGCTGTTTCCAGAAATGCTTGGGATCTCCAGTGTGGTTGACCAAACCATGACCAAGGAGTTAGACAGTCTAGACCAAACTGACACGCTCCATGTGTCTCTGATACTTGCTGGGCCATCATCCCTCATCTGTCTTGGCAAGGCCACATGGGTGAAAATGCCACTTTTGCAGCTACAGAAAGGAATCCTTCATTCCACAGGGTCAATGTAGAGTGTCCTGGGGCCTGGCTGCTGGTCCGATTTCTGCCTAGGACTAAGGTTTCCAAAGGGACTGTGGGAAGCATGGGTGAGTGAGTCACTCCCTCTACCATGCGAGCCAAGGGATAAAGAAAGGGGCTGCTCTCCAACCACTCAGAGCAGGAAAGAGTACAGGGAAAAAGAAGCAACAGAGCCCTGGCAAGAGGTGGAGTCCCCCCTTGTTCTTTCTGCACCTCCTTCTCTCTTCTGGTAGAGTGCTTTGCTTTTTCTAGAATCCTCCCCTTTCCTTTTTGCCTTGTCAGTGGCTCCCAGGGGATTATCCCATCTCTTAACACCCCAGTCCAAAGCCAGTCAGCCTGGTCAGAGGGATTGGTTTGAAGTTGGCCGAAGACATTTCCTGGAACTGATGGAAGAAAAGTGTCTGTTTTCTCTTCTGGGATTGCTCAGGGGCGGGTGCTTGAGAAGGAGCTGTCAGAGAGGAATTCCAGCTGAGAAAGGAGAGAACTGAGTCCTGATGACCTGTGCAAGACCCTGGAGCTTGCCATCCCTGAGTCTTGTATGACCAGTAGATGGTGATTGCCCTCCTGACTGAGGATATTTTAAGGGGGAAAAAGGGCAGGTCTGTTTCTTGCAGCAGAAAGGGCTCTGACTAATCCAAGGGGGCACGAGATCGCCTAAGCTATTCAAATAGGGATAATTACAATAATGTTGGTAATAACCCTCCTCTGAGCTCCTGATGGCACCTCGCAAATATTGACTCTTTCTCTCCTACCAACTCACAAGAGAGATGCAATTATCACCATTCTATAGCTGTGATTACTATGTTTCGGTTATGTTGAGTGATGTGGCCAAGGTCAAATTGCTTGTAAGTTCTGGTACAGGGATCCAAGCCCGCTTCTGCTTATACGGAATTCTATGGGCTTGTCACTCTATCAAATGGTCTACTCCTGCAGGGAGAAGCTGAATAAACATGGAGAAAGGAAGATAGAGAACACAGTTTGTTTGGATACCCAAAATCATGGAAAGGTTTCCCCATCAAAGACACAAACATCTAGCAAAGAGATTATTGTTGCAGGAAGAACAAGGTCGAGAGGCAACAACAAGAAAACCAGTACTACTTGCAAAAGGCACTCTCCTAAATAGAAGGAACGTTTCTTTTTCACTTGCCATGCTGTTAAGGTCTTTCCCCTGTTTTGGTGAGTAGAATAGAAACAAAGAGAAACTGATCTGTTACAAAGATACAATCTTACAGAGCCCAAGGTTGGGGATTTAGCTGATTTCCAGAGAAGGCTTAGAAGTGGAAACCAACAGGACTTCAGGCTTCTAGGTCTTATTTTTACTCTTATCTGCTTGTCTCTTTTAACTATGTCTGCCTCTGTAGGCAGCTTCCCCTCATCTGTGGTCTGGGGGGCAGATTCTGGTTGTCCCAGGACTTCCTGATTGTCCTGTCTCGGCTCCCACTTTCAGCCACTTGCAGGTTTATCGTAAGAGCTGAAGGGTTTGGAGGAGGAAGGTGTCCACGCTGGTACCTTCAATCCCGATCACCACTGGAGGGACGTGGAGAGCAAAGCAACCTCAAGACACACCAGTTAGCTGCTCACATGGGACTGTGACAGGATTACAGGGTTCTTGTCTCACAGAGTGGAAGAATGCATCGCACGGACACAAAAGGTGACATGAAGTGAAAGTTTGCTAAGTGAAGGTGAGAGCAGAAAGGAAAGAAAAAAATCTCTCTGTAGTGAGAAGAGTCACAGATGAGTTGCCACTGAAGATTTTTTCAAGCTGGTCTTTTATCAAAAACTTGGCCGGGGAGCTTGTGGCCTTGAGATTCTTATGCCATCTTGGTCTGAGCAAGGACTATTGATAACACCCTTAATGACTTATTTCTTAAAAAAAAATAAATAAATAAAGATTTTATTTATTTATTTGACACAGAGAGAGAGAGACAGCAAGAGAGGGAACACAAGTGGGAGAGGGAGAAGCAGACTTCCCATGGTCTAGGGAGCCCGATGTGGGACTTGATCCCAAGACCCCAAGATCATGACCTGAGCTGAAGGAAGATGTTTAAGGACTGAGCCACCCAAGCACCAAATGACTTACTTCTTTAAAGATTGGTCATTTTCTGTGATTAGATTATAGCCACCGAAGAAAAAGGCTTCCTAACATCTGGGGCTTAGGGTGTTCTGATCTATTCCCTTCTCTCTTGTTCACCCTGGCTTTGTGCTTCTGCCTGCCAGGAAGAGTTTCAGAGTCTAGTCAGGAGCCACCTACCTCTGTCTGTACCATAACCCTTTTCTTACTCAAGAGGGCTCTGTGATGTACTGCCCAGATGTCCTCCCTCGGGAACTGAAAACCTATCATTTGAGCTGCTATCAGCCCCCTTCTGACATTGCCACACCTCAGGTCAAGCCACATTTATGGGGAAGGGGTCCTCATCCCCCAACAGGGACATCTCTGTAAGTCCCTCTGGGCTCCAGTGGTCCTAGTTGGCTGCTTAGGCCTGTTCTGTCTTGAATCGCAGCTGAACTACTTCTTCGAAACCATGTGTCCTTTGTTTCTAGCCTGGGAAAAGATCATTCTTGAATAAACTTCCTTCATTCAGGGGCACCTGGGTGGCTCAGTAGGTTAAACCTCTGTCTTTGGCTCAGGTCATGATATCATGGGATTGAACCCTGAGTCGCGCTCTCTGCTCATCGGGGAGTCTGCTTCCCCCTCTCTCTCTGCCTGCCTCTCTGCCTACTTGTGATCTCTCTTTCTCTGTTAAATAAATAAATAAAATCTTTAAAAAACAAAAAAACTTCATGCATTCAAATTTTGCTGTGAATCTGCTTTCTGGAGAACCCATCCCATGGCAGTTGGTTTTAAGGATTGCCTAAGAAAGAAGCCACGAAGATGAGACTCCAGAACCGTATACACCCCCTGCTTATGCGGGGGTGAAGACCCCATTCCTGGGAGTTGGTGAGGCATAGAACATCGGTTCATCTTCCCCGGCTGGTGGGCGGGCCAGTCAGTGGAAGCCGGGGAAAGGGATGCTTTAGCTGGTGTAACATACCAGATGCTTTCCAAAAGAGTAAATATCAGGGCGGCGGAATGGAGTGGCTCTTGTTTAGTGCAGTTTGTACTCAGGGAGATGGAAATAAAATATGAGAGTGATTAATGGGCAAGTAAGGGCTAAGTGTGCAATACAAGGACCTCTTGGTTAGCTGCAAGTCCTGCAGCAAGAGGGTAGAGAAAACAGAGAACTTAATTATCAGAATGCTCGAACTCCGAAGAACCACTACCCCACATAGGCAGGTTTGCTTTGCCAAGGTCCTCTGACTCCAGCTGGGAAACATCAGGGTGGATCCATGCCCTCAACCTTGACACTCCAGATTCTGCTGGAGCTCTGGGCCCCTCATACTTATTAAGGACTAGCATTCCCCCTCTCGCCTGAAGAGGATGTGGAGGCCTTGACTCTGCAAGGGAACACCAGCTGCCCTCAGGAACTGCATCTTCTTCTCCCCCTCCCCTAGCTGCTATATGGGGTCATCAGAAGCTTTTGCTGGAATGCATCTTCTCCCTTCGCTAAATCCTGCTTTCCTCCCTCTGTTTCATAGGTATGGATAATAAGAGTAGTCCCCCCGACACCCTAATTTTTATTTCAACGTTTATGGCCAGGACGGCTCCCCCTGCTACAGGCACCAGCCCTCTTGGTGGGGAAGAGATCCCAGAGTTGAGTTGCTGGATACCTGCTCCATGGAAGAGCAAATTGTTCGCTTTAAGGAAATTGGTAGTGCTACCAAGTTTCAGACCCAGATATGTCTATCTTCAAATCCCTTCTCCTTCCTCCTTCCCCTCCTCTTCGTCCTCCTCCTCTTCTTCCGCCTTCTCGTCTTCCTCCTTCTCCTTTTTTTGCATCTTATTGTGTTTTCCCATTTAGGACATATTTTTATAATTGATTGGTTGGACACAAGTCTAAATTTGCAGGCAGAGAAAAAAACGGAGCTGATAGATATGAACTATAACATGTAGTTGGAAGCAGTTGGAGACTGTGCAGAGGAGGATGAGCTAAGTGTCTGTGAATCATCCATTTGCTTTTTGATTTATTCATTTAACAAATTTTTATTAAGCCTTTATAGTATACCAGGCCCTAGACTGGGTCCTAGGGATACAGCAGGAATAAAGATTAGATTCTGATTCCAAAATTTATGGTCCAGCATAAGAAACGACACGCAAACCATTAAGTCCAATAAATCATTGAAAGGCAGATAAAGAATGGTTAAAGCTTCCATTTACAACCTATGAGAGTCACGGGGCACCATTTCCTGAAGACACAGGCCTGCAGGGCTGCTGTGCCCCCTAGGGTCAGTAAAATTCCGGCATTATCTGGAATGGAACTGGCAGGAAGACTGAGAACCCCGCCTTTCCCTTTACAACTGATCCTGGTGGGAGTCCAAAGACGGCAAGAGTCCTGAATTCCATATTTGAAAAGTGATAACTCGTGCTTTTTTTGTGATGGCAACGGACAGGAGTGGCTTCATGGCCACGCTGAGGCAAAGCAAAATCGGCAACCTTTCCACTTGAACTTCTCTAACTGGTGATGCTTTCCCTTGTCAAGGACGATGAGAGGCAAGACCCCTCCACCCAACACTGTTGTGTGGGATGCTGATAAGACACAAAGATGCGATGCACAAAGGAAGGGGGTGAAGCACGAAGAGGGGATTCCCTTTTCTTTCCTTCCTTTTGTCCGGCACTGGTTACCATAGTGCCCAGCAGTCCAGAGCTGCCATCCTACTCAGTGGGCACATACCAGAGCTTCCTACAGTAATAAGTTAATGGGAGAAGGGCGAAGCTGTTGTCAGGTTAACACAGTGGAGAAGAGAATGATTGTAGATGGACCAGGAGGGTGAGGGGGGGGGACAGTTAATAACCAACCAACAAATGAGCACTGTTGTTTTCCCCTAAAAATAGAAATCAGAGTATGCTATTAAGTGGCTTTTGGTAGGAGAACAGATTAATTTGGACAGAAAACGGCCAAGAGGGTTTATTATCAAAAGCTGTCATGGTAGGAAAGGGGAAATTTGGGGAGTCAGAATCCAGGCTTTACTTCTTGCTCTATGCCAGTATCCCGCCCAGGGCTTGGCGCAGAGTAAGAGCTTAGGACATGCTCTAAATAAACAAATTCATGACTGACTGAAGGCACAGACACTTAGCTCATTGTCTTATACATCGTGTTCCAGTTGTTTCCAGCTATGTGTGTAACTTTCATAATCTCTCCGCAACTGGTATTTATCACCTGGGTTTTCTCTTCCTGCAAATTGAGGCCAACAGATTGTTTAGGGAAATATGTACTAAATAGAAAACATAGCAGGATGTAAGAGGAAGCAGGATTGCGTTAAAGATGGATGGATCTGGGTCTCGAAATTGGTGGCAGCAGCAAGACTAGGTAAATGATGAGGTATTCCAACCCTGTGCCCTACTTTGTACCATAGAGGTTAGGACTAATTTACATCATGTGTATGTAGATTTTCACCTCATTCCAGAGAGCTACAGGGGGTGAGGGAAGGCAGATTTTAAATGTGTTTGGACTCGTAAGATCATGTTGTTCAGACATTGGTTGTAGGACTCTCCTTGCCCACAAAAGTCTAAAGAAATTAGGAAAACAGAACGCTCCCCCAACAGACCACGTTGTCGGAAGGTAGGAGCTATGTCTTTGTCTCTTTAGACTCTCAGTGCCTGGGAGGTAAGAGATTCCCGTTAAATGTTCGCCTTTTAACTTAGTGACTCTGTTTACTTGCCTATGATGTTGCTGACCTTGTGAGTTTCAGGAGGATAAGAGTAATCCAAGTCATGTGACCCAGGGTTCTGGACTCTGTTGCAGGGTTCCTGTGTCACAGAGCTGAAGAATGATCTTGCGGACAAGAGGGTGAAGTCAAGTGAAAGTTTATCATGCGAAGGTGAGAACAGAGAGGAGGGCTCTCAAGCGTAAAAGGGGCCGAACGCACTGCCACTGAGGATGTTTATGATGAGTCTTCTTTTTTTTTTTTTTAAGATTTTAATTTATTTATTTGACAGAGATCACAAGTAGGCAGAGAGGCAGGCAGAGAGGAGGAAGCAGGCCCCCCACTGAGCAGGACCCTGGGAACATGACCTGAGCCCAAGGCAGAGGCTTTAACCCACTGAGCCACCCAGGTGCCCCAACAACAGTCTTTTTTTTTTTTTTTCTTTTCAGCGTAACAGTATTCATTGTTTTTGCACCACACCCAGTGTTCCATGTAATCCATGCCCTCTATAATATCCACCACCTGGTTCCCCCAACCTCCCACCCCCCGCCCTTCAAAACCCTCAGATTGTTTTTCAGAGTCCATAGTCTCTCATGGTTCACCTCTCCTTCCAATTTCCCTCAACTCCCTTCTCCTCTCCATCTCCCCTTGTCCTCCATGTTATTTGTTATGCACCACAGATAAGTGAAACCATATGATAATTGACTCTCTCTGCTTGACTTATTTCACTCAGCATAATCTCTTCCAGTCCCGTCCATGTTGCTAGAAAAGTTGGGTATTCATCCTTTCTGATGGAGGCATAATACTCCATAGTGTATATGGACCACATCTTCCTTATCCATTCGTCCGTTGAAGGGCATCTTGGTTCTTTCCACAGTTTGGCGACCGTGGCCATTGCTGCTATAAACATTGGGATACAGATGGCCCTTCTTTTCACGACATCTGTATCTTTGGGGTAAATACCCTGTAGTGCAATGGCAGGGTCATAGGGAAGCTCTATTTTTAATTTCTTGAGGAATCTTGACACTGTTCTCCAAAATGCATCAGTCTTTTATAGGAAACGGACCAGGAAACTTGGTAAATATCTTGTCTATAACTTTTAAGACAAAGAGGTGCATTTGTAAATATTATGAAAATATCTTGTCTATCTTTAGAATGAACAAGGTCGATTTGTTATGTTCCCTTCTGTCTGGCTAATATCTTGTCTGTGACATTTCTCCATATCGGGGATTTCTGTGAGCCTGGTTACATGGTCCCGTATCAGTCTTTCCCTCCCTAGCCTCACCTGTCCCTTATCCAGCCAACAGAGTGTCCTGACGTATTATAACCACGTGTTATGGGCTGAACCCTGCCCACCCCTGTGCCAAAGTCGCATGTTGAAACCCTAACCCGCAGGACCTCACAATGGGACTCTATTTGGTATAAGGGTCTTTGAAGAGAGGCATGGAGGGAAAATAAAGGTCTTCAGGGTCTTCAGAGTGCCACCAGACACCCGCATGCAGAGAACACAGAGAAATGGCCATCCACAGGCCAGGGAGGGGCCTTAGAAGAAACCAACGTTGCTGTCCCCTTAGTCTTGGACTTCCAGCCTCCAGAGCTTTGGGAAAGGAATCTCTGTTATTTAAACCACACAGTCTGTGGCATTTTCTTATGGCAGCCCTGGGATCAGTATGGTTATAACCTTAGGGATGGGAAGAGCTTGCCCCAGCCCCATCAGAGCAGGCTTATTATGTCTTTTATGTTTTTCTAAGAGCTCTGATCTTTCTCACGTTTTTAATTATCTTTTCTGTACCTAGCTTTTTCCTTTTGTAAATGCCACTTCAGCAGTGGGATTAAGATGTCATTAAAAACAATCCAGATTGTAGCACGTGAACACACATATGCTGAGTCTGTCCTCTCCTTCTTGAAACCCTCTGCCCAGCCAGATGGATGGAGTCCTGCCACTTGCAGCTGAGACCTGCGGGGTCAGTCCTCACTCTCTGGCTCAGAGAGACAGGGCAGGAAGGTCAGGAAGCAGCCACAACAAAGCAAGAGGGCAGGGCAGGGCCTACAAGGACCCAGCGCACCATGCCACAGTGGGCTTCTGAGACCTGTTCATTCAAACTTGAGAAGCAAGGAGCTCACTAACATGCAGATCAGATGCTGAGTCCAGCCCCCCACCATTTTCCTCTACAAATATTTCCTTATCAGAGGAAAAGTAAAAACCATCTGTCATCTACATGAGAGAAAAAGCACACACACCCAGTAATCACATACAGCCTCTGGGATTCCTGGATCCCCTGAAGCTCAGCTGGGTCGCCGGGAGAGGCAGAACCCTGGGTGGGGGGACCGCTCCCCCATGCCGTGAGCCAAGGGTCCTGGCATGGGGGAGTGGCCACATCACAAAGGTTCGGGGCAAAGCCTCAAGACATGGTTCCTCCTCCATGTTCTTCCTCGGGGAGAAACAACCAGGTAAATTCACAAGACCACTCCCAAAGATATTTCATGAGTGAACAGGTTTAAGGTCCATTCCATTTAAAAAAATATGTTTCTTTAGGTGTCATTTGCATACCATGAAGGTCTTCTGATTTAAGCACATCGTTCAGAGTTTTTTTTGTTTTTGTTTTTGTAGTATTATGCAACCATGGTGGATAACCTTATCATCTCAAAGAGAAACTGCATGGCCGTGAGCAGTCACTCCCCACCCTATCTCCAGCCTGGGTAACACTCAGTGTGTCTGGGGATGTCCTTTCTCTGGACATTTCCAATGAATGGAATCAGACAATATGTAGTCTTTTGTGTTTGACTCCCTTCATTAGCCTGATGGGTTTTTTATTAAGATTTTATTTTTAATGTCTTCCATGTTATTCCTATGCTCCACCAGAAAGTGAAACCATGTGATAACTGACTTTCTCTGCTTGACTTATTTCACACAGCATAGTCTCCTCCAGACCCGTCCCTGTTGATACAATAGTTGGGTATGCTTTCACTTACTTGGGGAGCATAAGGAATAACACGGAGGACATGGGGAGATGGAGAAGAGAAGGGAGTTGTGGGAAATCAGAGGGGGAGATGAACCATGAGAGACTGTGGACTCTGAGACACAAACCGAGGATTTTGGAGGGGATGCGGTGGGAGGTTGGGTGAGCCTGGCTATTTAGAAGGGCACGGATTGCATGGAGCACTGGGTGTGGTGCATAAACAATGAATCTTGGAACACTGGAAAAATAGAATAAAATTTTTAAAAATGCTTAAAGATGTTTTTCAATAAATCAAATATTGATATAACACCTTTAAAAAAGTGGGATTAGAAAAGAAAAAAAGGATTTTGTTTTTAAGTAATCTCTATGCTCAACATGGGGCTCAGATTCATGATGGTGAGCTCAAATACTGCAAGCACCCCCAACTGAGGCAGCCAGGGGCCCCTGCGTGGTGTCTTTGAGGCTTATTCATGGTATAGTATGTGTTACTACTTTGTTCAATTATTTTATTGTCAAATTATATCCCTAGGGTGGGTAGAATGATAAGGTTACAGTTTGTGCATGTGTGTGCGTGAGTGTGCGTGTGTGTGTGTGTGTGTGTGTGTGTGTCTGTGTAAGGAGTTGGGACCATGTGGGCAGAGCAGGGGTGGGTTGTTATATCCCAAGTTATTTCAGTGTCTGTGGCTGAGGGGACCCGTATGCTGGGGCTCGAAGTTAGCCAGGAGGGCAGGGAAGGTAGCGGATGATTCTGTCTCAGAGGCAAGGCTAGGCCAGAGCAGTCTGTTTTCTCCTCCTTCCCAAGTCCTTATCAGCACATTTCCTCTGAAAATAAGAGGGATTTTCCAGTTGTTTGGATTATAGGACTCTGGGAGCTTCTGCACTACAGAGCTGATTTCTTCTGTGCTTGACCTACCTGAATTCAAAAGCTTGGTGCCCCCCTTCTCACCTCAGCCTGGAGGGTAGGCTGCCTCTTGATGCTCTGTCCCATGAGGGAAGGTCTGGGGGTTGAGTTGGGAGGAAGCTCGGTGAGGAGCTGCTTTGTGAAACACCTGCAAACCCCTCTCACCCCATCGGCGACCCAGACCTGGGTCCAGTTCTGACCTGAGCTGGAGAACCAAGGTGGTTCCTAGAGCTTTGCTGACATCAGGAGCCCATCCCAAAGAGACCATCCTACAGGCTTGTAGACAACCACGTGACGTGTTCAGCCAAGCTCGTTAACATCTTGAAGGGCTTGGGGTGCCTGGGTGGCTCAGTGGGCTAAAGCCAGTGCCTTCAGCTCGGGTCATGATCCCAGGGTCCTGGGATTGAGCCCTGCATTGGGCTTTCTGCTCAGCAGGGAACCTGCTTCCTCCTCTCTCTCTCTCTGCCTGCCTCTGCCTACTTGTGATCTCTATCTGTCAAATAAATAAATAAATAAAATCTTTAAAAAAATAAAATAAAATCCTGAAGGGCTGTCATATGGGAGGATAGGCTTATTCATAAGGAAGCAGAAGGGCCAGACAAGGACAAGCATGTGTGTTATAATGTAGGGACAACACAAGGGGAACTTTGGCAGGAGACAAGTCACCCAGGAAGGGGCTAGAGATTTGGCCAGAGCACCTGGCCCAGCAGGTTATTTAGATCCCAATTAAGATTTTAGACGGAATCCTGGTCATGTCTGTTGAAAAAGCTCAGCCTGGGCTGGTGCCATAGGCTGGTTGGTTTGTAGTTGGTGCCATAGGGTGGTTGGGGCCAATTTCTTTTTGGTGACCATAAGCCTTGTGCCATTTCCCAAAGCTCTGGGCTTTAGGGCGGAATGACTGGGGTTAAGTAGTAAGAAAGGAGTTTGTCTGTGAGTCATGCCCACGTCTTCTGACATGCTCATCTCTGTTAGCCCCAGTAAGGCCCCCTGAACCTTCCTGCTCTTCCCGAGAGAGTGCGGTGGTTCCTGCATCTAAGAGGGCCAGGGAACCTGCCTCGCAATCACTTTGATAAGATCCTTTATGAATAGCAATGACTTCCACATTATGATTTTTACATTCCACTTTAATAAGGATCATGTAGTTGTGGGCAATTTTGAATGAGATGGTCTTGTCTTCTGACTGCAGTAAGTCTTCTGGCAACAGCTATGCTGTTTCCTGGCTCTTCACCATATTAAATTAATTTTTTCCCCACTTCATCTCCTAACCTCCTTGGGCAGCAACCCAGATGGATGGATCAAAAACTTACAGAATTTCTGGCTCTCCAATGGTCTTAGAAACTCCTCAACAGAGTACAGAAATCCTGGAAACAGCAGGACAGACCTCTGGATGGTCCAGTCTCTGCTTGATCTCTGTCGGGATGGTCTCCCTGTTTGGGCAGCAGGCCGTTCTTACGTCGAGTAGCTCCGAGGAAGTTCCTCCCTGCATTGAGCAGAGTGGAGTGCACAAGGCAAAGAGGTTTTGGAGACAGAGATGTGGGTTCAGTCTGATTGCAACGGTTTATTTTAATGTGTCAGCTTGACTCAGATAAGAGACACCCAGACAGACAGCTGGCAAAACACTATTTCTGGGTGTATTTGCGGGTGTGTTTCTGGAAGAGATTAGTATTTGCATTGGTAGCATGAGCATGGAAGATTGCCCTCACCAGTGTGGGTGGAAGACATCTAATCTGCCAGGGCGTGAAGAGAACAAAAGGTGGGGAAAAGGTAGCTTTGCTCTCCGCTTAAGTTGCGACATCTACCTACTCCTGACCTTGAACATTGATGTTCTTGGTTCTCAGGCCTTTGGACTCAGACTGGAACTACAGCACTGGCTTTCCTGGGCTTGTAGCTTGCAGCTTGCAGACTCGGGGATTTCTCAGGCTCCATACCTTAAAATCTCTCTCTCTCTTTCTCTCTGTCTCTCTCTCTGTCTCTCTCTCTCTCTCTCTCTCTCTCTATATATATATATATATATATATATGGGTCTCCTATTGGTTCTGTTTTTCTGGAAAACCCTGGTTAATACACTGGCTATGTCAGCTTCTTGGTGCATAGCATTAATCATTAGTTAATTTCTCTGAGTTTCAGGCTTATTGTTGGCAAAATATATGTAATAATACTAATCACACATGCTAGGGAGTCTTCGCTGCGGTAGTGCTTGAAAGTGCTGTGGCTGGAACAGGTGTTTAACAAGCTAAAATTATATTTATCAGCCATATTGATATAGGGCACATACTAGAGTTCAGCACATTCAAGACCTATTCCAGATCACTTCAAACGTGCCTTTACAGTAAAGGCTGGACAAAGCTCAAATAAAATTTTTAAAAATCTACATTACCTAAATTCTCTTGCATCCAGGTTTCTGCCTTGATCCAAGGTCTGCAAGGATTTGGAGAAACAGTGAGGGAGTGGAGGTGGCAACCTTGTGCAGGGTAACTGGTTTTTCCTGGTGGTGGCAGTGAGGGTGTCGGGTCTCCTGGAGCAGTCCTGGTGGTCTTCCTAGCCTCTGGTTCCACAGCACCATGGGACCTAAGTGGAGCTCCAGGGTGAGGTGTCTCCTGGGGACTGAGGCAAGGTGGGTCTTTCTCTGGCTATTGTTCCTAGACACACATAGATTTCAAATCTGATTCTCTAGTCCTTCTGGAGATGTTGAAAGCTAAATCTTTAACACATCTTACTGTGAAAATTAGTTGGAGCTGATCGTTTTTCATTTTTTGAATCTGTAGCCTAGAACCTTGATCAACACAATTTTTTATGACAATTCTAGCTGCTATTCAAAATGCTATTTAGAGATCACAGAATTCATCTGTTTATAGACAGTCAGCAATGGAAGGCCTCACAGAGTTCATTAATATAGGCACCTTATTGTACAGAGAGGGAACTGAAGACAAGTATGGGGCCGTAACCCTCCTAGAATCCCTCATTGTATATTGTATATCAAGTGTTTGTTCCCACTGCACCAAGCTGTGTACTCAGTTACCATATTTGTCATTTCATGTAAATCCCTACCAGAGTCTCAAAGGATGGACATGATCATCATCCCTTTAGGGAGGGAAGGGAGAGTCAGAGAGCTTAGAAACCAGCCCCAGAAGACAAACAGTATGCGGCAGGGCTGGGACTTCAGCACGGATCCAGCTCCAAAGCCCATTCTTTGAACCTACACACTTTGCCACCTCCTATGACCTGGCTTCTAACCCCTCCCCTCCATCACCCAAAATAACTGATCTGACTTAAATAGGAAAGAGAAACGATGCAAAATGGAAATGGTGCCGAATCTGCATCTGGCTAGAGCACCATTCATGGATGGTTGCAGAATGGCAAGTAGAGGCATGTGACAGATCTCTGTGTGTGGCCGGGGACAATGGCCAAGAGGTGGAGAAGGAAGAGGAGCCCAGATCATGCAAGACGCCGTAGGTCATGTAAAGTGCTCTGTTGTCCAATCCCAGCCACCAGCCAAATATCACACCCAAAAGAGACACCCAGGCACTTGGTGTGTACTTGTCCCTGCTCCAGCTTTCCCCGTCTTCATCCTTCCCCCGCCAAATTCCCTCTTGGTGCTTTATCCCTTTAAATCTACCTAGCAGAGTGGTTTCAGGGGCATTTCACTGAGGTCTGATTGTGAGAAGCAGAGGACTGCTGTAGACCTAGACATCACCCCTATCCCATGATGTCACACAAACAGAACACGGCTCCAGGCCAGAGTCCATACAGCTTGTATAGCATCAGACCATTTGGTGGTCTGAGCACCCCATGATTTAGGAGTCATCAGCCCCTTTCATAGGTAAGAGAGGCCTAAGGAGACTGGGTAAAATCTCCAGAGCTTCTCTGGGTCTTGGTGACACAGCAAAAATCTTGACAGTTTTGACGCCGGTGTTGGTGTGCCCACTGGGATGGGAGGCGGTTCTGCCATCCTCATCCTTGGCCTTGGCCAGACTCTTCTGGAACCCAGGCAAAGTCCTGCTAGACTGGATGTCCCAGGAGGATCCAGGACTGGTTTGGGGCTTGTTTCTTCTTGAGTCTCTGAGCCTCCCCATGTTGTCAGACAGCCTTTAGGGCATGAAGTCTCCTGGTTGCTGGTACTAGATGGTTGGCTGGTAAGAGAGAGCAGAGCCAGAAGGCTTACTAGAACCTAGCCTTGCTTCTTCTTCATTCTTTAGTTTACTTAACTGTAAAATGTGGAGGTTGGATAGTCTGATTCAGCTCTGACGGCTCATGAGTCTACGGTCTTAGAAATGGAAGGCTGAAGAAATCCGTAGCTAAGCCAGTTCCTGCTTCCCTAGGTCTATCACTGAGTTTCTGCCCAGTTTTTGAGCTGATAAAGGTCAGGGTCAGTGTGGTGATAGGCTTCATCTCCTGATGACTCAGAATTGGTGGATTAAGTTTGCACAGAGAGTATGTTGAAAGATTTTTGAGGCTAGCCTTGGGCTCAGGTTGAAAAGAGCTTTGTGTGTACATGATTTGGAAGTTGTAACACATATCACATAGCCAATTCTAGCCAGTGGTGCAGTGAGCTCATCAGTTGTAGAAACACTAATTTTGATTCCCATTAGCCTTGACCCAGTCCTTCCACAAGTGAACTCAAGGTCTCCCTTCATCTGCAAACCATGCTTCATGGAAAGATAAGACAGGTCTTTTCTACGAGTAAAGCAAAGCTCAGAGAGGCTGGGTGACTCGCCAAAGGCCACAGAGCTAGGACATGATGTATCCAGGACTCAAATCCAGATCTGTCCAATTCCAGTTTGTGTCCTTTCCACACATTAGTGCACTCTGCCCCTTACGTTCCTCATTGACATGTGCGGAGTTGAAAAATGTGCAAGTATGTACGCGTTTTGTGAAAAAACAATCAGTGAAGGAAAATTAGCTTGAAACTATTTTAAAAAAAGATTTCTCAGTTAAAGATAATACTCTTGATATGAAAATGAAAATCATAGAAACAGTTACAGGAATACTTGTAGGGTCCTTCAATATTTGTTCTTGACTTTGAAAGGGAACAGCTCTTGAGAGCTGCTCTAGGTGTTTGAAAAGGTGACCTCGGGCCTTTCCTGAGATTAGCGCAAAGTAGATGGGGATAAAGTGTTTTCATTAAGGCTATTAGAGCTGGCAGGGGAAGCGAACTCTGGGCCACTCCAGCCATAAGCCTCCAGGTATTTGAGGGCCACAGAGCCTTACAGCAGAGGAAGGGTTAAATTTGTCTCGCACTACAAAGCAGAAAAACCCTACAGGAGATCTGGCAATGAGTTCATCCTCCTCTGATCTATTTTGACATTGCATATGACCTATTATTTTTTTAAAAGATTTTATTTATTTGATAGACAGAGATCACAAGTAGGCAGAGAGGCAGGCAGAGAGGGAGGAAGGGAAGCAAGCTCCCTGCCAAGCAAAGAGCCCGATTCGGGGCTCGATCCCAGGACCCTGGAATCATGACCTGAGCCGAAGGCAGAGGCTTTAACCCACTGAGCCACCCAGGTGCCCCTGAACTATTATTTTTATTCCTTCCCAATATCTAATATATAATGTATCACATGGAGAAATGGAAAGCAAGTAGAGATGAGAAGGGTGTTAGACATGGCCCAAGGGTTCATGGCCCTTAAACTAGACCCTTCAACAGCCCTGCTCTTGAAGATACATTAGCTGGGCCTCTATTTTCAGCTAGGGCCTGGATGTGACAGGTGACCCACCTGAGAGTGGAGGGGCCATGGGTGCTGGGTTAGGGTTACTTGACTCTATTCTGTGGAGAACAGAGGATGGGCCGTGTCAAGGTCACACTGTACACATGCTGTTCTAGCTAAGGGCAGAGTGCGGACAGAAGAGGACAAGCCTGGAGGAGGGAGATCGTCAAGAAGCCAATGGAAAAATGTCTGACTTCGACTCAACTGTCTTAAAAGGGCAGGGATCATGCCTGACTTGTCCATCCCCATAGCTCTTGGGCTCAGAACAATCTTTGCCTCCTAGTAGGCCCACAGTAAACATAGGTTCAAGGGTCAGATAACATAGTTTCAGTAATTTTTTTTCCCCAATGAACACATTGCATTTCAAGCAGAGCCTTGATAGAGGGATCTGAGAGAAGAGGTTGGATTTGAGAAATAAGGGATAAAAGTTGAGAGAGCTTGGTAATTGAAAGAATTAGAGTGTGAAGTCAGAAAGGAGTCTGAGGTATCCCCAGCCTTCTGGCCTGGGGACTGGGGGGCTCTCACTCAGTGAGATGGGGACCAATTGGGGGAGATGATGTTGGCTCAGGATGATGTTGAGATGCCTGTGGACACACAACTGGGGATATCTTAGAAGTGATCCCCTGAGCAGCTGGTCTATCCCCTCAGCATTGGCCCTTTTCATTGCTGTCCCCTCTAGATCAGAAGCCTTCCCTTCCCTTCGTCCAGTTAACTCTTCCTTCCTTTGGACCCAGGACAACCTCACTTTTACAGGGGAGCCTTTTCTGGATCTGGGTTGGCTAGTTGGGTTGGTTGGCATCAGACCCTAAGCACTTTCCTTCCAGCCATTGCTCTCAATTGGCAATGGCCCCCATGATTAGGATTAATAAGTTAATGTCAGCTTCATAAGAGTCAGGACAATGTCTCTTTCTTGTCCCCAGTGAATTCCGACTGATAAGAACCATGCCTGGTATAGAGCAGATGCTCAACAAATGAGTGGAGGATGAATGAATAAATGCTCTTATAAGTGAATGAGTGCACAGATGAATGAGTGTCAGGGCTCTATCTCTCAACACCTGGTATGATTCTAGTCACTGTGAGGCAGGTTTCTAGAGGAGAGACATGAGTTCCTGGGTTTGAACTCATGTGTCTGCCATATGGTAGGTTCTTGGTAAATAATTACTGAAGTATTTTTGGCTTTCCTTAACATCTTTCTGTCATCATTTAAGAAACACAACATTGGGGTGGTCTTGATTTTCTTGCTTATCAAGATGAAAATAAGGACATCTATCTCAGCTTCTTTTTTAAAAAATGAGAGTTCGATGGGATAACTTGTATCAAAAATATTGAATATAGGCTTATTGTCATCTACCGGGCTAACTATGGAATGAAAGTCCCCAGGATTTTACAGAGGAAAATAAGGAAGAAATGAGCACTGCCTTAAGAGGTCCGGGGTCCTTACACACACACACACACACACACACACACACACACACACACACACACATCCTAATCCTCCCTCCCCATTTTTCATCAACTGTCTACACCTGGTCACACTTCTAGAAAAAGACTGGCTTTCATGCTGGGAGAAGTTCACAACTATTTTCGGCTGTGAGTCAAACAGAGAAGTGTCCGAGCTTGTGAATCTGTGTGAGTGTGATCAGCTGCACCACCCGCCGCTCAGCAGACGCTCAGCACATGGCCACTTCCTGCCTGTTCTCCCGACCCTGGGATGCCCAACTCTTCGCCCAGGGTTTAGCCCATAACAGGTGTTGTGTGCACATTTGAGCTAAGGATACACAAGAGAAGAAAAGAAGGGAGAGGGGTTGGTGTATGTGCTTGTGTTCTGCTCTCTTTCCAGGCACATCAGTGCCATCAGGCATGGGTTTCGGGAGAGAGGGAAGCCTGTGGAAGCTGTCAGAGTGGGTTCATTGTCTGAAGCAGCCTCACACCTTTTATTTATGATAAACACCATGTGGAGCCCCCAAATGTTGGTTCAGGCGGGCTCTCTGTTGCCTGCTGTGCCAGAATGTTGATCCTGCAGCTGTTGCTAAATTACCAGGGGATCCTGCCCCCCTCCCCGCCACTTGCCAGACTCTGTTAATGGATGCAAGAATTCAGGGATCTTTCCAGCAAATTGTAAGCCATGCAACGACCACTCTAGGGTTACAGATCTCCCTCTGCAGACCACAGCTCTCTCCTGAGCCACCTCCTGGACATCTCAGCATGTACAAAATGGTCTCTTATTACCCATGAAAAGACTGTTGTGCTTAAATTGGCAAAGGTTAAAGCAAGAGGAGCGCCATCTTGACTCCTGGTGACTGTAATCATGGTATTCCTAATTAAAGGCTGCTGGCAGGAAGGCTTTCCTGGCATCTGAAAACTCCCTCTGGGATGGCTGCCCAAAGGCCAGCAGTCGGTGGCTAGAGCTCTGGGAGGAGAGCTCCCTGGGGGTTCTTGGGAGCCTTGCTCTAAAAGATTCTTTGTAGCTCCTGGTCAGCCTCAGAAAGCTGTCAGGGGAGGCCAAGGGGTTCTCAGCAGCTGCACCCCTTCTGTCCCCTGGAGCCTCCAGAGGGTAAGTTGGGCTCCTTCTTCACCTTCTCTCCTGCTCACACTCGCAGGTAGTTCTGGGTGGGCATGACGTCAAGGTGAGGGCTGCAAACACACGTCCCCATGCTCAGAGCTCAGGCTGGGTTTTTGCCCTTGTTTTGGCTATTGGCTGTTTCATGGGCATTGAAGAACTGGCCACACATTCCTATACATGATTTCATTTGCTGTCTGTTTGAAGAGTTGTTTTTTTTTTGTTTGTTTGTTTGTTTTTTTTTTTTTTTTTTTTTTTTTTTTTGATACACAAAAGCTTCGGGAGAGTAGTAAAAAGAAGAGATCTGGGAGTCAGAGGGCCAGGGTTGGAGTCCAAGTAGCACTTGGCTTTCTGTGGGGAGGCCACTGAGGATGGAGTCAGCCCCGTCACCCCGACTCTGCTGTCAACAAGGGAGGCACCCACATCTAGACAGGAGGCAGAAGTGAATGGTCCCTCCGCTCTTCTGGCAAAACAACTCCAGCCATAGATCAGGACATCCTCTAGAAATGCAAAAATAAAACAGGAGATTATGTGTGTGTAGTTCCTTCTATCAGGGTCTCAAGGGCTGGGTTAAATGAGGTCTTAGGGACAGCTGTTTTTGTTTTTTGTTTTTTTTCTTTAAAGGATTTTATCTATTTATTTGACAGAGAGAGAGAGAGAGTACAAGCAGGCAGAGTAGCAGACAGAGGGAGAGGGAGAAGCAGTCTCCCCCCTGAGCAAGGATCCCAATGCGGGGCTCAATCCCAGGACCCTGGCATCATGGCCCGAGCAGAAAGCAGTCGCTTAACCAACTGAGCCACCCAGGCGGCCCTCAGGGGACAGTTCTGATTGTACTTGCCAAACAATCCCCTGCCTTTTGAACAGCAGGGTGGGAGGTCCACTTTCAAAAGTTCTAACCCCACCTTGGACATCTCATTAAGTGGTAAGATGTGCAAATGCCTTTAAGTTATATTTACTTGTTTATTTATTTTTACAATTGAGATAATTAAAATATAACATATTATTTTAAGGTGTACAGGGTAATGACTTGAACGCACACACACACACACACACATATATATGCATATATATATATATATATATATATATATGGAGAGAGAGAGAGAGAGAGAGAGAGATGAGCACCACAATCAGTTTAGTTAACATCTATCCCCACCCATAGTTACAAACTTTTTTCCTTGTGATGAGAACTTTTAAGATTTATTCTCTTAGCAATTTTCAAATACACAATACATGTTGTTAACTAGTCACCATGCTGTACATTCCACTCCCAGGACTTACTTATTTTATAACTGGAAGTTCATATCTTTTAATGACCTCCACCCATATTTCATTTATTATATAACTGTATCCTAAGGCTCATGATATATAAGATATCCATATAAAGGGGCCCCTGGGTGGCTCAGTCATTAAGCATCTGCCTTCAGCTCAGGCCATGATCCCAGGGTCCTGGGATCGAGCCCCACATCGGGCTCCCTGTTCTGAGGGGGGGCCTGCTTCTCCCTCTCCCACTCCTCCTGCTTGTGTTCCCTTTCTCACTGTGTCTCTATCAAATAAATAAATAAAATATTTTTTAAAAAGAAAGACATACATATATATGCACACACATCTATATATATATATATATATATATATTCTATGCATATACATACGATGAGCTTATATTTGGTATATGCATACCACAATACCCTGACATGTATGTATATATCTCTATATATACATATAAGACACATGTATTATATATAAATATGTACATATATACACACATCTATACCTATAGATACACATACACATGACATATACCTAATACACACTCATATACGCATACACATGTGTATACACACACGTATACGCATGCATATGTATACACACAAACACGCACACACACATACATGCGTACACACACCTGTGCGCACACGTAGACATACACGTGCATGTGCACAGGATGTGACAGGCGTCACAGGTGTATTTCAGGTGCTCTGAGAGGTCGGCCGGGCTCCCGGGGTCCCTCGCTGTCCTTTAGACCATTCCCCGGTGGAGCCCTGAGGCTGACGTCCCTACCACAACTGGCTTCTCAGCTCCGGCTCAGCCCCCGTCATCAGCCCCTGTCAGCCCCCCGCTCACCTGCTGCTGCTCAGCTCGGGGCCACAGGCGTTGGCGGAAGAACGGTGTGTGCCCATCTCAGTCCTCCTGACTCCAGAGACCCCTGGGGCGCGGCGAGGGTGCTGAGATTAGCAGGCAGCTCTTCCTTTTCTCCCAGGCATGACGGGCTCAGAGTAAGGCCAGGTGAGGCTGCCATCTCTTCCCACCCCTGAGTCCCATGTGTCCAGGACCTTCTGAAACCCCTCCCTGCAATACACCTCGGCCTCCTGCTGTGTCACCCACCCTTCCCTCCAAACCCACCCAACGTCGTAGGTGTCCGCACAGGCCTATGGATGTTTGCATCCTAACCTAACCTCTGCTACTGGTTCTCTCCCGGGGGCTTCTCGGAGGTTTCCGTGGTGCCTGGCAATCCCACCTAGCGGTGATACGGGAACGCTGGAGACCAGACTGCGAGGTACCAGGCACAGCGTGACCATACGATGACTGAAAGGTGGCAGTGTTGTCCCCGTGATATAGCTGAAGGAACAGAAGTGAATGAACGTACCTTGCACCACCCAGCTGAATAAGCAGGACCCTGGGACTCAACCCGGAGCTTGCCTGTCTAACTCAGAAGCCCATGGTCTTGTCTCTGCACAGCCTCCTGGCATAGGGGCAGAGCTGGGAGGCTCCTTCTGGGCTCCTTTGGCTCCAGGCCAGTGTCCCTTGTGGAATGCTGGTCCTCTCTGGGCTCAAACCCAAAGCTCACAAGCTCAAAGCTTGCAGGACCCAGGGAGCTGATGGTATTGGCGGCCAGAGAGACCCTAAAAGTGGGATGAGCACTGAGACACCCCCTCAGGGACACGAGGAGCCCTGACTGGCTAGAAAGCACACACCCCACCAAAAACTAGGGCAGCTGTTCCTCAGCCCTGTCCCGTAGGCTGCTGGGAGTGAAGGTCCAGAGTTGCTAGATCTCCTGGTGCCTTAAGGGAAATGATGCATTCGGGATTTTAAGTAAAATTTCCCAAGGGTCATCAGCTACTTCAAGTAACATGTACATGTACATGCATATCATACCGGCCAGAAAACAAACAAACAAACAAACAAAAAAAACAACCCACATATGTTCGTGGAGTCTTGCGGCAAGCCACCGTTCTGCCTACTCTATAAGCCATTTTATAATTTAATGAAGGCATTTTGGGTAAATTACTTTTCCTTTGCAGATGAAGCTAAGAAACCAACCTCAGCTACCCTAGACCTCTTATGACTAGCTTCCAATCAGGTAGTGGCAGGCAAAAACTGCCAGCCTTGTTCCTGGGAAGGACTGGGGTGGGGAGCGGCCGTGGCTGAGCCGATGGTTTGCTCTACCAGCCTCTAAGGCCACAGCTGTGGGATCCAGTGCAAAATGGAAAAATGGGGTCGCTTCTCAAAAATATTTAAGAATTTCACTACCGCAAGAGCAGAGCATTAAACCCAGCCCGGCTCTGCTGAGGGCTGGGCCCAATGTGGCTGTGCGGGTCACATACTCACGCCGCCCACCCCGGCCATCAGCATTTAATTAGTGAGCACTTGTCAAGTACCAACAGCCAGCGGGGCCGAATTTTTAGGAAATCTTTAGAGTGAATTAGAGATTGCTCCCATTTAACAGGTGAGGAAAAAGAGGCACAGACAGGTTAAGTCCCTTGCTCAGGATCGCACAGCTGGAGAGTGACAGAACCGGATGTGACCCAGGGAGTCTGGTCCTGGAGCCTCACCTGCCATTATCCTCATCGTTGTCCTCTTCTGGACTGGAACAGGGAGCTGGGTCTGGCTGGGAGGGCGTGCCCAGAGATACCCTGGTCCAGGCACAGAGGCCGGAACCTGTACTCTTACGCCCCCACCAGTCAGACCTGGGCACAGGGGTCAGGACGGGTCCTACCAGACAGGCTGCGGGAGGTCCGGAGCCCGGAGAGGAGGGAAGAGGGTTGAAATGAGGACACTCCGGCTGTTCATCTGACCGGAGGCCTCTGCAGGACTGAGAGCTCTGAGCTTTATTCTTTGATCCAAACTGTGGGTCAGAGCCGAGCAACTCTGAGGCAATTACTCACCTTACAGCTTGGGGCTGACTCAGCACTCCGGGAGCCCTTGCTGAGAGCAAATGCTCCCCTCCCACTGGCATCCAGTTTCCAGGGAATGGGGGGGGGTGCCCTAGGACGGAGGAGGCAGCGGCAAACTCTCCCGGGGGAGACCAGACCTGGGTTTGCCTCTGCTCCAGGAAGATGCTTTCCTCTGGCGGCTTCTCCTCCTGGCGTGAAGTAGTGAGCAGAGTCTGCAGTGGTCTCACCTTTTGTCCAAATAATCTCATGGATTTCAGACTTAAGAGAAAGGACGATGCATCCATAATAATCGTGAAAATGTTAAAAGAAAAACAAAAACAAAAGAATATATCTTGATTTTGATGATTTTCCTAGAGTAATGATTTCATTTCTTGTGCAGGAAATAAAAACAGTGATGCATGGGGTTAGGTTGATGACAATCATAATAATAGGGAGCACAGGGGCACCTGGGTGGCTCAGTGGGTTAAAGCCTCTGCCTTCGGCTCAGGTCATGATCTCAGGGTCCTCGGATCGAACCCTGCATTGGGCTCTCTGCTCTGCAGAGAACCTGCTTTTTCCTCTCTCTCTGCCTGCCTCTCTGCCTACTTGTGATCTCTGTCTGTTAAATAAATAAATAAAATCCTTAAAAAAAAATAGGGAGCATACATTGAGCCCTGACGATGTCCCAGACAACGTGCTAAGTACCCCACTCAAATTATCTC
The DNA here is from genome assembly GCF_022355385.1 of Mustela nigripes. Classification (NCBI taxonomy): domain Eukaryota; kingdom Metazoa; phylum Chordata; class Mammalia; order Carnivora; family Mustelidae; genus Mustela; species Mustela nigripes. The sequence goes on from NC_081559.1 coordinate 189,568,112, forward strand.
ATGCACGCATACCTACTTGACACGGGTGTGATGCTGGTGTCTGAGCCACTTACAGTCTTTCTTCAAGTCACACTAAATTACAGCGCAGACAATTTGCATGCACTTAGTCTCCTTAATTGAACGTTTATGGTTGGATAATATAACCAAGGTGTGAATGAGCGATAATTCATCCAGCTCCTGCGCTCAGGTTGGATCTGGCCCGTTCCAAGGGGAATCAAGTGGAAGGGAAGGTCGGAAAATGAGGCAGGCCTGGCTTGCTGATCAGGGGCAGATCAACTTCCATTCCTAATGCACCCCTGCCCCTCCCTCCATCCCCCAAGTCCTAACACATGATCCTCTCAGTCCTTCTTTTTTCCTTAAATTCTGTGTGCTTGTCAGGGCCTTTGGCTGACCACTTTTTCTTCCCTTTGCAGGGGTAATACCCAAGCATACTTTAGACTGTCTGCTTGGACAGCCATGGACCTCAGGTCTTCATTCTGGGCAGCTTTCTTTTCGTGGTGTCTGTCAAAGAGACAGCTGGGCATTCCTTTGGGTTATTTGTCAACGCTTCTCATGCATTAGATTCCTTATACCCCTATGACAGAGACCACTTCTAGCTTATTTATTATTGTTTATTATTGCATCCTTATCACCTAACACATGGTATTGATTCAACTGATGCCTATTGAAAGAATGAATAAGTAGAAAGGTGTGTTCAGGCAGCAGGTGGAGGTGGGTGATCTGAGCCGGGCCCTGTCCACTTCTCGGGGAAAGAGCTAAGGTGTGGTGGCATCAGCTGGAATGAGAGGTGCAGAGATCAGCTCATCTGATACTTAATTGCAGACGGCTGATAGCATCTTGGAATCTGATCTTTCGGGACTGTGGGGTTTGTCCTTGTATGGCCTGGATTTGAAGCTGGAAGAGGATGGAAGCTGAACGTGGGCGTTACGCCACCCTGGCTGCTTGCAAGCAGGCGACAGGTGCTATGGTAATACTCCCACCCCCCACCCTCCACCCCTGACCCCGAGTTCTCTACTGACCAAAGCAGAATCACTGTGCCCTCAAGGTCCATGTCAGCAACTGGCAAATGCTCTCCATGAAGGAAATATTGTGGTCGTTGTGGCCCATCTGGTCTCTGTTGAAATTACTCACCTTTGCCATCATAACACAAAAGCAGCCATGAACAATGCAGGAATGAAAGAACAAGACTGTGTTCCAATAAAACTTTATTTATGGGCACTGAAATTTGAATTCCATTTCATGAGCCACAAAATAGTTTCTCCTTTTGATTTTTATCCCCAGCTGTATTAAATTGTGAAAACCACTCTCAGCTGGTGGACACTACAAAAACAGGTGTCTTGTTGGGTTTGGCTAACAGGCTGGTTACTACCCTCCAGTCTATACTTTTGTTGCAAATCCCAGGGTGTCTTCTCTGCCAACTTGCAGAATGATTACTGGATTCAAGCCCTCACTCTGTCCTTCACTCCCAGCGTGAGGCAGGGAGCACTGCTCCATCGCTCAGGACACAGGTTCCATCAACCAGTGGGTGATGATGATGTCAGGAGTCAGGTTGGGGGTCTCTGCCAGGCCCTCTCTGGGCAGTGAGGGGTAAATAGGGGGGCTCCATTCAGCAATGAGGAAGACTCTGAGTGGGACCAACACCGTATGGAGCTACCAATAGCTGGAGAAGCCAATACCGGATCCCTAGGCTGTGGGTGGGGTCTGACCGACCGACTTCCCATTCACCTGGAAGTCTCATATTCATCCTTAAAACTGGATCTCAGCCACCTACGCTTTCATTTTTCCAACCAGCAAAACTATGCAAGATTATGGGGAATCCATCTTTACTTTTGCACACTTTGTTTTCATGAAATAGGATTTGCATCCATCGAGGCTATGGAGATAAGACGTGGGGTGGGGTAAGGGATGTGGGTTAGTGTTACATCACATACTGTATGGGCGAGAAGCACAGAGCACAGCTGGTTTTAAAAACCTAACCAACCTGTTTTGTCTCTTACAACCTTGTTCTCATCAATGACCCCAGTACGTACACAACCAGGAAATGTGGGTTTACACTGGACTCCGTTGTCTCCCTCCTACACCTTTAACCACACAGATCCCTGCATTTGGCTCAGGACCACAGAACCTCATTTACTCCTCCTGCTTAGCATTCTTCCCTCCTTCACTTAGGCCACATTTGACCCCCTAAAATCATGTCCTTAAACTCATCTAGATCATCATCATCTAGATATTCCTTAGTTTTGAAGTTATGGTTTATTTCCCATAAAAAATATCTGATTGTAACACTCACTTGGCAGAAACTCCTTAATGGCTTTGGATGATGAAAAAAGTGCTGGAGATCGATGGAGGGATGATTGCACAACAGTGGGGATAGGCTTAATATCGTCACACTGGGCACTTAAAGTCGGTTAAAATGGTAGGTCTTTCTGTTATGTATATTTCACTACAATACAAAATTCTTTAATGGATCCCAATGATCGCAGAATGCCCTTGTAAGGTTTAGAGGGACCTCAGAGAAACTCACATCCTGTGTGACATAGATTTTATTCCATTCCGTACTCTTCCATCTTAACCCTCACTAACTTGCAGATCCCACTCACCCTTTCCTGTCTCTGTCTCACCTGCCTGATGCATATCTTGTTCTTCCCTCTTTCCTGCTTCCTGAGCAAATTCAACCTTTAAGATCAGGTCAGCAAGATCCTCTGTCAGCCTTCCATCAACTTTTTCCCATTGACTTCATTTCTCTTATGCAGGTAGAACTAAATGATTCATTGTTTGATGATAACATTAAATACTAGATCAGAGGGGAAAGGGACTAGTCATAAGCTGGACGTTAGATAAAAAGAACCATGTGATACAAGCAGCTGTGTGGCTGCCTCTTGGCCAGTAAGTGACATCATGACTTTGCATTCTTCGGATGACGTTCCCCAGACTCCTCTCCACCCCTTTACCCTTCATATTTGAGCCTTACTGGAAATTTTGCAATTACCATCCTGTTTTTTTTTTTTAAGAGTTTTACCATGTTCTCTTGTTTCCCCAAATAATATTCTATTATTTAGCTGTACCTGGTTTTGAACTTTATATAAATGGAATCATATTTCATATTTCCCATGAGTTGCTTTATTCCCCTCGAAACAACTCTCATGAGATGCATGCACTTTTTTTTTTAAAGAAGATTTTATTTTTTTGAGAGAGAAAAAGAGAGTGAGAGGGATCACAGAGGGAGAGGGAAAAGCAGACTCCCCACTGAGCAGGGAGCCCGACACCCGGCTCGATCCCAGGCTCCTGAGATCATGACCTGAGCCGAAGGCAGATGCTTAACCAATTAAGTCACCCAAGCACCCCCAAGACATATATTCACTATTTTGCACTTTTCTGTAATTCCTTCATTTTTACAGCTGTATACGCTCCCCATTGGAGGAAGAGAGCACACTTGAAAAAAACCCATTTCTGCCAGTAATTGACATTTCGGTCACTTCCAAGATCTTCTATTAAGATTTGTGCTAATGTGGCCAACTCTCTACAGGTGTCTTGAGACAACTGCAAGATTCTCCAGATCTGCCCAGAAGTGCATTGCTGGGGTAGACACACACACTATCTGCAACTCTATCTGTGATGCCAGATCGCGATCGGCGGTGATTTTCCCAAATTCCGCTCTCACCCAGAATTGGCAGGAGGAGGGACTGCCCGATTTCCTTGCATCATTTACTGTCAGACTTTAATTTTTGCTAATCCGGCAGTTGTGAAATGACATCTCATTGTGGTTTTATGTCTCCCTGCTGCCTAGAGAGGTTGAGTTTGTTTTTGTATGGTGATTGTTCATTCATTTTGCCTTTTCGATAGAATAGAATCTGTTTTGCCCATTATTCTACTGAGCTGTTTGTTCTTATTGATTTGTAGTTTATTTCATATTCTGAAAAGCAATTTATTGTCAATTTCATATGTACAAATATTTCTTCCTCATTTTGGCTTCTCTTTACACCCCTCTATGGTTTCTTTTGATACATTGAAGCTCTCCAGTTTAGTGCAGACAATTTTTTTCTCTTCATTGTATGTGCTTTTGCGTGTGTTTTTTTTTTTTTTAATAAATCCTTTCATATCTTGAGGCCATGAAGCGACTCTTCTGTATCTTCTAAAATTCCCACAGTTTTACCTTTACCTTCATAGTCTCTGAGGCTCTTGGAGTTGATATCTATACATAATGTGACAAGGGTATCCCAGTTAAAATATTTTCCTACATGGATAAAACTGATTCTAGAATCTACTCTTTTCCTCTACCAGCTATACTGTTCTCAAAGAAGGAGTTTCTGTTCTCAGGCTCTCCATTCAGTTCCGGTGTCCACTCCATATCCACACGGCACCGCCTTCATTCCTAGAACTTGATAGCAAGTCTTGATATCTCATAAAGTAAGTTATAGCACTGGTTCTTCACATTTTATAATCAGCTTGTCAAGTTCCATCAAAAAAAGAACAAACAAACAAACAAACAAAAAACCCACAAAAAACAAAAAACAGACCCCCCCCCCCGAAAACCTTGTCATGATTTGAATTATCTGATTCTTAATCATGGCTCTCATGATGTTTTATATGATGTACACAAATCTATGTACACTTACTTATTCACAGAATGCACATCTTATCCTAAAAGCTTTCCATCATGCCTTATACATAGTAAGTTTCTTGAATGAAAGAATGTATGAATGAATGATCAAACTCTTCTATTCAGCTGAGGTTCGCTCTTAGATAAAACTCCAAATTTATAGCATGATGAACAGTTCATCTTTTGAAAAGATCTTTCACTCTGTAAAAGATGAGGGAAAGGAGTATCTGTCATTATGTGAGCACCTATTATGTGCCTGGAATGATGTCAGAGAGGAAGGGACAGGAGCCGTTTTGGAATCACATAAAAAGTTAAGCTCCTTCAGTACTTTGAAAACAGGATAGAGTTTTCAAAAAACAGGATGTGTAACCATCTTCTCAGGGTTTCGTGGAAGGTCTCTTCCTTAAGCTTTCATGTGTGTGGGCTTCAGTGGCTCCCAGTGCCAAGTTGCCCAACACTTTGTGCCTGAGACCAAGACCTTCGGAAGTTGAACACCTCATTAAACACGGCTCACAAAAGGCCAAGTGGTTTGGCCCTTCCCATGTATACAAATGAAAGAGTCACACCCTTGCAGGAAGTTAGTGCTTTTCTCTGCCTGGGAAATCCTAAGAGAAAACAGCCATTTAAACAATTTAAAGATAAGTGTGTGTGGAGGTGGGGTAGGATTTACTGACAGATTTTTTTTTTTTTTAAGATTATTATTTATTTATTTTTCAGGGAGAGAGAGAGAGAGAGATCACAAGTAGGCAGAGAGACAGGCAGAGGCAGAAGCAGAAGCAGGTTCCCCCCGAGCAAGGAGCCAGATGTGGGACTCGATCCCAGGATGCTGGGATCATTACCTGAGCTGAAGGCAGCCGCTTAACCAACTGAGCCACCCAGGCATCCCTACTGACGGATTTTTAAATTTGCTCATAGAAGACTTTGACACACAGACTTAACCCTTGGAAAACAAGGGGTCTTCTGTTATATGGCACCATGAACAAAAATCACACCTCCGGCTTCACTCCCTGAGCTTGCAGATCCCTGCTTGTGTCGTAGTAGATGGGCACCTGACCTCTC
>NC_081559.1:189573870-189644486 GCF_022355385.1 Mustela nigripes
GGGGGGGGGGGGGGGGGGGGGGGCATGTCGTGGGAATGGGATGACATTTTGGGGAGCTCTTTGTAGCCAGTAGCATGTCCTAGAAATTCTAGTTCGCTTATGCATTCACTCAACAAAAACAGGAGAGACAGTGAGGGCTGTAGGTCAGCAGGAGGGCAGTGAGACCTTTACAGGAGACCTGACCACCCTTCACAGCACCCCCACCTCAGACAGTCCCTCATACTATGCAGGTCACTTCTTCACAGAAGCTTGGAGGCATCTCCTCAGGGCTCCAATGGCTTCTCTTCCTGGGAAAACTTACAGGAGGAAACTGGTGTGATAGGCGCCAGCCCCCAGCCCTGCAGCTGGCGTCAGGATGGAAACGACAGTCATCATCCCCCTCGTCCCGGCTCCTTCTAGATTCCCTTCACCCTGAGCCAACCCCTCAGCCTCAGTGGCTTACCTGCTGCAGCGACTAGAACTTCATCTCTGCAGGGGCTCGAGCTGGAGTCACCATGCTCTGCTCACATCGAGGCTGCCGCCCTCTTATGTACAGTACAAATAAGAAATGGTGTATCAGGAACCAAGGACCCAAATAGATCAAGCATATGTCCCATGACCTGTTGTGTAGCAGCAACACAACACCGCCACCTTGATCAGTCTGTAATCCGGGCCAGCATGGTCCCCGCTCTCCTTGCTTTGCTCATCCTTGGCGTGGAGAACCGCAGTTTGCAATTCATCCGTCTGTTTGTGGAGGATTGCTTGGGTGCTGAGGCCACCATGTCCTGAGTGCTGCCTCCTGCCAGGAAGAGCCTGAACCTAATGGCTGATCCCTGGCAAGGTGCAAAGACTCAGTCCCTGTACTGCATCTCAGGACAGCTCTGCAGGCCCACCTCAGCTTCTGAGCTCTCTGTGGGGCTGGCTGAGCCTTTGTTCAGGACACAGTTACAGCCCAGCTGCTCCCTGGGCCCAATCCTGCTTCCTTACCCCCTTCTTCCATAGATGAACCTTGGCTCTCATATCCAAGAAGGGTCAGTGGTAAGAATACATTCATGGAAAAATTCACCACGCATTTGTTCATTCATTTATTCATCTGCTCATTTACCGTGCAGTTACTTACTAAGCTCCACCTGTATGTCAGGCTCTACATTACATGCTGGAGGACTTAAACAGTATGATGTGGCCTCCTGAAGGAGATCGATGTGCAGAGGTGTTAAGTTGTGAAAGGAAAAAGCGCTCCAAAATCATGCATAGAAACTGTAAAAAAATTAAATAAAAATTAAAAAAAAAAAAAGAAAGAAAGAAACTGTAAGAGCCTAGGGAGGGAAGTGATCACTTGCCTGGACAAGGCTCTTCATAGGTGGGGCATTATCAGTGGGGCATGTGAGATGAGTAGGAGTTCACCAGAAGAACAAGGCTCTTAGCTCAGGCTTCGCCCTCTCTGAACAGGCTGAGGAAGTGCAAGATACGATCCAAGCAAGACAAGCGGCCTGGAGAGGCGCACTATCTTTCTTTGGCACGATTTCCCCCTAATGCTTCTCAGACTGTGGTTCTGGGGATGCTGGTAAAGGGAAAACAAAGCCTCTCAGGGGGTCTAGGAGGATCTTGTCTGGAAAGTTGGCGTGGGGATGACAGATAAGAGAGAATGCGCTCAGGCGAAAAGCTGCCTAAAGAGTCATTATGGGCTTTTAAGTAAATTCTCAATTATAATTACTCTAATGGCTTTAATAAGTCTGCAATTTGGAACTATGATGTTCTAATGTGTCAGCTGTCGTATGTCTCAGCGAAAAGCTCTTTTTCCCTTTGAAAGCCAATATTAAGAGGGCACCTGCCACGGTGAATCCTGCCAATTTCTCACTCAACAGAGGTTGGGACCTCTTATACCACATTGAAACCCAACTAGGTGCAGCTCGCAGCCCACCCTTCTCAGAGCTGTCTCCCCCAGGGTCTGCACCTCTGGGTCTTCAGCAACAACATCAGAGATATGCCGGTGGGGATGGTTATGGGGTTAGACGCGGATATAAAGCCCGCTCTGCATCATGGTAGCTAGGCAAACGGAGGGGAGCCGGTTCCCCAGGTCTCCGTCTTCTCACTTGTGAAATGGCGTGACAGCCAAGCCAGCCTCACAGTGCTAAGACAAACAATCCCATACAGTAGAAGTCCCTATTTGTCCTTTTAGGGTTTTTTTGTTTTTGTTTTTTGTTTTTCCCATTAGAGTCCAACTCCGCTTTTGCAGATGAGAAAAAAGGGATCAATCACTTCTACAGCATCACTTTGCTACGAAAGGGCTAACACCGCGAAATGGGGTCGAAGGCCAGTCGAGAGAGTTCTTTTTTTTTTTTTAAATTAAAATGTTTTTATTTATTTTTATTTTTTTATTACAGCTATCAATTAATTTATTTTCAGAAAAACAGTATTCATTATTTTTTCACCACACCCAGTGCTCCATGCAATCCGTGCCCTCTATAATACCCACCACCTGGTACCCCAACCTTCCACCCCCCACCCCTTCAAACCCCTCAGATTGTTTTTCGGAGAGAGTTCTTTTTGAAGTCAGAAAACGGCTCTGCCTTCTGTCACTTGTGGTACCCATGAGCGAGGTACACTCTAGCCCCAGGGCTCTGTCACCTGCTTCCCCCAACTCCCCTTCCCTGGCAGCTCTTTCTCCAGATCCTTCAGGACAAACATTGTCTATTTATTTAAGACTCTGCTCCAAAGGTGACTTTATCAGGGAGGATTCCCTGAGGAAACAAGAAGATCCTCCAAAGAGCCCCCATCACTGTCTATCCCCCATACCCGGAGGTGCTAGCCTTCATCCTGCCCTTTGCCATCTGACATAATGACTTGTTTGTTGGTTTATTGTCTGTCTCCACCCATTAGAATGCTAACTTTCTGGGAATGGAGGTATCAGTTTTACTCACTGCTGTGCATCTGGGTCCCAGAATAGCCCCCCAGAACAGACGGGCTACGTAATACCTATTTACTGTGCAGAGATTGAGTGAGCACGTCAATTTCTCCAAGCTTCTGACTCTTCCTGGGAATGGAAGCACCTCCCCCCAAGGGTGATGCAGGAATAGTTTATATGAAATGTCCGGCGTGAGCCATGGCACGACATGCAGGAGAGTGTCAGTTAATGGCTCTGATTATGATAATCGGACCCAGCCAGCAGCCCCTGTGGCTGGGGCAGGCCTCCATGTCTGACCCTGCTGCTAAAAGCCAGTGTTTCCCAGATCTGGCTGCACATCAGAGTCACCTGAGGAGCTTTGGGAAAACACAGCTGTCCTGGCCTGCTGCGGTCATCCTGACCCGTGCCTGCTAATGGGGTCAGAAATCTGCCTATTTTAAATACTGGAGTGTCCCTGACGTTTCCCATTCAGACAGGAGGCAGCTCTGGAGAGAGATGTCCTGATGTGGATGTCTCCTGAGAAGTCATTTTCATTATGATGAGGAATAAACCCTTCCTAAGCCAGGTAAGGGCTATCTATGAAAAGCGTGTTTATAAGTGAGGAAAAGGGAGTGAAGGGCTATGCAGCAGGGAGAACTTGCTGGAAGGGAGACGGCCACGTGATCAGACTGAGAGCCCACTCCAGTCCCCCTCAAAGCCCGGCTGGATACACTTCTGCAGGCCAAGCAACCGGACCTGATGCAATCACTCCGCTTCTTTCCATCTCAATGGCGTTAGGCAGCAGGTAGGCAGTGAATGCTTGAAGGCTGTTTGCATTTCTGAGTGTTTAATCTTTTAATTATGACTCTTGGAGTTTTTACAGCATAAAGCTAATAAGCAAACACATGGCCTCTTTCTTGACCTTCATTTCCCGCACAGAGTGTTTACACAACTGTGAATCCCCACGGTGCAAAACACTGGGGCCAAGAGTAAACCCACTGGGTAAACAAACTGAAATCACTCCGTGTTTACAATAAAATAAGTGTATACAAAAGTAACTGGGTGATATTTTCTTAGTAATTATCTAGATGTGTTGCTGTCTAATGCTGTCACCGTTAGTCACATGTGACTATTTAAATTTAATTAAAATCGAATTAAAAAGTTCCGTTCCTCCATGGTCCTCACCCCATTTCAAGTACTCAGTAGCCACATGGGTCTGGGGCTCTGCTGTCGGATGGCAGGGGCAGGGGCTACTCCCATCACCGCACAGTGAGTGTTGATGTACATTTCCAGCAGAGGACAGCTGGGGCGGAGGAATCTGCAACAGGTGCTTTGAGCCCAACGAGTGGTAAAACCCAAGAAAGGGCAAAACCAAACCAAACCAAAACAAGAACAAGAACAAAACAACCCCCACCCCCCGAAAAAAGAAACTAAAAAAATGTGTGTCATTGAAAAACTTGAGTCTCAGAGTGAGTCTCTCTAGGGCCTTTATCATCTTGGATATTTAAGAAGAGGTTGACAGTTACTGATAGGAGAACATGGTCAGTCCCTTGAGCAGATCATAAAAGAAAATATGACTTTGGACAGGCGGTTGGTAAGTTTTCTCCCAAAGAGTGGCTTTGCCTGTCCAGGGCATAGAAACGTGGGACCCCAAATTTCTGCCACCTCCCTTGAGACCATGGCTGTACCGTTCACAGCCCTTGGAGAGTCCCAGTAGGATGGGAAGCCTCCAATATTGGGTTAGCGTCTACATTGTTCTTCAAAGGAAAGAAAACCCTATTGAATTTGAGAATTCTGATCACCCGAACCCACGCTTTCTCTCTATCCGAACCCGCCCCCGCAGGAAAGACCAGCTGGCGTGGGACAAAGGGAACGGTGCCCATCACACTGAAGCCTCAGGATCTGGCTGCGTGGAACTGGTTCTGGGGTGTCATCTCCCAGAGCTACAGTTTGCTCGTAGGGGTGCAGGGGTGCTCATGGGTCTGTCGGATGGAGCGGGTTCAAGAGGGAAATGCGACAGTGCACGCAAAGCGCTGAATTCAGCCCCCACCTCTTGGTGCACACATAATCAGTGGTTTATTGTCATGTGTGCACCTGGGTTTGTAGGTCAGGCTGCTGTCCTAGCGCCAAGGCTCCACGCTGGCTCTCGTTAACTGGTGGCTTCCGTAAATCCATCTACATTATTTATTTATTTATTTTTTAATGTTGATTTCCTCATTAAACTGTGAATGGAGCTCCCTCTGTGCAAGTCCCTTAGGAGAAGCAAATGACGTGAAGAATGTCAAGGAGCTGCGAGGGGCTGGACACACGGGAAGAGCTCCCAGAGAGCTGTTGCTTCTCTTCCTCTAAGAAGCATCACTGGCGCACAATACATGTTCGGTCCCCCACCTGGGGGACTGGGCTGGACCACGGTTGACAGGTGAATTTGCTTCCACTGCGAGCCGTGTTTTGTCTAAGCACCCTTCTACCCTCTGGAGTTTGTAGGCAGAGAGGCTGTTCTCTCTCAGAGCATCCCTGCGGGCTCAGAATACCTGGGAACTGAGGGCAGGTCAGCCGGTAAGAAGAGAAAACCTCAGCTGAGCTTGTTGCTTGATCTTCGACTTCTTACCCTGACGGCACGTGGCTCAGCATGCGGCTGGGTCCCTGCAGGAGCGGAACTTGTCTGCAGGGTGGGCGAGGCATGGAGAGCGACCAAGAGAATGCAGAAGCGCCAGCTCGAGCAGCAGGTGATGGAGCTCTGGCCTGTTCCGACTTTCACCCCCAAAGTGCCAACCCCGCACGTTTGCCCGGACCTTTCATTTCCCAAGGGATTTCACTACACCCCGGGGCAGCAGACAGACAAGGGGGTTTCTAACTCCACTGCAGAGATGGAAGCTGACCCTCAGAAAGGAGGTTGTCTTTCCAGAAAGGCATGGAACCGCTGAGAACCCAGCAGGCAATGAGGCTACCCAGACTAGGAATAGCAAAAAGCCTACCTCTCCTCAACCAGATGGAAAATGGGCAGAGGTGGTGCTACTCCACACAGAAGACAGATCTGATAGGGGCTGTGTCATCGGGTGAGGGGACAACAGGGTGAGGAGCCCTGAAAATGCCCACAGGGGAGACAAGCCTGCTGCTGAAGTCTCGGCAGCAACGGGAAGTTTCAAGAAATCCCCACTCCTCCCTTTCTGCTGCTCACCAGCCTTCTGCCGGTGTTTCCCAGAGGCCGCTGGTGTGGGAGGCCTGGAAAGGCAGTCGGCTGCATACAGAGTGGACGGAAGGGTCTGGAGGGAAGGGACAGGCCCATGGCCAGCCTAGAAAGCTCAGCCATCCTGGCTTCTTGGAGTGACTCTGGTCAGCCTCTCTCAGGGCCTAATTGGTTCCCTTCAAGGTTCAAGTTCCCTAGCCAGCACTGTGAGGACCTCAGCTTGAAATTGTGACTTCCTACTTTGCTGGCTGAGGGACCTTGGCCTTCTAGTGTGACCTCAGTTGTCATTTGTGTAAGGCGAGTGACTATACGCACCTCATAGAGTTGTTGGGAAGATGAAACATGCACAGGCACACACACACACACACACACACACACACACACCCCTGACAATCTGATACTCAAAATCACTTACTCCTGGCACAGCAGTGGCTTCTGTGGGCTTGCCAGAACCCAGTCAACCCATGGCAGGTCAGTGCGAGCTTCCCCACCTCATCAGATTAGGCTGTTCTAATGTAAAAGGCACCCAGACTGATCAGCATGACCTGCGAAGAAGGAATTCAGACCTTCCAATCTGTGCACACCCAACACAGAGGTGGAGGGGAACAGGTTCTTGGGGACGGAAAATACTGTGCTCCTTTGGTGGATAAAGCACAGATATACATGTGGACTAGAGAAGGATGAAGTCTGTCTTTGGCATTAACATCTCACGGTGAGGAGGTGGGGGTTGGGGGAGTAGATCTAAAATGTTCCCTAGATGGACAATAAATGATGGTGTCTTGGGTCCCTCTGGAATTGCTAAAAAATGCAGGGGGAAGGGGCCTCAACCCCTGACCTGAGAGTAGCGGAGGGTACAGCAGACTTGGCATGGGCTTTCACATTAGATCCAAGCAATGTAAAGTCCCCACTTCATGATTTCCAGGGCACACAGCTTTGGGAGTTGGGGTCATCATGTCTTCTCCAAGAAACATGGGAGTTCAGGAAGATAAAACCTACCAGGCACCATGACAGGTCCGTTTCTGCCGCCCCACATCTGAGGCTCGGACTAACAAGATTTTGCTCAAAGCCAAATCTTGGAACCTTTTTCTCATTCCTGAGTTCCACTTCACGGCCCTCTCCCATCTCCTGCCCCTGGACTCCCCTCGCCCATCGAGTGCCTGACGTCTTTTCCCCGGATCTGTTCTTCTTCTCATGAATAAGGCTCACGTGGCCTCAGCCAACCTTGGCCAGTGCTGGGCCTGGCTTGCCTGCTCCTGGTGCCTTTTGAGGACAAATCAGACTTTCAGTCCCTGAGTCCCCTTTACTCACCCTCAGCTGTAATGCCACAGCCATCAACAATGATCTCTGTGCCTCAGCGCCCATCGACAACTACCCGGTACAGTCTCTGCTGTGGTGGTTCCAAACAAGGCCCCTTTTCTCCCGCGCAGCCTCACTGCTTGATGTTTGTGCTCAGGTGTGTTTAGGCCTGATTTGGCCTAACTCTGCATTCTCTCATTCTCTGCTTTGCAGCTAACCTTCCAGCACAATCACGAATGGCAAGGAGCAGGTGAGCTCCTGTCACTCACTGCAAACACTCAGGAGAAGTCTCCTTCACAGATGCCTGCCTCCGCTTAGTCCTAGCTCCCCTGCGGCTTCACCCACAGAAACTCCTCCAAATCTCTTTGGATCTGGTGTTTGCAAACATTTATTAATTGCCTATTGTATTAGTTTCCTGGGTCCGCCCTAATAAAATACCACAAAATGAATAGCCTGAAATATGAATAGCAGCAGAAATATGTTCTCACAGTTCTGGAGGCTAGAAGTCCAACGACAAGGTGTGGCAGAGCCAGGCTCCCTCTGAAGACCCTGGATGAAGATTCTTCCTTCCTATCTGTTAGCTTCTAGTGGTTATTGGTAAGCCCAGTTTGGTAAGCACAGTTTTTGATCTGCTCAGGCCTCATGTCAATATATACCTCCTTCTTCACGTGGCTGTCACCCTTGTGGGTTCCTCTGTCTCTTCACAAGGCCTATGTCCAAATGCCCCTCATTTTATTTTTTTTTATTTGAATTCAATTGACCAACATACAGTACATCATTAGTTTCAGATGTAGAGGTCAGTGATTCAACAGTTGTGTTTAACACCTGTGGTCATCACATCATGTGCCCGCCTTAATGTCCATCACCCAGTTACCCCATCCTTCCAACTGCCTCCCTTCCAACAGGCCTCAGTTTGTTTCCTAGAGTTAAGAGTCTCTCATGGTTTTTCTCTTTCTCTGATTACTTCCCTTTCACTTTTCCCTCCTTTCTCCTACTGTTCTCTGCCCTGTTTCTTATATTCTACATATGAGTGAAACCATATGATAATTGTTTTTCTCTGTCTGTCTAACTTATTTTGCTTAGCCTAAATACCATCCATGTTGATGTAAATGGTAGGTCTTCATCCTTTCTGATGGCTGAGTAATATCCCATTGTATATATGGACCACATCTTCTTTATCCATTCATCTGTTGAAGGACATCTTGAATCCTTCCACAGTTCGGCTCTTATGGAAATTGTTACTATAAACATTGGGGCTCACGTGTTTCTTTGGATCATTACATTTGTATCATTGGGGTAAATACCCAGTAGTATAATTGCTGGGTCGTAGGGTAGCTCTATTTTTAACTTCTTGAGGAACTTCCATTCTGTTTTCCAAGAGAAAGAATAGCAAATAAAGCCTAACCCAAGCAGGAGAAGTTAAATAATAAAGATTAGAGCAGAAATCAATGAAACAGAAACCAAAAGAACAGTAGAACAGACCAACGAAACTATAAGCTGGTTCTTTGAAATAATTAATAAGATCAATAAACCCCTAGCCAGACTTTTCAAAAAGAAAAGAGAAAGGACCCAAACTAATAAAATTACAAGTGAAAGAAGGGATATTATGACAAACACCAAGGACATTCAAACAATTTTAAGAACATATTATGAGCAAGTACATGCCAACAAATTAGGAGATTTGGAAGAAATGGATGCATTCCTAGAAACTTATAAACTACCAAAACTGAAACAGGAAAACATAGAAAACCAGAACAGACCCATAACCACTAAGGAAATTAAAGCAGTGATCAAAAATCTCCCAACAAACAAGGGTCCAGGGCCGGATGGCTTCTCAGGGCAACTCTACCAAACATTTAAAGAACGAATACCTATTCTTCTGAAGCCATTACCAAAAAATAGAACTGGAAGGAAAACTCCAAAACATGTTCCATGAGGTCAGCATGACCTTGATCCCAAAACCAAATACCCCTCATTTTAGAAGAGCTTAAGTCATTAGATTGAGACCCACCTAAATCCACTACGACCTCGTTTAAGTTTGATGATATCTACTATGATCCTACTTCCAAATAGGGCCCATTCCATTGCACAAGGGGAGGAGTTAGGATATTAAGATATCTTTATTAGAACACAATTCAACCCACAACATCTAGTATTTGTCAAGTCTTGTGTTAGGCACCTGCATGGGCTTGATGAGTCTATGCCTTTAAGGTGCATTCAAGCCATGAGGTTCTTCAAACCCATTTTTCTTTTTTTTTCTGTCCGCTTAGAATCCCCAGGCTCAGCTGCCTGTATCCAGGGCTTTCTTTTTCCTCTAGAGCTAAATTTCCCAAGAGTCTTTTTATTTTATATTTTTTTGAATTACTGCAATATCTGCGTCTAATCCCTAGGAAATAGGAAGTTTCGTGCAGTGTGGTATCTGTGCAAACATCTGCTGGGGTGAGGCCAAGCTGCTGGCTCTGGGTTTAATAAGGAGAACATAGGAAAAGAATGAATTAAAGGGAAGAAGAATAATCAGGGGTCTCAGGTTCTTTTAGGGAAAAAAAAAAAAAAAGAATTTCAATTATTTTCTTGGGAATCCTTACTTCCAACTCAACAACTCTACTCAGTTTTCCCTCCAGAAAGTGACAGAGTCAACAGGTGCCCTGAGAAGCAAGCTCCAGTAAGGGTTGGCCAACTCTTTCTGGAAAGGGCTTTGTGGGCCATCAGGTCTCTGTCACAACCACATCAGCCGCAAACTGTATATAGAGGCAGGACATGGCTATGCTCCAATGAAAGTTTATTTATGAAAACAGGTGATAGGCTGGATTTGAGGACCAGAAAGTGTCCTGAGTGGAGCCAAGAACAGGTGGCTTGGACTATGTCTGAGCAGCTGGCCGCAGCTGGTACATATCCCTCCATGGGAGTCTCCGCTTCTCCAAATGCCCGTTCTGCACATTCTGGAAGAAGGTCCTCTTTCATACTGACCCCGGCTCTGTCTCCCACTTCTCCCTGCCCTCCTTACTGGTCCTGGGCCATAGAGCACAACACCAACTTCCTCACACCTGGGAACACTTTGAATACTTTTTCCTCATGAGTTTTCTCTCCTCCAAGCGAAATGCTCTTAAGTTCTTAGGATTATTCCTTGGCCAGCATGGTTTTAGCTTGTTTCCTTTTTCAGGTCACCCTTCGCTTTGTGGGTTATTGGCAGAGGCTGTAATTGAGCTCCTACCTCGCAGACTCACCTGCAGGGCCAGGTGACCGGCTTCTGGGAGACATAGATAGGCTCCTCACCAGGGGACAGGATAGTGATGCTGCTCGGGGGAGGCTTTCTGCCCCCGTGAAAATGGAAGCTATTTGCCACAAGTGTATCTGACATTCTGGTGGCTGTGGGTAAACGACAGCATTTCATCCTGGGACACCAGCAGGAATGGTCAGGGTACATGGGAAGGAATGGAGCTTCTGGAGCCTGCTTGACCTCTGACGTGGCACAGAGAGCAGGGGCAGGTAGAAATGGTCTTCATGGTCATGACACAGACCCAGAGGATTTAAAATCCGGCAAGCGAGAGATCCCTGGTGAGTCTACCTGCGTGTGCCCATTAGGGCATGTTTGTAAAGTTTTATCATGCAAGAATCCAGCAAAGTCCAGAACAGAAAATCAGGGCATCAGGGACCCTATCAGCAAAGGAGACAGTGCCCTGGCTGTCCTTCCTTCCAAGGAATAGAACAAAATCTCAACCTTGCCCTTCTCCTTGGGAAGTCTTAAGCTCTCTTGTGTCTCCTCAACTATGATAATTCTGATCTTACTGAATTCTGTTTGCTAAGTGTACTTGATTAGAAGGGTCTAGAAGGGCCCAGGCTCGGTTGGGGTTGGAGAAGAACTTGGGTATCTCTCTCTCCGTGTCTCTGTTTTTCTGGGTCTCTGCCTCTCTCTCTCTCTCTCTCTCTCTTGTCCTATCCCCCCTTTCCCACAGATATGACAGATTTGAAACCATTTGTTATATTAAAAAAAAAACAAAAAACTCCTCACTTCTCTTTCCCCCTCTGTTAAAACCACCTGTCTGGATTCTGCAGGAAGCATGGGGACTGAATTCTGTTTCGCATCATTTTAACAGCTGATGCCTTGTGATACTAATAGTCTCAGAATAGGGCTAGATCTGGCTGATACACACTGTCCTATTTCTCCAAGAGAAATAACCACCCCCCAACTTTGTCCCACCCACCACTGAAGGAAAGAAAGCACTCACCACCCCAAGGTTAAGTCTAGTAAACATCAAAGTCCATTCGCCTGGTGCTCCAAATTCAGGTTTATCTTCCTCTTGGTCCCTCTCTTGGTGGATGAAGTCAAGGAAAGGATTCTAATTTCATGTATTTCTTTGGTCATTTAAAAATATGAGTTGAGGGCGCCTGGGTGGCTCAGTGGGTTAAGCCGCTGCCTTCGGCTCAGGTCATGATCTCAGAGTCCTGGGATCGTGTCCCACATCGGGCTCTCTGCTCAGCAGGGAGCCTGCTTCCTCCTCTCTCTCTGCCTGCCTCTCTGCCTACTTGTAATCACTCTCTGTGAAATAAATAAATAAAATCTTAAAAAAAAATGTGAGTTGAGAATCTACTGTGTGCAACTCCCTATGCTAGGTACTAGAGAGAAGAATATGAAAATATGAGCTTTGGCTTATACAATGTTATGGTTGAATTTGGGTGATAGATGCGTAAACAGAAATTGTAATATGACAAGGTACTAATTAAGGTGTTTGTGATATCAGGACCATAGGAGAAAAAGCCCTTATCATTGTCAGTGATAGAGAATTGGGCATGCAAAGCCCCACAAAGGAGGCAGCACATGCCCTGAGTGTCCCAAGGGGAGATGCTTGTCAGTGCTCAAAATGAGCATCAGATCTGAACGTCCCTGACCTGAGGATCTTCTGTGATTTCAGTGTTCTCCAGAGGTGCCTTTCATGGAAAATGAAAACCGTACTGGTTCTGTTGTTCTCCTGATTAGTGCTCTGTGGACATGCTGTTGGGTCTGATGTTTAATCTAGATTCTCCTCGTGCATTCCTGATACTCACTGAGAGCCCACAATGCCAGACGCTGTGGTAGGAAATGGAGATATCCTGATATCAGTTGGGCTTCTCTGGAAAGAGGTGCAGCGGCTGAGTTTGGGATCCAAGATATTTATTTGGAGCCAACACCTGTGAAAGGAAGGGGAGAGGGAAGAATTTGAGTTAAGAGGCAGACAGAATGAAGCTTCCATCCACCTCGGCACTGTCGACCCCTGG
This sequence comes from Mustela nigripes, assembly GCF_022355385.1. NCBI lineage: Eukaryota > Metazoa > Chordata > Mammalia > Carnivora > Mustelidae > Mustela > Mustela nigripes. The sequence goes on from NC_081559.1 coordinate 189,586,470, forward strand.
GGGCAGATAATTCTTTGCTGTTAGGGGGTCCCATTGGGTGAACTTAGCGGCATTGCTGGCCTTTGCTCACTCAATGCCAGTAGCACTTCCCTTAGTTATGATAACTACAAGTGGGTCCAGAAATTGCCAAATGTCCCAGCAGGGGGTACTGTGCACGGTCACCCTTGGTTCAGTACCACCAGATGTTGGGCTCTGGAGCGAGACACATCTCTAAGAGTTGCTCCAATGTGGACTGAAACATCCAAGCCTACACAGCCTGTCCCTCTCTGTCACTGAGAAGGGAGCAACCTAGAAAGAAGCTGACAAAGGTCTATGCCACACTCCCCACGGCCAAGCAATGTGTTCCTCCTTCTGAAAGGGAACATGGGTGCCTCTCCTGTCCCCCCCAGTCCATGCTTGCACTCGCCCAACTCCTCTCAGCCCCTCCAGGGTCCCAGCTTGCCTAGTGTCTCAAGAGGCCATTTGGAAGAAGGAAGTTGGCGGGACGAGCCACAGTCCCTGCCATGGCAGATGACATCAGGGCCATAGCTGACACTTGTTCCCGTTCCCTGATAAGAAAATAAGTTCCTCTCATCCTCAGTGACTGCCCCACCCCAGCTGGTCATGGGGTGACCAATTATGCTCTTGTTTCAGGCCACCGCTCAGTGGGGCCGCGGTCCATGTGTGTACTGTACCCATGTAACAACTGACTCATCCGTACCGAGCTCAGACTTTCTTCCACCCCCTCCTGCTGGCCTCATAGCACCCCTCACACAGGCATGGCCATGGGGGGCACAGTGGGGGGAGGGCCCCCTCGTGTGACAGCAGCAGCACCATGGCCGTCTACGCCACCTGTGTGTCCTCTCTGCTGCTGCTCCTGCTTGGGATGCCCATCTGGGATGGATTACGTCTCCTCTCCTGGGAGATTGCGGCTTCTTTGGACCAACCTGAGGACTCAGTGTCTGCGACTGAACCCAGCTTAAGGCAGGCAGTTCCAGCCAGTTGGTCACCCGGGGTCTCCTGGTCACTGTTCTGTCTCTACCAAGGACCAGTGACATGCAGAGGTTTTTCAAAGGCATGGGATTGTCTACTGAGGATGGCATGGCCTTTGGCTAAAATCAGACATCCTGCTGGGGATCTGTCCCCTGGAGCCTGCCACGGGCTACATGTGGTCTCTCTTCCCATTATGATACCCAGCAGCACCGGCTCTGTGAGTCCCTGAAGCCGGGACCTGCCACAGACACCCTTTGGGCTCGGTCCCCACTCGTGTTCCTCAGTCTATGCCTCCAAGTAGCATCCTACACAGGGTTGTTGCTCCACAGGAGCCTGAGGAGGTTCGCCAGATGTTATACTTCCTTATTTGGGGTGGGAGGTGCGGGACAAAATCATTTTCGCCTTGCAGATGGTACCCAGGCTTGCCCCTGGCCTCTATTTGACCTGTAGGCATTTGATTTGTCCTATTTGTAGTTATGAGATGATACAAAAGGATGTGCGTGAATCTGACTGATGTCCTTGGTGCCCAGGTGTTGAGAGCCTCCCGGGGCTCATGAGAAGGTTCTAATGTCACCTGGGAACTGAGCACTCAAGAGCTGACCAAAACAGCCCACAGAGGGCCCACATCTCCCACGTGGCTGCTTCTGGGAGCTCCCCTACCAGCCCTGATAGTGCACTCTCCTCTTGTCAGAGGACATGGGTTGCTATGGTGACAAAGAACAAATCTGAAGGGTCTGTGAAATGGGGTAACCAGGAAGAAAGAATTTTTAACCAATATACATTGTTTACCAAATTATTCCTTTCATTGTACCTGAGAGATCCATCCCATCACCAGCAAATGCCCCAGTGGAGGCCACGAAGACAGAAGAGGGACACAGGACTGTGAGGGATACATCAACCTTGTCCCCATTTGGCAATTCTGGTGAACCCTCAGCTTTTGAGCTGGGATTTTAGGTGGAGAAGGGAAGAATGAATCACAGCAAAGTCTCTTAAGAGGACACACTCTCATGAGAATGACCAAGTAAGTTAGCACCTGCTAACCCCATTCTCCCAAAAGGGAACATGATGTGAGGTTGGCTGGGAGATATCACCACCCATCCCACCATCTTGCAGGGGAAGGAACAGAGGCTCAGAAAGAGGTGGTGACATGTCTGAGGCCATATGGTCTGTGCGTGGTGGTGCTGGGGCTGTTCCTGGGTCCCCAGGCTAAGCGATAAACATCTGACCACCAGGCCATGTAACAGGTCACTTAGGGTTGGCGCGGAACCAGAAGCCTGTCCACCTTGGCATCATTCTTCTGTCCCCAATGCCTTCCTTAGCACAATCCTGAGGTGATCATCTGCAAAGGAGGGAGAAGGAGCAGGCCAGCCCAAGCCCCCTCTGGTTTCAGAGAGCATGCTCGGCTGTCATCTCAAGAAAATGCAATGAGGAAGGTGATTTGTGGAAGACACTGTGTTGTTAACTCCTAGGCCAGAGAGTGGGGCTCAGGAGGGAGAGCAGGAAGCTCCCGAGAGCACTGAGGTGGCTCCTGGCCCAAAACTGTGATATGGGGTCGGTCCAGCACTGGGTCACTAAGCCCCCTCCTGGACATCATCCTGGCAAGCCTGAAGGACCGAAGATATGGCAGGTCCAGAGAGACAAGGGGCTGGGGCAAGGTCATACACCTTCTGGGAACACATGCTAAGTGGAAGGAGAGACAGATCTCCAGATTCCTAGGCTGGGCATCCTCTACCGCCACCCACTGTGTCTCGAGGGACCCTTAGCCATTGGCTGCTCAGTTGTCCTCATGCTCCTGTCTTCACTCCCAGCACCAGGCTTCCCTTTGCTGGCAGTGTCGCACTTATGGGTGCCGTATCCGGCTCCACTGGCCTCCTAGGCTGGCTCTGGGCCCTGCACCCCTAACCCTGGTGGGTTCGCAACACCTGCTCTGCTCACAGCCGCTCAGGCTGGCACACGGGCTCGTCTCTTGCTCCTCTCCTACTTCCCTCACCTGTCGGCACAAGCCCAGGCAGCTTGTGATGTGACAGCCTGCGTGCCTATAGCTTTACCTCCTTGTGCTCTGTGGCTTCGCACTCTTGTCCTGCCTCACCCAGCCAGCCTCCTCCCCCCGTGTGCACCCACCTCTCAGCTGCCAGATGCCATCCCATCCAGGGCACACTCCCTCACTTAAGCAGGACTGGCAGAGGGCCAGCTCTGTGCGAGGCTCCGCTCTAGGCTTCGGAGAGAGGCTATGAATAAAACGGGCAGACCCTGTCCTAATGAAACTGGCAACAAGCAAATAAATGCAGCTTGTCATAATGCTAACCATGTCCCATGGGTGTGAGCACGCCTGCACACCTGCACGCTTACTTGTGCTTACTTGTGCACACGTGCACATGTGCCCAGAAGAGGGGTGGGGAGTGCCCAGAATGAAAGGTTGACATTTTAACATTTTGGTCAAGGAAAACCTTAGGAAAGGGGGCATTTGAACAGATCCTGAAGGAGGCCAGGCAGGGACCCACACAGCACCCGGGGAGTGCATCAGAGAGGAGAGAAAGAGCAAAGACCCTGTGGTGGGAATTGCTTGGTGTGACCAAGGCACACCGGAGGCCTGTGGGGCTAGCATGAGAGCGGCGCACATGGAGACTGTGGGAGAGGAGGAACGGGGGCGGGGGTGGTTGCTGGGAAGGGTTGAGACCCAGTTCCAGAGGCTGGTGCAAGGCACAGGAAGGAATTTGGCTCTTCCCCTGAATGAGGTGGCAAGCGTCAGGGGTTTGGAGGTCAGGTCTGGCATGATCTGAGTCAGGCTGTGACGGGAGATCCTGGGCAGGAACGCTGCAGCCCTAGGACAGGGACGGGGAGGGAGGAGGCCAGGCCGCGGCAGCCCAGGTGGTGGGATGCGGTCAGATTTAGGCAGCCCATGAAGGTGATGTTGGAAGAACCTGCTGCACTCTGGGTGTGAGTGAGGAAGACGCAGCAAGGGTTTGGCCTAAAGCCTTGAGAGAACAGAGGCACCATTTACCAAGATGGAGAGTATGCGAGAAGCAGGTTTTGTAGGGGGAAACAGAGAGTGGCTTTGACACCATCCAAATAAGAATTATTCACAAAACATTAGCTGCTTCAGAGCACTTTTATCCTATCCTCTTTCACAGGATTTTGTCCTCACAACGATCTTGTATGGTATGCGGGAGTGCACACACGTTTCTAAATATACCAGGACACTTTTCAGAAAGGGGGCAGACAGATTTCAGGGAGGGCAGTTGCCAAGGCGATGGCTTTTGTCTTGTCGTTCTTCTTATTGTGTAATTACCGAAGTTTATTTCTCTCTCGTGAATGTTCCGAGGCAATCTACTGTCCTCAAGAGCTGATGTCCATCTCTGTGTCGGAAACGGTCATCCCACGTTCACCCGGAGGGAGAAAGGGAAGCGCAGGGTGAACCCCTTTCCCAGTCGGGGCACAAGGAGAGAGCGCACAGCTCCTCGGTCCAGTGGTCATCCCCCAGCCTCTCCTTGTTGCAAGGTTGGCAGCCGCTGGCCGCGTTCCTAGCTGCACTTGGAGCTGGGTACTTCTAGAAGAAGATGGGGATGGGCGTGAGGGATCAGCTAGCAGCCTAAACCACACCCTTCCCCACTTCCACTGAATTTAGAACATGACCTTGGCAAGATGGCAAATCCCCACATTTCAGATCTGACTGACAATGTCTTGAAAGTAATACTTTACTGATTTTTTTTTTCACCCCAGCAATGGTTTGGTAAAAGGAAAATCACATTGTGTAATGTCCCAGAGAACCTTCTGAAAGTCTTCCTTACCCATCATCTCTCGCTCCAAAATTTCAGTCTCAGCACAGTTTATAAAGATCATTTTAGGCTCTACTGATCTTGCCAGTTCCATCTAATCCAATTGCCAATTAGAAAGCCCAGTAAAAAGCAATCGCTGCAAACAGATGTCAGTGTAGCAGGTGGAGAAGAGGGAAGCAGGATGAGTATCTGCAATGTAACGTTCTGTCGTGTGTGCATGTGTGTGTGTGTGTGTGTGTGTGTGTGTGTGTGTGTGTTGGAATGTCTTGCTGCACTTCTTACCTCTTGATAAAATTTCCTCAAGTCTCCCAGTGCCCGTGCAGTCCTAGCCAATCTTCCCTCTCCTGGCCCCAACATGCAGACTTCCTTCTGTGTTTCTTTGTCAACTAGGAAAGAAGGAGCATCGTTCAAGTGGCTTTTGCTATTCATCCTCCCTCCCCGGGTCCTCTCTTACCCAACCCCACCCCTGGTCCTCTCCGAAAAAATACACACATATCTGTCCCTTTTGTTCTGAAGGCAGGTTCTATCCCCAAAAAGGAGGAAGCAAGGCCCAGGCTTTGAGGGCTGAGTAAGAATCCACCCACAGTGGCTGAAGGCATTCTGGCATCTCAGTGCATGAGATGAGGGGTCTCTGATTGCGTCCCAGCAAAGCAGCCATGATGCTTTAAATCTGATGCCTGGTTGTTTGGGCCCATTGAACTCTTTCTCCTTCCATCCTATAGCCATCCCCACAGGAAGAGCTCAAAAGGACTCGCTTTCCATGCACTCTCCATGCCACCCAGATCTCTGCAGAGGAAAAGCTGCGCTGGTGAACAATTGTGCACTGAATGTGACAGAGAGCCAAGCACAGACCAGTTGGAGCCCCTGCATGAGTCCACGCTGAGAAGCACCGCTCCTGCCCGTGGCACCACCCTGCAGGCGTGAGTGTAACATGCCAGGAAGGTGCGTTGGGATGGAGGGGTGGGAGTCAGGGTTGGCGTGAAGGGGCATTTGTCCCCTGGCCCACAGTGGTGTGAGGAGGTGGCGGCAAGGTGGCAGAGCTGGTGGAGGGTCTGAGCCTGCTTCCCGCCTCGGCCACCTCCCCGCCTCGTGTCTTCTCCCTCACTCCTTTGAAAGCCTGCGCCCTTTCCTCCTCTCTGCCTCCATCATTGCCTTACAGCCTCTGCTCTCATCCCCGCAAACAGATGGGCCTTCTCCCTGCCAGGGCTAGTCAAGGTAGGACTAGCTACCTAATTCAGGGGGCCAACACAAAACGAAGGGAAACGTGTGGCCTCTGGTGCAAAACTGGGATTCCGGCAATGTTAGCTGCCATTGGCTAAAATAAAAATATCAGTAGCTCCCACTTCCTTAGGGCCCAGGGTGTGCCAGGCATTTGCCCAAGTGCTTTCTATAGATACTAAGTTACGTGGCTGGGCTACCACGGTGTCCACTATACAGAACTGAACTTGCGTACCTGGCCAGTGAATGCTGGCACCAAGATTTAAATGCAGACAGACTGGGCTGAGAGTCTGTGCTCTCAACTAGCAAGATTACTGCCTTCCTGGCAACCAGGGTCTACCAGGTCCTCCAGAGTGGGCTTGTTACCTACAAAACCCCAAGTCTTGCTTCTCTATTTACTCATGATATTTTTTAATTATTTAAAATTTTTTTCAAACTGATTTTTCAAATTGCGGGAAAAGGCACAATTTTTATCATCTTAACCATTTTTATCATGTTAAGTTGATAAGTTTTTATCATCTTAACCGTTTTAGTGGCGTTAAAGACATCCATACCCCTTAAATAGCTCTTGGTTGCTCCCTTACCCCATGGGCAAGCACCATTCTACTTTGTACCTCTATGAATCTGAGTACTCTAGGAGCCTCATATAAGTAGAATCCTACAGAATTGGTCTTGTTGTGATGGGCTGATTTCATTTAGCAAAATGTCCTCAAGATTCATCCATGTTGTAGCACAACTCAAAATTCCCTTCCTTTTTAAGGCTGAATGATATTCCATGGTACGGTTAATGCTACATTTTGTTTGTCCATTCATCTTTTAAATACTTGGGTTATTTCTGCGTCTTGGCTACTGTGCATACTATCACTATGAGCACAGGTGTACGTACACATTGCTTCAGTTTCTGGAATGTGGAGATGCTGGATCCTATGGTGATCTGATCAAGCATTGCATGTTGAAAAATTCTTGCCTGCCAGGAATAAATCCTACCTGGTCTTGGTGCAAAATCCTAATGGCAACACTATCTAATGTTGCTAAATGGGTACAGTGTGCTGCTTTTAATATTACTGGAAACTTATGAATATTATTTCTACTACTAGCAGTAACATTATTATTATTAATACCTGATGGGACATGCTTGATACCTAATAGCAATCCTGTACTATTGCAAAGATTTGATCCTCTCGGTTACTAAAAGAAAGCAGTACCATCTCTATTTGATAGACAAGGAATCTCTGGGAGAAAAGAGGTGACATCACTTTCCCCAGGGTCAACAGTGAGGGCTGCCATATAGATATGGATCACTGACCAAGCCCCTTCTGTGTGGCCCTAAAAATGCCAAGCAGGAGCTGCTGAATATAAGGTGTTTGAGAAGACAGACTTCAGCCAGTAAAATTATAGCTCTGTGATTGTCAGAACTGCCAAGTGACAGAAGAGACCACACTGGTCAGTGTGCCCTCCATGGAGGAGGGTTCAGCTGCAAAGCTGAGAGCTCTCTGCCAAAGCCAAGGCTATGAGGGAGGTGGTTCAAACATCAGACAGGTGTTAGACACAAATGCACATTATTGAAAAGCTCCTTGAGCTTCAAAGACTGTATAATTCGTGGTTCTTTTCAGCACTAAGCACTAAAGGCAAGCAACATTTGCGAATGACCACGATGTTCTGAAGGTGCCCTTTTATGCTTAAGAAGTGTTATTTGAGAGAAAACTCTAGAATCCAAAGACAATTCTTCCACTCTGGATGTTCTTAAGGACAGCAGTGTTGTCTTAAGCATTTATCTCTTATGAGCACAGGATGTGGCCTGGGAGTAATTATTTGTTGGATGGAAGGACAGCAGAAAAAGTGTGTGAACTCAGGAAATGAAATGGATTTTGTCTCCAAAGTAATTTCAGAGGGACATCTGTAGCTGGTTGGGGAAGGAAAGGACCATAGAGATTCCTGAATCCAGCCTCCCCTGACACAAGGGACTCAGTGGCCAGCATGGCGAAGAAACTTGCCCAAAGTCACCTGGCAGTGCTGTGTTCCTCACCTTCCTGCCTAGAACTTATGACCAGCTACCACCGATGTCGCTCCCATGTTCTAAGATCTCCCACAAACAACAATAAAATGGAGTTTCCGCAGGCTTACCAAATAGAGTTACAGAGGGCTCGTTCTAGGATACAGAGCTACCTTCAGTTTCAAGGCAAATCTAGAAGTCACAAATTGCATCATCTTCTTTGGAAGGACCTTTTCAGGCTTCATCTGCCACAGAGGTCCTCCTGAGAGTTAACCCGAGTCTCTCATGCTATAATGTTCCAGTTTCTAAAATTAAATGGATGCTTTTCTCTGGGTCCTCCCAGGACTATGCCTCCCTCTGCTATCACAGGCCTGACATTGGGTTTGAAATGCAAGAGGTCTTGTGCTGCCTCCCTCATTAAAGCTTAGGAGGCTTCAGGCTGAAACTGGGCAGGTGCCTGTCCCAACCACAAGCCCGGCATGGGCTTGAGTAAATGGAGTAAATGGAATCTTACATTTAGGAGATGTGTTGGACTCACGCCCCGAAGCCATGGGGCTCCAGACCTTTGTGCTACAATCAAGGACACTTAGGACCAGGCAGCCTGAGTGAATTACTCCAAGTTACTTTGCAGTGTCTTGGCAGGGCTGGACCTCCAGTGATTTCACACACATACATGACAAGGACAGTGACTTCACCTAAAAGATCTCTGCCATTCAACCAATATCTGTGTTTCCAGATCAGGTGGCCGCACGATGACTTCACGGTTATGATGAATCACACAAGACTACTCCCAGTGCTTATGGTGCCCAAGTGGAGTCGAGGGGGAAGACACTGCTCAGACTGTTCTCTCCCACCTTCTGTTCCCACTCCTGCCCCTCCAAGAAGAAAACAGGAGCCCTTCTCCACGGCACACGCAAACCTCTTCGTCTGGACAAAACCATGTTACCCATCACTCCCATCTGTTTCATCTTTCTTTCTCCTGCATTCAGAGTTCTCCCATACTCTTGTTTGGGAACAAACCTCCAGAAAACAGTCTCCCCACCCTCCCCATTATCTTTATTTCATTTGTGGAGCTTTTGAGTTGTTTGAAGATTGTCTTAAATGCCTTCATGAATTGCCTGCAAGTTTATTAAGTACCTCTCCTCTCCTTAGCCATAAACATTACTGTACTTCTGTTCTTGCATGTAAAAGTCAGAAAACGACCGTCTCTTGGGAATTCCATCCCCTGACCATGGTCCTGCTTTAATCCCTTCCTTACACTTTCTCTTCTGTAGCTGGAGATCCAGAGTGAGACCCTGGCAGTGTCCCAGACCCTGAGGGGGGTGAGAAGGGGCAAGCAGCCTGGCCTGTCCATATGCGTCCACGACGGAGGAACAAAAATGCTGCCCAGACTTTTCACACACATACCTACTGTGTACTAATATGACTGGCCAGAGGCCGCGAAAAGAGAGACACTAAACTTGTAGCAGGCAGAAGAATGGGAGACAGAGAAAAATCCGTTTTATCTCACTGCTCCCATACCTTTCCCCAGAGGAGTCCTGGGAGGGAATGCAATGACCAGGGAAATGGGGTAATGGAGGGCACCCCAGATTCACACCATTAAGCCGCACTGGGCCACAAAGGAACAGAAGCCAAGATCCTTCCGTCTTCCGCTTTCCTCCCTCAGGATATGCCCGCCGGGATGTTATCTGGGAAATCAACAGTCTAGCAAGGGAGGGAATTTGTTTTGCACACTGACTTCAGAAATTCTTTTTACGGGAATGTGACTCCTTTGATTATACAGGGGGTTAAAAAATGCAGATGAATAGGCAATTTTATGGCTCGGTTTGAGCGTTATATTTTATTAGCATAGTGGGTGGGTTTTGTCACGCCCGTTACCAACTGTTAGCAGTGAGGATCAGAGAGCTGGTGCACAGGAGGAGAAGGGCCCTGGGAGAGCCTCGCAGAGCCACATGGCTTCTCTGAAAGCTTGTCCAGCTCTGCCAGACCTATAGGACTCAGTGAGGGCAGGGTCCGCTTCTCACTTACTCTCTATCCAACATGTTCTTGGACACTACATCTGTGCTCGATAACAAGCCTGATCTACATTTTCTGCTTTTAATTCTGGTTGCAGTGTTCTCCCCTCTGTCCTGCCCTGCCCTGCCCTTACAGGCTTCTGGCCGCTAAGTTCCATCCTGGCCCAGTTGACTTCCGTGTGATCAGCCTAAGAAAGGAATCGGCCGGTGGGTGGGGAAATGCTACCAAATGAATAGTCACTGAGAACTCCATCAGGAACTGGAGCCAGAGCCCACAGAGAAATTTATCACCAGAACAACAGCACTAGGACCTAGTGACAGGTGTCCCCGGATGCTGGCTCCTGTCCTGAGGTCTCCTGTGAGCTATTCCAACCCCTGCAAGGGAGGTATCTATACTCATAAAAGATGTGGGGAGTGATTGCAAGTTATGGGGGAGTGCAAGCCATGAAGCCAGGCTAATCTGGCTTAGATCTGACCCATCTATTTACGTGGTGAGTTTCAAGCAAGTTGCAAAAGATCCCCAAGCCTCAGTTTCTCCATCTGTAAAATGGGTATGACGACACTTGATTTTGTGAGCTCTACATGAGTTAGCAGAGATTTGTACATAGCTGTGATAAATACTCTGTTAAATGAGTCACTGACTATAAATCATCTTTTCCAGTGACCAGTCCATCATTTATGATTTTAATAAATAAATAAATAAATAAATAAATAAATAAGTGGATGAGTATAGATTTCCTATCATAGTGCATGGCATATAGTTTGCTGTTAAAATTAAAGTTAACTCTTGGGGTGCCTGGGTGGCTCGGTTGGATAAGCTAACTCTTGGTTTGGGCTCAGGTCACAATCGGATGTGTCACGGGATCAAACCCCATGTCAGGCTCCATGCTCCATGAGGAGTCTGCTTGAAGATTCTCTCTGCCCCTCCCCCATGTGCATGTTCTTGTTCTCTGTCTCTCAAATAAATAAATAAATCTTAATATATATATATATTATGGTTAGTTCTCTCATCTACCAAGATGTCATCTCCTCCCACTTGTTGGCCTTCATGATTTGGACATGCTGGCCCAGAGAGGTGAAATGATCTTGTCAAAGTTACAGAGAGACAGTGTGCCCCAACTCCCAGTTAGTGCCCCCATCCCTCTGCCCCATTTGACTCCAGCTAGCTCATCCCCACACTGCTTCCAGAGTCATGCAGATCGGTTGTCCTCTCTCTCCCACAGAGATCTTCCACACTCCCTGGGGTAACACTGAGTCAGGCCCTCCAACCCTGTGTCTACTTAGCATCACCTCCCCTCTTCCCATCAGCAATGGTTAACTTTACGTATCAACGTGGCTAGGTCATGATACACAAACATTTGGTCCAACAGTATTCTAGATATTTCTTTGAAGGTAGTTTTTAGATGAGATTAAAACTTAAATTAGTACATTTTGAGTAAAGCAGATTACCCTCCACAATGTGGGTGGGCCTTATCTCATCTGTTGAAGGCCCAAATTCAAAACAAAACAGTCCAAAATAAAAAAAGTGAAACCCTCCCAAAGGAAGGAGGAATTCTATTGTCAGATAACTTCAGCCAGGTGTTCAAGGTTAAACACCAACAGTCCTAAAACAGGTTGATTGTATGTATTCATGATATATGAAGAAAATGGCATAGTCCCTATGTACGCATGAGCAAAACATCAGACAACTTCCAAGACAGGGGTGTCCTACAAATCACCACCAAAACTGCCAAGGACGTGAAAAACAGGTGAAGTCTGAGGACAGCCGAGAAGAGCATAGGGAAACGTGATGACTGAATGTAACGGGGTGTCTGAGAGAGAATCCTGGAACAGAAGAAAGGACGTAAGGTCAAACCTAAGAGAATCTGAGTAAACTGTGACTTAGTTGACAATAAGGTGTTGAGATCAATTCATTGACCGTAAGCCATGAGCCGCACTGGTTTGAGATGTGGGGCAGAACCTCCCTTATCTCAGCTTTTGCCTTTAGCCATTTCAGTTAACCACAGTCAACCCAGGTCCAGAAGCTGATGTGACCCCTTGTGACCCCTTGTCAGAAGGTCAGCGGTAGCCTGCCATTACGTCACATGCCTGCGTCATCCCCTTCGCTCCATCCGGTCACACGGGTTTTTTGTTATCTCAAATCATCATAAGAAAGGTCAGTAGGGTTCAACAGGTATTTGGAGAGAAACCACATATACCTGACTTTGATTAGAGCATATTGCTTTAATTTTTTTTATTTTATTATTAGTCATTGTTAATCACTTACTGTGCCTTATTTATAAACTTTGTCATAGGGTGCGTGTATGGACAGGAAAAATCATAGTCTGTTTAGGGTTTGGTCTTATCTGGGTTTTTGTTACAGGATTTTCCTTTCCTTCGGTGCCCGTGATTCTGGGTCACCCCATGGTAAAGAATGAAGAGTTAGACCAGACAAAGAAGGATGGACAGCAAAGCAAAGTTTACTGAGTGATAGTAAAGTTTATTGAGCAATAGTACAAAGCTCCGAAGAGGGAGGGCACCCAAAAGGATTGCCACAGCAGTTTCTCCATCTAGGGGTTTTTATGGGCTTGTTGGTGGGCTCTTTTCATCTGATTAGCTCTCCTTGCTCCTGTCCTCCAGTCCGGTGTTTGTCATCTCTCTATCACTGGGGAATGGGTGGAGGGCTCCTTCCAGGGAGTTGTAAAAGCCTTGTAAGAATGGTTTCTTCTAGGGCAGGGCCCCTTGTCCCTGCCTGCCTTTCTCCCAACTCTCCTTCATCAGTTTCAGGCATCCACTTGGGGTTTTGCATTATTCCAGTCATGGGTAAGTGGGGGGTCACTGTGATAGGAGAAGTCAGGTGTCAGCTACCTGGGTGTGCTTCATGATATCTTCTCAATTTTTCTGTAAATCTAGAAATGTTCTAAAAAATAAATCCTATTTTTTTTAAATAGGGAAGTTATTAAACATCAATAAATCTCAGGGACGCCTGGGTGGCTCAGTCAGTTAAGCATCTGCTTTTGGCTTAAGTCATGATCTTGGGGGCCTGGGATCGAGCCTCTTCCTCTGCCCACCCCCACTCGTGCTCTCTCTGTCTGCCTCTCAAAAATAAATAAAATCTTTTAAAAAATCAACAAATCTCAGTATCTTGACCTTAACTCAGATCCTGATTCAAAAAAAAAAAAAAAAAAAAAAAAAGAAAGAAAGAAAGAAAGAAAGAAAGAAAGAAAGAAAGAAAGAAAAACTGAGACTCAAACCTAGGGCTGAGCCTTTAAGGAAGAGTTTGCTGATTACCTGTGACACCGTGGACAGATTTCTGTTTCTCTTAATGACTTACCCTTTTTCCACAGAACTCAGTTTAAGTGGGCCATTCCTTCTAGCCTTAATCTTTTGGGACTTGGAGAGGTACTTCTCAGGAATTCATCTCCCTCCATCCGAAGCCCAGATCATACTGGTGATTTGCATTTTGAAGAAAAAGGTCAACTACCTGGATTATTCTGGTGAGGACGTCTACAGTCCATACGCAGGTGTTCTGTTCCTCGGAACCCCCTACTCTTCCTCCACCGAGGGCAGCCCGTGTCTGCTCTCTAGCTCCACCTACTGGACCTTGTCTAAACCACCTTGATAAATGGCACGTGCCCTGCAAGACCCAACACTAGGTAGGCACTAAGGAGAACAAACCAGAATCCAAAACATCAGAGAACACCAGGATTAGAGAAAACGCCTAAGATGACTCTCTTCTTTTTCTGAAAGGAAAACCAAGGGTCAGATCCACTGGGTATTACCTGGTGTGGAGCCAAATTGACTGAGGTTTGAACCCTGGTCCTGTTCCTTCTTCGTAAGGACGCCCTGTCGAGTTGCTGACTCACTTTGGTAATCACCTTCCTCGTGTAAGATAGCCATGATTAAACTAGCCCCCATGGCTGTTGTTCATTTAGTTCTTTTTGTTTTTTAGTTTTAAATTTTGAATATGAAGGTGCAGAAAGTTTAATAGATATTTCTTGGTTGATACTTGAAGTTACAAACATGACGTTCGGGTCCGACGACACCCACGTGTACACACATGCTTACCTGTGTACATCCTTTCCTTGAGAGGCTGGGAGAATGAATGGTCAGAGGGAAAGAACCGGGACCATTTCAGTCTGAGCCAGGTGAAGAGGCCAAACAAAGGAGGAGAAAAGCAACTGGAACCAGCAAGATGAGCGAAACGGGACACCTGCTCCACTCTATATCATATTCCATGAAGCCCGTTCCGCTGTTCATCTCATCCATTCAGAAACTAGTCACTTCAAGCCCACTACGTACCATATGCTGGAGAAGCAGCAGTAAATCCCTGCCTTCACTTCTCATCATTGTTGGCCCTTGGCTCTGACCTTGAACTTGCACTAAAGAGAAATTCCCAAAGGAATGACTTTGGTTTCTCTAGTAATATTCAAGGGAGATGAATACCCAAATCTGCACACACGTTAATCTGGTCAACTCAGAAAGTCAGTTTCCATGGCAAAAATGGAGTCATTTGGTCTACCATTGTTCCAAGTGCGGAGTCATTAAAATTACCTGACAGCTTCACTCACTCCAAATCCACATTGTCAGCGACACTGAGACTAGTGATGAGGATAGAACTCGGTGTAGTCTGGTTTGGTTTTGTTCTTTCAGAGAGCGGTTGTCACGCCTAATGGATGCACATATGCTCAAAGAATCTGGCCACCGTCAGATGATAGGTGAAGATCCTGATTCATAATTATTGGAGCTCAGTCTTTATCTGTTGAATGAAAAAATGAATGAATAACTACTAGCCTCTAGGGGACTGGTTAAATGTAATTAACAAGAGACAGGGCGTCTACCCATGCACTAGTCAAATGGAGTTTCTGACTTATAGCTCTCACCTTGGATTTTGTTAACAATACCAAGACTTCATGCTCCTGTTTGTAAATGACACACACAGACAGCCTCATTTTCTTATGCCCTAATACAATGCACACAATTTATTATACGCCCTTTTTAAAAAGATTTTATTTATTTGACAGACAGAGATCACAAGTAGGCAGAGAGGCAGGTGAAGGAAGAGGGGGAAGCAGGGTCCCTGCTGAGCAGAGAGCCGGATGTGGGGCTTGATCTCAAGCCCATGAGATCATGACCTGAGCCGAAGGCAGAGGTTTAACCCACTGAGCCACACAAGCACCCCTATTATACACCTTTCAAAAGTCATGTTGTAATTGTTACCTGTACACCTAACTTAAATTCCTAACTAGATCATGGCATGTTTCAAGAGTAGAATCCATACAACCTTCTCTCATGGTAATTCACCAAAGTTCCTGCCCTCCACTCTGCTTTTTCCCTCTATTTCCATTTATTCAGCACCTACCTACTGAAAGCCGGCTGTGTGCCGAGGCCTGTGCTAGGCTGTATGAAATAGAGATGAACGCTGTCTATCTCAACTGTCTCTTATCAGATTCTACCTTTGAGTCACTGCAATTAATTTGAGGGCTTGCCTTTCAAATATATAAATGTATCTGAGAGAAGAAAACATTGGCTTCTTTGTTGCAAACTCTGAAACATGCATCCCTTTATTACTGTCTTGGACCTCTGTGGTGCATCTGATTCCATTTACCTTCCTTTCTTCTAGAAATCCCTCACTTTTCTCTGTCTTCCAAAACATGATTATCATCCAGACTTCTTCGCTTTCTTTCCAGAGTTTTGAACCAACATATCCAATTGTATGTCTGTTTGATAGCTCCCCAAGCATTATAAACTCAATGTGTCCAAAATTAAACCTGTCATTAGGGTTTATCAAAGAGGAGTACTGAGGATAGAGGAGGGTTTTCTGAGTTGGGCACTCAGACTGGGGAGAGATGCACATGGCTGTGTTCTACCAAAGGTTTTAGAGGTGAAGGTGGTATCATGACTCCAAAACTAAGTGGCTAATGCAAGGTTCTAGATATAGAATGGGGCCCCCAGCTGGAGGAGACGGCAACACATGGGGGAAAGCAGAAGAGGGAGGAAGAGCTGAGTGTATGTTGGAAGGCACTGTGAGGAAAATATGATGTTAATTGATACACAGCTGGTAATGGAATGATCCACAGGTTTACATGGATACATGAAGTTTATTTAAGCAAGTCATCTGGGGATACCTGGGTGGCTCAATCAGTTAGATGTCTAACTTGATTTCAGCTCAGGTCATGATCTCAATGTCATGAGATGGAGCCTTGCATCGGGCTCAGCACTAAGCATGGAGTCTGCTTGAGATTCTCTCTGTCTCTCTCTTTCCTTCAGCCTCTCCTCCCCGTCCGCCACTCATGCTCTCGCTCTCTAAAATAAAATTTAAAAAAGTAATCAATGAGTAGTCTGTCCTCAAAGCCCATGACCTTTTAACTACTAGAGATCTCAGAGAGAAGATAATAAAATTGACAGGAATGATATCTTTGGGAACCCCAACAGTCATGGTCTTGGAATAGACCATGTGAATCCTTTGGCAAAGGGAGCTCAGCATTCTCGACGCAGAGAGAAAAGCACATTAATGACCACATCTGTGGTCCTTTCCTCTTCCAAAAAGAGTTTAATTCAAGTACAGAGGTCTGTATAGCCGTATGCTTCAGACCAGGAAGTGGTGGAGTCAAGAAAGAAACTGTGACAAGAACCTGTCGAATGTTTTTGCTTTAAGGGAGGGAGGGAGAGAGAGAGAAAGATAGAGGGAGGGAGAGAAAAGAGAGGGGGAATCATACAACTGTGAAAGGTTAATTAGTATTTAAACACACAATTGTGTTTTCTATTTGGTCTGACTGAGAAAATAAATTATGTTTTTCAAAGCACAGGCTTACAGGCTGTAATTGAAAATGGGCATGGGGAGTGTAGCTCAGCCAATGTGGCAGAAAACAAGAGGAATCTAATGGAGGCAAGCGGAGGTGTCCCCTCCCCCTGCCTGGGGCTGAATGAGAAGGAGGGGACAGGAGATGGGGAGAGAGGGACAGAGAGAGCTGGCTTCCCACCCTGCCCCAATCCTGCTGTTTCATCCTGGTCATCTCAGGCAGCTTACTTTGATTTCCAAACTTCTAGGTTCTCATTTGTAAAATGAAGCTAATAATACTTTTTCTCCATGTATTTTTAAGGATAATGGGATGATGTTTGGGAGAAGGGCTGGTCTGGTGTCTGGCACAAAACAAGTGTTCAATAAATGGGTGTCTGCAGTAAATGCTTATTCGGTCCACATTAATCTCTCTCCTCCCTGAACATCTATAATATTTCTACAAAAGCCAAGAAAACAGCCCTTAATGAGATGATGTCTTCCATTGCATTCTAATTGTATTGTGTTTAGATTGTCAATTCAATCCACTTTCAATTCATTTACTTCAATTAAGGAACATTTGTTAAGAGTGTTCCTAGCACAATACTAGGGAATACAAAGATAAATAAGATCCAGTACGCGTCCTCCAAAAGCTTAAACCACATTGGGCGAAATAAGAAACATAGTTGAGGGGCCTCCGATGAGTGTTTGGACACCTATCGGTGATTAGTAAAGAGTTCCTACAAAGGGGTGATCCTGTCCATTCTCTGTGATTTTTCTAGCAACCTCGTGGATTAGTGATTTTTACAGAAGAGTAAGCGGAGGCTCAGAGAAGGTCACTGACTTGCCCAAAGTTGCTCAGTACAGACAGACAAGAGGATGGAGCTTGAATCCACATCAGCTCCCACAAGCTGGCTCTGGGCTTTGATCTCCCCAGAGCCCCCTGCCCCACACCTGCTGGCCACACCCACGGCTTCCCATCTAGTGTTCCGTTGTGCGTGTGTGTGAAATCTCAGCTATTTGTTACCCTTCGTGTTAAACTCATATGAAAAAGACTTATGTCGTATGTCAGGTTAATTGCTAAGAACTATGAATGGAATCTGATTTTTCATCAAGAAGACTTTCTGGATTACCAGTAAGACCCTATCTGTGGTTTACATGCACCACCTATTCCTGGAAAGGAAATCTGAAGTGGGTCTCAGCATTGGCACAAATAATCAAAGTTATTGTGGGCACACATTTCTATTTAAATAAATAATTCCACATGGAAGCAGACTTTTCTCTTTTTTTTCTCAGTATCACCAGTGCCTAGAAGAGAACTTCCCCCCATCTCCCGGATCAGGAGCACAATTGGTGTTTTATGTATTTCCTATGTGATGATGAATATTTCTATTTTTTGTGTTTTTAATCTTTATTTCTAATAGTCACGCTCAACTCATCATTTTTCCAAGTTCTAAATATATTCTTTATGTCAGCCATTCTCGTGAGGCACAAATTATCTCAGACACTTATTACATATCCTTGTATTCTCCTTATCATTTTCAATACTATCATTTTAAAAACACAAAATAGAAATTATTATTAATTTCTTACAATTAACTGTCAACTAGATTTGGCAATCTGGTTTTCTCCATGCCTACCCTTCCTCTTGCAGATTTTGTTTTCCCGTGAGAGCCGTTGGTTATTAACGTCCTTGTGTGTCTGAAAGTCTTTATTTTACTCTCAAGAAATGATTGTTCTGTTGAGTACAGATCTCTGGCTTGCCATACGAAGTGCTCAGAAGTTGATTGCTGTTATTTATTATTATTTATATTAGATTGTCAGTGATTTTTTCCTCAGCACCTTCGAGATGACATTTCCTCCTTCCTGCCGCCTGTGGTTAGGATGGCAAGTCTGTTGTAGGTCTAATTGCCATTGTTTAATGGGTCTTCTGTCTTTTCTCTGATGACTTTTAATTCTTTAACTTTGATGCTTTGAGGTGTCTTTCTTGAGAGTCTAGGCAGCAGGAAGGTGAGCGTTGCTTGAATTCACAGTTTCAGCATTTTGTTTTGCCTTCCCATCTGTGGGGTTCATAGGTGCACACTCCCAGCACTCGAAGTCTGGTCTCAGCTCCCCAAGTCTCCCACCTGTCCACCATACCATGCACCCCTTCCCTCAGCTTCATTGAGGGACCCACTGCACCCAGCTGTGAGAACTTTTCACTGATCCTCACGAGGGACCAGGCTTCCGTGAGGTGAGTGAGGAACCCAGGTGTGCAATTTGAGGAAGCTCTCACCCTCAGGTGCCACCCCTGCACTCAGACAACCCTGGGAGTGATGTTGTATGCCCTGGACACCTAGATTGCTTCATCCTTGTCCAGGACCATTCCTCACAGTTTCAGAGTATGATCTCTAAGACAGGAGGCCTTACTGTATGGTTGGCTTTATGTGTCACCTTAAGAGGCTATAGGGTGCCCAGACATTTGGTCAAACATTATTCTGGGTGTGTCTGTGAGGATGTTTGAGGATGGGATTAACATTTGAATTGGTAGATTGAGTAAACAGATTGCCCTCCCTAACATGGGTGGGCCTCATCCAATCAGTTGAAACCTGAATATAACAAAAAAGATTGAGGCTCCCATGAGTGAGAAGGAACTCCAGCTTACTACATTTTGCTGGGACTTGGATTTTTTTCCTGCCATTCGACCTTATCTGAAACATGGGCTTTTCCTGAGTCTTAAGTTACTGGCTTTCAGACGAATTTATACTGGTGGCTCTCTGGACTCTCAGGCCTTTGGACTCAGACTGGAACTTACTCCACTGGCTTTTCTGGCTCTTTAGCTCACCATCCAGAGATCTTGGGACTTCTCATCTTCCATAACCACATGAGCCAGTTCCTTACAATAAATCTGTCTCTCTCTCTATCTCTCTCCCACATTTTCTCCATCACATTCATCTGTTTCTATGGAGAATCCTGACTAATACAATTATTAACCCTTTTGCTTCTCTGTTGGAAAGACTTTAGGATGATCCCGTGCCCTCCTTGCCTGGCATTCATGTACTCATGTTATTGTTCTTTTCCCTTGTGTGTGGACAGGGCTGCTTCTTCAAACTCACAGACGTGGCAAAGGCATTGATATGTCTTTCCTGTGATATCACTACATTATATAACCACATAAGCATCTCCATCTATTTACTCAGAATCTATGATCACAAAGGACCCTATGACAAATGACATAGTAGCTACTCAATAAAAAAGTTATTTTCTAAGAGAATAAATATATTTCACTTCTCTACCTTATCAGTTTGTGACACTGTGATGTTCAGTGCATATGTCTGTGTGTGATCAAGGGCCATGATCTAGCTGAAAGCTCCATCTACACCACTTTTCTTTCAATAGATGCAGGCTTCCTTCATGATTCTGGAAGAAATATTAGGGGCTCTGAGCCTACATAAATAATACGCAGTCTAGGCCTGCAGAGTATGGGCCTCTTTCAGGGACTGCACTCCACCCCACCTAATTGATGGAAAGTCTACAGCCTCAGCAACTGTCCTATGGGGATTTGATTTGATGCAGGAATGAACATCAAATCGTACCTAAACAAAGAGCAGCGGTGTGTGATGGGTTCATGCTCATTAACTCTCTGTATGTCGTAGAAGAGAAGGGGAGACCAGGAGCCCTCTTGCCCGAAGCCCATTCGGGCTGTGTGATGTGTGATCCATCACTGATCACAGTCACAGCAGTGATGCCAGCTTCATCACAGTGAGCAGGAGCTGGGTAACCACTTGTGCACAAGAATGTTAGAAAGAATAGGGATTCTGGATGCAGATTGATTGGGCTTTAAATCTCAGTTTTGCCTCTGACAAGCTGTGAACTCATGGGCAATGCATTTAATTCCCCTCTGCTTTGGTTTCTTTGTCTGTTAACTTGGGATGACAGCAGCTCCCTTCCTGGATTAGTATGAGAATTAGAACACCGTGTCAAGCTCTGTAAAGCCTGGTTATTTATCTTATGACCATCATAAGGCTGCTGCAGCTTACTGACTGGTGACCATCCATCTTTGTCCCTCTCCTGCTTGGTACCCCCTGATGATGATGATGATGATGATGATGATGATGATTCTTCTTCTTCTTCTTTTATTTTTTAGAATATTCATTTATTTATTTTAGAAAGAGAGGTGGGGGCAGAGAGAGAGGGAGGGAGAAACTTGAAGCAGATTCCGTGCTGAGTGTGAACCATCACACAAGGCTTGATCTCACGACCCTGAGCTTGTGACCTGAGCCAAGACCAAGATTTGGACACTTAAATTGACTGAGCCACCCAGGCACCCCAGATTCATCTTCTTAAAGTTCAGTTTTGATAATGTGGTTCCTCGACTCAAAAATAATCGGTGGCCCCCTACTGCCTACTTGATCATATTCAGATGCTCTGGCGTAACTCATAAGTGTCTCTGTCTGGGAGATCTGTCTTTCATGAGGCTCTTCCTAATCCCTGGCTAAGGAGATGCTGGATGGTACTGACTCAGAGGTCAGGAGTGTTGTTTGCTGAGTGTCCATATATGGGAATTTCTCTTTGCTTTCGGAGCAAATATATCCAATCACTGATCGAGGTGGGAGAAACAAAAACCCTGCCTTTTTTGTCCTAAATATGTGATGTATTCAGAGGGCCCTCCCAGTTTCAAAGCTACTTGGGAAACAAGCTGAGACCTCTCCTTTAACTGGACTGCAGGCCAACATGACCCTCTGCCCAACTCTGTGGACTTAATGATGCAGAGGCAGAGAGAACTACATTTGGCAACAGGAATTACCAAGTAGACTTGCCTCTACGTAACCCTCCTGCTCCAAAATTTCCAAAGCCTCATAGAGTGCCTTAAAATACATGGGATGGACTATGTCTGGAAGGCTTTGAACCCTGGCATTGGCTCAGGTGGTATTGCACTGAGAAGAAGCTAGAGCTCTGTCTCCATACAGGAGCCCCTGCTTGCCCCATTGGCATCTCTCCCATTCCTGTAAGGCTCCCAAAGCTGCCTTATTTTATAATACCTTTCCAGTCCATTTCCTGTTCAGAACCAGAAGTCCAGCTGACTGCAGGGTATCTCCACCCAGTCATCCTCCATGGGACACTGCCATCTCACTCTGCTCCAGCGTTCCACTATCTCCATTCCCCAAGCTTTTCCCTTCAACTGTGCTTTGGATGTCACTCAGGGTGATTTTTTTCAGTAAATTAAATCCATGGAAGATGTTATAAAAGCTTGTATTTAGAAGTATGCTGCCTGTTCTTCCACCTACTCCTCACCAAGTGTCCACCACGTGTCAGACTCCGCTGAGTAAAGGTGCAGATCTGCCCCTTGGAGAAGTCAGAGTCTGATGAGAGGACCATGTGGTCCGCAGCAGCACATGCACATCACCCAAGACTAAATACCCGTGTTTTCCTAGCTTTCTCTTGCTCCTTCTCTATCTGCACCCCACACAACTGTCATGTATTAGAGAGCAGACTGCCTATGAAAGCTCTCATATGCATTCCTTGTCTCCAGACCCTTCTCCACTTCCCTGACAGGATCCCACAAGCCCAGGGCAAATTCTAAGCTGGTCAGCCATGCTTGGAAGGTCCTTTCCTCATTGTCTTCCCTTCCAGCTTCCTTCACTTGTAAAAGCCAACAGTATGGAACTATTTAGCTTCACAAAACATGCTAGACTCATTTATACTGGTGCGCCTCCTGAAATATTCCCTTCACATGGGCAATCCTCTCAGACATGACCACTAGGCAAAGTTCTCTTTCTCTTGAGCTTGAGGTTAAAATCCTCTCATCCGTGAAGCTTTCTGGAACCATCCAGGAATGGTTGCATTGTTCTTTTATTCTTTGCTTGATCTTGGACATCTCTCTATTGGCCAGATATTGCCAGACCCTTGGGCACACTTGTGTCTCTAAATAGACTCCCAAGTTTCCTATGGAGTAGGCATCCTTGGCACCCCACTGAAACACTGACTATACAAAGAAAGATATAAGCATAGAACTCTGATCTAAAACTCATAGCAACACATTACCTCCCATAAAGCCGAGGAAGTCAGCTTCCACAAGTCAGACTTGCAGGAAGTCAAACCACTATCTTTAGGAACAAGCCAGGAAGCTAAACAATAACCCCTTTAATAATTGGCCCCAAACAACCAGCGTTTGATTAATAACAGCTTCTTTAAATTTTTTTGTCTTTGATTCCAATTAGAACCACCAGAGAAAGTCAAATATGTATCTCTAACCCATCACAGAAGATGGCCACTTCTAGCAGCCCTCCTGCAGCTCCCCCAAGCCAACAGCCTCCAATCAGGACTCACCCGAAGCCTCCCTCTCTTTATGCTCCCAAACTTTCCGCTTGTCTGCCTGCCTTTGAGTCTCTGCAAAATGCAGCTTTTGCTCCTTCTTAACTTATTCCCACACAACACACTGAGGATGCTTGATAGAGTGACCACTGAAATTGTCCCTGTTACCTCAGAGAAGTGAAATGGTAGTGAGTGTCTGCCTCTCTTTCTGAGGCAAAAGTTGCATGAAGCCAACACACCAGCTTTGCACATGTCCTAGGGCACCCACTGATCCATCTCACATGCCTGCCCTGGCTTCCACCTGCCACGTCATTGCTATATGACCCCAATAAATTCAGACCATTTTACACCTCAGTTTTTTCAAAGTCTGCTGCCCACAAGGCAGCTTTTTTTCTTTCAAATGACTTGGGACTAGTTCAGTTTTCACAGTTAAGTGAATATGAAACTTTGAAATACATAACATAAATAGGACAAAAATGTGGCCCATCAGATTTGGCAGCTTCACAGAGCTGACCTAAATCTTCCTGTGACTCTTGGATTTTAGTTTCCAGCTTGAGGAGGGAAATGGGAGATACACGGATGTATTTAATACTCTGAGAACCTCTAGGAGGTGGGGGTAAGGTAGCCAAAGCAAAAAGTTCTGGGAAGAAAGAGGAGGTGGAAAGGGGAATCTTTCTTCCCTCTGGAACTTAACATGCAGAGACAGACTGAGCTTTAATTTGGAGCTATTCCGGGTTTCTTCATGGGACAAACTAAAGAAGGAGGGTTCGGTTGCAGGGTTCAGGAGTCCCTGGAAGATAAGAGAGAAAACCTTCTCTGATACCTGCTCCTTTCTGTCTACACTGCTGCTAGCACCTCAGGCATCTGTCATCAGATCTCTCTGGGGTGCAGCAGAGCCTCTTACTTGGCCTGTCTCTCTCACTCTCCTTGGGTCAGGTAACTCGTCCTTTTCTTGCATCTTGGCTGTGGACCAATAAAATGGAGACCTCCTGACCTGGTACCCAGGCTTCCTGAACTATAGACCCCACTTGACATCCCGTCAGAACTTCAGCTGCGTGCTGGAAGTCTTCAGCAAGTCAGTGATTCTCCCTGCATCTATGTCCCCTTTTTAAAATGGAGACATAGGAATGTTTTGAGAATCAAAGGAAATAATGGACATGAACATTTGTAGATTGTCGAGTCTTAAAAACATTGCTATGGTTATTATTATTGTTATAAGAACTCAATGATACATGTTAAAATGAGTTTCTTGGTTGGATAAATATTGTAAAAATTACTTAAGATACATGTAGAGTCTCTTTGAGTAGATCATAAAATCAAACAACTAGAAAGACCTGCCATGGTGATTAAAACTCCACTATGAACAGAGGCTTTATGGTGCATATCAGCACCTTGGTGTTAAGAACAGTGTCCATATCAGCTCTATGGATATATGAAGCCTAAAGGAGGTTGAGGGTCCTCCAGTTTGATCCCTGTGACTCAGATATGGGGAAATAGAGCCCCTAGGAAGCTGGACACCCAAGGTTGTTCAGCTAGAGAAAGCCAAAGGGCAACTTGAAATAACAGTACAGAACCACCAAGTTGTATACCTGAAACTAATGTATCATTGTTGTCAACTGTACTCAAATTAAAACAAAAGTAAACAATACTCTTAAAAAACACCCCAAATCATAAAAGACAAAGACTGAAAATTGTTAGCATTTGAAAAAGACTAAGGAGACATGACAACTAAATGCAATGCAGGATTCTGGATTGACTCCGAGAGCGGAACAAAGGACCGTCACGGAAACACTGGTGAATTCTGAATCAGGTGTGTCATTTAGTTAACAGAATGTACCCCAGTCCATTTCCAACTTTGGATAATTATACTAGGGCTATGTAGGTTGTCAACACTGGGGAAGCCAGGTCAGGGATGCACAGGGACTCGGCTTTTTTGCAACTTTTCTATAAGTTTAAAAATATTTCAAAATAAAAAGGTTTTGACCTGTTTTATCTTGAAATAATATAGAACAAGTCTGTAGGGCTTACAGTGAAGACACAGGTCATACCCTGTCCCACTCAGGCTTCAGCACTACTCAGCGATGGACAGGACCATCTCGCCATCATGTCTCAAGTACTTATTCTTCAAACCAGGCTGTAAAGATAGGTTGCAGAGGTTCTTAAAAACAAAGGAGCACAAAGCTATTATAGGTGTTGCTCCCCCATCAAAGAAGGCTGATTTAAGGCTGTAGGAACCCATTCATTGTTTTTATCTGTTTTATATGTCAGGGTGTTGTTAAAGATTCCCTTTGAAGCCAAGAGTTCAACTACTGAACATGCTTGAAAACCACGTGGGTGAGCCTGGTGGTGGGTATTAAGGAGGGCACGTATTGCATGGAGCACTGGTTGTGCTGCATAAACAATAAATCTTGAACACTGAAAAAATAAAATTAAGTTAAAAAAAATGTACCTGGAAGAAAAATCAAATGCTGAAGGAGCAGGGGCAAAGTTGCCTGTGGGTGGGTTTGCATGGATGTGTGGAGGCGGGGGTGTATTAGGTCGGAGGCAGAAGAAAGGCAAGTTCATTCATCAGATATTTTCCATGCTCACATAGGTACATGTGCCTCCCATGGGAAGTGGACTTTCTGATTCTCAGAGTCCGCTGACAAGACTTTATCACTCTATGTTCCCAAAAAACCTCTCTGAGGACAGGGACTCCCATCCTTGCATACCTGAACCGGATCCTCCTTGCATTTGGTTCTAGTCTGTGAGGACAGATTGCTTCACCCTTGGGGCGGGGGGGGGGGGGGGGGGGGGGGGGGGGGGGGGGGGGGGGGGGGGGGGCGTGGCCGAGGCTGCTGGTCTCCGCGTGGCAGCTGAATGCGATGATGCAACTGAAAGGCTCATACGAGGAAACACATCAGGGAGGATTTTACTGCATTTATTTTATATTACTTTGTTCTTTTAAAGGGCTTCATATTTCAGAAAGAGAAAAGAAAGGGTTGTGGATAACAGTCAGTTGGGCTCCAAAATATTTCATATGAGGACTTCAGAAAAGGCTTTTTAAATTGCCCCATCCCACGATATAGAGGAAAAATACATTTGACATCATGCTCCACTGTGCACTGACACAGACACACACACACAAGTGCATGTAGAGATACATAAAGTTGAACCAAATATATTACAGAAGGCATGCCCTCATTGCATGCCACACACTTTTTGTATTCTAGGCTATTCTTCTATTCCATTTTATCCATCTTACACTCTTTTTATTTATTTATTTATTTATTTATTTATTTGTTTTCAGCATAAGAGTATCATTATTTTTTCACCACACCCAGTGCTCCATGCAATCCGTGCCCTCTATAATACCCACCACCTGGTTCCCCAACCTCCCACCACCCCGCCACTTCAAACCCCTCAGATTGTTTTTCAGAGCCCATAGTCTCTCATGGTTCACCTCCCCTTCCAGTTTCCCCCAACCCCCTTCTCTCTAACTCCCCATGTCTTCCATGCTTTTTGTTATGCTCCACAAGTAAGTGAAACCATATGATAATTGACTCTCTCTGCTTGACTTATTTCACTCAGCCTAATCTCTTCCAGTCCTGTCCATGTTGCTACAAAAGTTGGGTATTCGTCCTTTCTGATGGAGGCATAATACACTCTTTTTATTTAAAAAAATTGGAAAGTCACTATTAACTTGACTTGAACATCCTCTAATATATTTGTAGTTTTCAAATATTGATGTAGGGACAACAATCAGGAAGATGGGGGCTAGAGGGCTTATCTTAAAGTTGGCTTTGTGTTGCATGTGACAGACAGTAAATTATGAAAACGTCAACTGACCATATCAATGAAGGGGACAGGTGACAGTGATGGTGGAGCTTTTCACCCCCCCCCCCCCCCCCGGACACACACACCAGCTCCAAGTCTCCCCTTGGAATAGCCAATGATGGTGATGAAGTTTTAGTTCCTATTGATTTGACAAGCATCAGTTTCCCGGTGTGTCCCCAGAGGATTGTGACGAGACAGGATGGGGCATCACATCCTGTCTTAGGCAGAACTGGACACTGAAGAGAACAGGTAGTTTGGAGAAAGTGAACAGGCTTTTTCTGTGGGCTTCTGCGGACTGCTCAAGGGCAGAGTGTGGGCCTCCAGGGAGACGGAGTAGAGGACACATGAGGCTGCATGGTCTCGTAGTCTATCACAGCCTTCCGGGGTGGTGTGCCCTGGGAGCAAGTCAGCAAGGACAAGGAGAGCAAAAGCCAGGAAGGGGCACTGCTACAAGCTCTTTTGCTTTTAGATACACATTTCCTGCCTTTATGACAGTCGTCGATCTGTGATTGATATCATCAACTGAGTGTTTGTGAAGTTATTAGGCCTCAGTGCCTTGCATATAAGGACTTACTTAATCCTATAATAACCTTAAGAGGCTCGATTTATTATTACCACCCCTACTTTGCAACTGAGAAAATCAAGGACCAGAGAGATTAAGTGAATTGTCCCAGATCTCCATCCAGATTTGGCCTCACACCTGGCCCAAGAGCCTGCTATGGATCTCAGGACTGTGTTGGCTCCTAAAGAGCGGCCAGGCCCTGGGCACGCTGGCTGACATGGGTCAGGGAAACAGCCCACAGAGAAGAAGAGAGACTCAGCATTCCCAGTGATGGGTCTCTTGGACATAATGTGTGAAACAGGGTTTGGTAACAAGTGAGGCTGCAGAGACAGAGGGCAGGCATTCCCCCAGAAGTCCATCTAAACCCTTACTAGAAACCTTGCCATTGATTCTATAGGTTGGAGGTTTCTGGGACACTGGTTCAGAAGGACAGGACCCAGTAAGTTTTGGGGAAATTAGAGTTAGAAGACCCAAATAAGCTCCTCCTCCATAGGATCAGTCACTACTTGGGGAGGAGAAGCAGAGTCTGGAATACCACCCCCCCACCAATTGTTGTTTGGTCACTGAGACTTTCGCCCTGAACATCTCCACTGGGTTCAGGCAGTACTTGGTGACAGAAGTAAGGCTGTCAGGGACATGGTCAGCATCTTAGAAAGATCATTCTGCTTTCAGAGTGGAAAGTTGGTGCAGCCTCTTTGGAGAACAGTGTGGAGATTCCTCAAGAAATTAAAAATAGAGTTTCCCTATGACTCTGCAATTGCACTCCTGGGTATTTACCCCAAAGATACAGATGTAGTGAAAATAATGGCCATCTGTACCCCGATGTTTATAGCAGCAATGGTCACGGTCGCCAAACTGTGGAAAGAACCAAGATGCCCTTCAATGGATGAATGGATAAGGAAGATGTGGTCCATATACACTATGGAGTATTATGCCTCCATCAGAAAGGATGAATACCCAACTTTTGTAGCAACATGGATGGGACTGGAAGAGATTATGCTGAGTGAAATAAGTCAAGCAGAGAGAGTCAATTATCATATGGTTTTACTTATTTGTGCAGCATAACAAATAGCATGGAGGACAAGGGGAGATGGAGAGGAGAAGGGAGGTGAGGGAAATTGGAAGGGGAGGTGAACCATGAGAGACTATGGACTCTGAAAAACAATCTGAGGGTTTTGAAGGGGTGGGGGGTGGGAGGTTGGGGGAACCAGGTGGTGGGTATTGGAGAGGGCACAGATTGCATGGAGCACTGGGTGTGGTACAAAAATAATGAATACTGTTAAGCTGAAAATAAAAAATAAATTAAAAAAAAAAGAGTGGGAAGTTGATAGGAGGGAAGAGAGAGGCTGGTGGGAGTATAAGGATGGCTCCAAGAAGACTGGTTAGGGGACAGAAAGATAAACATTTACAGTGGATCTCATGAGGTCGGATAAGTGAAAGCAAAAGTTAGGGGGCAAGGTTGATGGGACTTTCTGATTTCCTGATGCAGCAGGTGAAGCAGAGGAATGGATACAGGTGACTCCCTGATTTTTTTTTTTTTTTTTAATCTGGGACAGACACAGGTGGCTTATATGTGGCAATGGGAGAGGTGGTTGGGGGGTGAGGAATGAAAAGCCTTGGCGACACATGGAGTGTGAGGTGCTAATGGAAGCTTTAGTCAGAGAAGCCCAGCAGGGAGGTGGACCTATATGGAGCTGAAGTTCAGGACCAGGGACAGGCAGAAGAGTCAGACTTGGCCTTGACTGGCCTACTAGTGGTAACTAGATTCACAAAACAATTCTCATCATCTAGAGAGAGGGTATAGATAAGAAGAGGGCTAAGAGCAGGATCCTGTGAATTACCAACCTTAGGCAGAGGACCAGAGAAACATGAGTCCAGGGGGAAGGACAAAAAATGACCAGAGATGCAGAGCTTGCTAGGAGAGGGGAAATGACGAGTTCCTTAGGGTTCCTGAAACTCTTAGAACTCCTGAAACTCTCAAAGTAGAGAATTTGTGGTTAGGAAAACATGTAAATTTGAGCTAGAGGGACAAGGTCATGAGTGATATTCTGACATCACCAGAGATCCTCTTTGAGCATTTACCAATGAAACTGCACATTATGTCAAATAATTTGCATCTTGTATTAGTAACAATACAATTAACGTGTCAACTACGTTTTTGTCTTCCATGAGCACAAAATGAAATCAGTGATATAATTCAATACTTAAAATAACCGTATGGGGCAAATACTATTCTATGCCCATTTTCCACATGAAACACACAGACACCCCGCAGGCTTGGCATAGTTATGTACCACTCCAGTAGTAAGGAGCAGAGCCAGAATTCTCACATGGATTTGTCTACCCCCAGAAGCTGGGCCGCCGGCCATCGCGCTGTGCCGTCTCAAATACAGTGGATTGTAAATATCTAGTGAGAAACCGCTCTGTCACTAGAAACTCTTCAGGGTATCTCCCTGGGTCTTTTAGCAAGACGCTTACGCATTCTCCTCACTCCGAACACGCACACTGAGAACTAAGCTTTAGCTTCTGACTGTTTAACACCCCTCTGAGCTTCACCCCTTAGGATTCTCTGTCTTTCCTCCTAAAATGCCTTGAGGAATGCCTTGACATTTGCATAAACTCAATCAGAAATGCTTAGGTAAATAGAAGGCAATCTGGGTACCCTACAATTAGGTAGCCATATTTGAGGATGGGGAGGGACTGTGATATACCCTAATGTTCAAATGTAATCATTTGTATATGTCGGAAGAAGAGAACAGATCGAGTTGTAGCATCCTAAGGTGAGGAAAATCATATCCTGCAGCTGACATGTTCCTAGAAACAGAGCTCATAGATGATGGCCTTTTTGCATCCACGAACATTGTCAGAAAGCAGAAAAGACAAACCGCTTCCTTGTACTTGTCTTCCAGGCATCCTCTCTGATCCCTGTTCAGGTGGATGAGAAACTAAGAAGAAGGTCCCCTGACTTCATTCTTCTAGAGAGAGAGAGAAAGGACTGTATCTCCTTACGATGTCTGTCAGCTTGAAAGAGCGATGAATCACAGCAAAATGGCATTTTATATTTAGTAATTCATTTCCCGTTCAGATCAAGGTGACAAAGCATATGAAAATAGCTCCTCATGACTCACATTAGCTTTTTAAGATTTGGGTAATGAAGTTGGACGACTTTTTATCAATCTGGCACTGAGAGCATATACAATTTACCTTGGCTATTAATAAGATACAGTCTTCGTCAGGTTCAGAATGTGATTGTTATTTCTCTCTCTTGGCAGACAACTCACAAAAAGGGACAAGCTGTGTTCTAGACTTAACTCAGGTGGCCTCGGGAACCACAGTGAAACCTAGCTTCTTAATTTTGCCACACCTAGAAAACGTAGGATGTACTCGCTGTGTGAGACAAAGTTGAAACATGCATGAAGAGTTTATTAATACCAAAATTTGTAAGATGAAAGATGTGAAAGGCTGAAATCTCATCATTTAGAAGGTTCAGAATTTTGAAGGTTCAGAATGACTTCATTCTTCTTTTCTGTGACTAGAACTTGGATTTTATCTGTCATTGTCCTGCTCTGAAACAGTACCTTCTAATTGGTTGTGCCAAAACTAATCTCTGTTTAATTAGTTAGGTCATTTTTTTTTCTTTTTTTTTTGTGTGTGTGTACACATTTCATTTTATTGTAGCAAAGCAACTTGTACAGTTTTAATGTTTAAAACTGAGCATCATCTTTCCTTTTCAGTGAAACAAAAAGAAAATTTAAAAATAAATCAGGGTCCTGGGATGGAGTCCCTCATCGGGGCTCTCTGCTCTGCGGGGAGACTGCTTCCCCCCTTTCTCTCCGCCTGCTGCTCTGCCTACTTGTGCTTTCTCTCTCTGTGAAATAAATAAAATCTTTAAAAAAAATAAAAAAAATAAACAGGCACAAAATTACAATAGAGAATGTCAATTCCAGATAAGATCCTACAGGTTTTGCTGATTCTCCCATCAAGTGGCAGGGCTCAAGTCATCCTTAGGAGAAAGTTTTATTTTAAAAGTATCATCTTAAACTGCAAGGATGTCCATTAAACATCACAATTAAACATGCCAAAGGAGAAGCCATATTGTCAAAATCTCCACTTACCCACCCAAACATCTCAAACTCACCCTTTGCTGACCTTCTATAACCCCATTTAAAAAATTTTTCCCCTTTTTTTTAAACAAGAGAAAGTACACAGGTATATGTTAGTAAAAGCTAACTGTCCATATTCAGTGTAATCTCTGAGCCCAATATACAGAGAAAGGAGGAAAAAAAGCTAGAATTGTATGCACTGCTACACAGGGACCTGGCACCCTCCAGCTTGCAGCAGAGCTGAGGGAGCAGAAGGTTTTTCTCTTTTTCCACAGAGCACGATGTTGTTGATTCCAGAAAGTTTTGTTGAGAAAAGAAGGGCTAAAAGTGAATTTGGAACAAAAAGAGGTACACAGAATAAAGCCAGCAGGAAGAGACAGCATGAGCAACCAGAGAGCTTCTTCACCTGGTTTACTGGCCATTCTGATGCAGGCACAGAGGAGTTAGGAGAGATCATCAAAGATGATATTTGGCCAAATCCATTACAGGACTACTTGATTCCTGATATGGATGATGAAGAAGGGGATGATGATGATGATGATGATGATGATGATGATGATGATGAAGAAGAAGGATTGGAAGATATTGATGAAGAAGGAGATGAGGAGGAAGGTGAAGAAGATAAAGGTTTTGGATTCCAAATTTCCTTTTTCTAATTTTCTTCAGTCCCTGGGAGAAAGTTGCCATCTTTTTTTTTTTTTTTTCCTCCTCTCATGCTCATTTGTCCTATTTTTTGAAGTCTCTTTTATCTCCCTTTATACTATGGTTCTCAGCTTATTTTGGGGGGAAATACCTTGAGCAGAATACAATGGGAAAAGAATCTCATTTTTTTTTTTTCCAACCAGAATCCATTCAAACAGCATCCTAGGCTCTGGGGTTTGAGATTGGATAATCTGGTCCCTGGCTCAGAAGGTGCCCATGGCCCTGGAGAAATCTATGATGTAACTGTTGTATTTTGATCCCCTGTAGATAGAGGTAGGAATGTGGGACCACAAAAAGAATCTGAAGGGTTTTATGTGTGGGTGGGCCCAATCTGACTTCAGAGAAGGGCAGACATTTGACTGAGATATGGCACCGGAGTTAAAGCTCACCAGAGTCAGTAAGACCTGGGCTTGGGTCTTAGGCCGGCCATTTTGGACATGGTGTGTACCTTTTTGTGCCTTGGTTTTCTCATCTGTAAATGGGGACAGGATAGCCCAGCAGTCATCCCTCAACAGTATTTGGGTGATTAAATGAGGCTACTCATGTGGAGGGAGCACTTAACTGTGTTTGGAGGATAATCATGCTCGAGACCTGTCTTCTGAATAGGTGAGGGAGTACCCAATTTGGGTCAGGTACAGTCTTTGGAATCCCTTGCTAATAACCCAGAGCTGGAGGAAGAGACAGACTGGAACAGACCATGGGACCCCATCCTGAGTGAGCAGTGTCCCCTCTCTCTGGTGCCCACTCATTCATGCATCCTGACTCAACACAAGATGGCATCCTTAGCTCCTTCCTCTCCTACCTTCCTGTCCCCTCCTCCATCATTTGTTCTACCACCCATGTGATTCTCTCCTGTGTCAGGAATGCTTTTGGTGGCAAATAAAAGACAATTCAAGTAACAAGAATTTAACCATGTAAGATTTCTTTGCTTCACATGAAACTGTTGTGGTGGCAGCATTAAGAATGAGCTCAGGTCCCTGTTTATATCCTCATGGTCACATGAAGGCTGCTGCATCTCCAGGCCTGGTGTCTACGTCTCAGGCAGAAAGAAGAAAAGGTGTAGGAGCAAATGCTGGTGAGTATCTGTTAAAGAGTGCCACCTCATTCAGGACTTCTTATATCCCATGGAGCAGACAGGGTCATGGGGCCACTGTCATCTACAAGAGAGTCTGGAAAGAAAGGCCAAAAGGAATGAGTTGGGGGCGAATTTAGGGTTGCCCTAACATGGTGTATGCAGCACTAGCCTTCCTATGCTCCCTAATAAAACTACCACCGGTACCATGAAAACTGTCTTGACAGCTGCTGTGTTCACTGCCACCCCTGTTCCATGAAATTCACAGCACACTGTTCCCCACCGGTAAACATTTAACACTAGCACTGAGGATGTCATTCCTGAACACATCACTTCAGAGGTTCCAGTGTACTTTCTACCGTGACCTCCTGTTTGACTGTATCAACCATCCAACAGCCATGCATCCTTTCTGAGGAGACAACTGGCCCAACTGAACACAGCAAGAGGGTGATTGGAGGCAGAAGTAGAAATTTTTAGTCCTAGTTCAGGAATATTTTGCAGTCACTTGGAACAGGATTTCAATATTCGTTTGGCCACTTATTAGTTGTGCAAACCTGGCAACTTCCTGACACTCTCTGAGCTTCCATCTTATTGCCGTTAAAATAGGGGAAAAAAAACCAGCCACTGTGGATTGCTGTAGGGATTAAGTGGTAAAACTTAAGCAAAGTGCAATCGTTGAGCTTACAGCAGGCCATCAGCCTCTGGTAACTCTTATTCATCTTACTGGTTGGGTGACCTGAGGCAAGATGAGCAAATTCTTTGGGACTCAGTGTGTAATCTCTAAAATAGAGACAGTTAAGGCCTACCTAATGTCCTATGTGGGACCATCTGAGCACACACATTTGTTAACCATAAATATCTGTTAACTGTGAGCTGAATGAATAACTGTCCCCTGATTCGTGATGAATCTAAATTCTACATGTTCCATCAAGGCCATGAAATCTGAAATAGCCTCACCAGTAAAATATGGACTATGATGGTGACCTGTTGATGAGGTACCCAGGGCCAGATGCCACATCCCTGGGGACCTACCACCAGTTTGCCAATGATGGAATTGAGAATGCACGTGTTTAGAAGCCTTGCCCAACTCCCTCAGCTAGGGCCAGACTCTGGTTTTGTCTAAGGGCTTAGCACACTCTCCCTAAGCAACCACACTACTTTCCAGTGACTAGGAGGAGGGCAGACAAGATTTCAGCCTTGATACTTTGGGCAAGCAAATGGACACAGAATCTGGTCATTGAACAGAAGTTAATGAAGTAGAGCTCAAAAGCACAGATACTAAGTACTGTCTAACCCAGCTTCCTCTGGCTGACTTTGAGAACCTCAAATCCCACAATATTAAGTGCTTTGTTCGGTTCACCCTACAATGCCATGAACACAATAGGACTGAAACTCAGGTCC
Source organism: Mustela nigripes (assembly GCF_022355385.1). Classification (NCBI taxonomy): domain Eukaryota; kingdom Metazoa; phylum Chordata; class Mammalia; order Carnivora; family Mustelidae; genus Mustela; species Mustela nigripes. The sequence goes on from NC_081559.1 coordinate 189,621,151, forward strand.
CCGAATGCCCAGGACAAGTGTCTTTTTAACAAACCCTTCAGAAATAAAGCCACACCAGCAGCTGGTTCCCAGAGTGTATCCCTCCAGCTCTGTTCAAGAGGAGATGTGTAGCCATTTTTTCAACGTGGCAGCTGGGACCCCAGAATTACATGAGCAGTTAGGGATAGGATAGCTAGAGCCCCTCATTATCTGCATTTATTAAGTACCTAGATGAGTCAACTATGCTGGAAGGCAAGGGGATGCCTTCGTGAAAGAAAGGGACCTCATCCTTGTCGTGGAGCTTAGAGTCCAGCATAGAAAGAGACTAACAACAGAGAAGCAGACACGAATAAACATGCCATTACAGATGGGAAAAGATATTAGGAAGGAAGCCCACATTACAGTGTGAGAGAGGGACTGTCCACATGGTGAGGGTCTGGGAAAGGCCCCCCTGAGGGGGAAACTTCCAACAGAGAACCAGGAAAGGGAAGAAATAAGGCTGGCCTCCTGTCTCTATTTGCTCCCGTACCCACACAGTGTGGGCAGACTGCTGTGGGGCCAGGGCTGTGGCTAGGTGGGTAATCTGGATGCTTCCTGAGTGACAAGAGCCTGGAATGACACATTTTCTTTCATTCTCAAACACTAAGCTTCTCTGTAATCAAACAGATATACACATGCCATTCAGCAGCTGATAGATAAGGTGGAGGTCAGCTGTCTGGGAGGCGGGCAGATGGGAGGGCTCTCTGGCAGGAAAACCCTCCTTTCTGGTGCGCTTCTGGGGAGACCAGGCAGAGATATCCAGATACATACAGCACCAGGTCCCAACCCCTCTCATAACCCTAACCCTAAGATATTGTGCAATTTACTTCCACATCTGGGTCCCTGGATGGAGGGAATTCCCCATGTGTGAGGCCATTCTAACCCATTCAACAACTGTTAAGTGCACTGCACACCCAAAATGACCATCACCATCTCTCGCATCTTTCCAAGACATACATCATTCCAATAAATCCCCATGGCAATAGCAACTGAGGGATTCTACAACCATTATTTCCTTTGAGACTTACAGGAAGGCGGTGATGTAGGCATTTGCCAACTAGTCCCGTGGTAGGGAGAAGCCTGGGATGTGCAGACCTTGCTATATGGTGAGTCATGGCAGGGTCAACATTTGAACTCATGCCTGACTCCACACCAGATGCTCTACGGCCTGTGGAAGACCATCTGCTCTGCAGAGTACTGCATGTCTTTGTAGCTATGGGGGAACACCACATTGGGGAGCACTTACCAGTAGTAACACTTGTGGCCCCAGCAGCAGTCAAGATGGACCTACATGTACTCCAGGAGGCCCAGGGAAGGCAGAGGAGGCTTCCTATATAACAGGAACAATAGTCACTCACCCATAGTTAGCACCCCAACCCCCCCAGCCTCACTTAGGATTCAGGACTCAGGATGCCTGTTTCCCTCCTCCAAGGGGAGTAATGCCAAGAGCGTGATCCTCAGTCACACAGACTGGATTTGACCCCTGGCCGCCTCACTCATTAGCTGTAACCTTGGGCAATGCTCTTGACCTCTCTGACCTTTCCCCCCTTCAACTTTGTGCAGAAAATATTTGGACAATTGCGAGGACTTAATAAATCCAAGCTACCATCATTTCCCTTCGCCTCTGCTAATTCATTCAGCAGAGACTGGCTGAGTGCCCACATGATGACAGACCTGCACCAAACATTATTAATTAGACGAATTAATTACATTTTACTTTCTGGGACCTACCCTCCCCGGAAGAGAGAGGGAGTGTACACGTTATGCTGTACCCCAAGCGTGATTGGTATCACAGATGGTCTAGCCCCGGTATAAAGTCACAGCCAGAGAAGCCCAGGCCAGACCCGGAATGCCATCTTCCAAAGTGATTCCAAAGATTTCTCATGTCTTCTGAGGAATTTTGGCAGGGATCCAGGATGTAAGCCATGCCAGTGTTGCACAATTCTTCCTTGAACCCATTCATTCGGATTCTGCACCCTCTCTGGAATCTCTCCCATGCCCCTCTCCCCAGCATCTTCTATAAGCTTCCTTCTCCCTCTTGTTCTCTTTATCCCACTCTTTAGTATAGAAATCGGCTTAGCCTCTTGGGCTGAGATCTCTCTCCCGGCCTCTCAGCTCTCATGTTGGGATTTTCTCGATTTGTTCTTTCTTGACATTAACACTTCCTTGGCAAGTACTTGCCTTTAATTAAGAAAAACATGGAGTCTTGCGGTGAGAACGAGGTTCCTGCCACTGTGGTCATGAAAATACAATGTATGGGCTGATAACTGCTTCTAATAGTTAATAATTCCCTAGAATACATCCGCTTCACCCATGTTGTCCTTCAAAACTCAGAAAACTCCTGCAAACTAAGTGCTGTACTAAGCTGTGTCTGCTTACCTCCCCTTTCTTACCAGAACCCAATTAACCCACCCAAGCTACAGAAAACTCTTCAGCTATAGGCATCAGTGGGTTTCTTCTCTCTCTCTGCCGCTGGAGAGGAACCAGGGAGCACATGGCTCCAGTTGCAAAGGGATATTCCCCTGGAGGCAAAATTTTGAGAGGCAGGCGGAAAATCTTAATAAAATAAGTGGAAAATGACCACCTCGTGCCTGGGCTCAAATTTCATCTTCACTTCCTGCCCAGAAATTTGCTTATTTCCCCCAAGTCCCAGCAATTACTGGGAATAGCAGGTCATTGTAAAGTTTGAGGCAATCTAAATTTCTTAGAGGTAAGTGTGTGTTTTCCATTTTTTTTGTCACGAAACACACGAGTTACAAAAAATAATAAAATAAAATCAGGAAAAATATTTGTAAGAAAGAAGCAATTTCTATTGGCGACTTTCACTTTGGAAGCACATTTGAGGGAGGGCTGGGTTCATTGCTGCTGACTTCATCATGGCTGGTTACAAGGAGCTGACATCACTGTTGACTTTGGAGCGTGTTCTGTGATCCAGAAAGGAAAGAGGGTCTCCACCAAGTAATTCCCTGGAATTACAAACGACCGCAAGCAACGGTTTCTTTGGAGCTGGAGTCTGGACAGAGTTCTTTTATCTTAAAATCAAATGAGATCAGAGGATGAAAGGCTGGCCCAGAAGAGGGTCCTCACAGGCTCTGTTGGCCCCTGAGTGTGAGGAATAAATGAACAGACACTTGTCCTGAAGGGAAGAGAAACTATAAACACAGACATTTGGTTCTAGGACAAAGGTCCTGTGTGGGAGGGGAACAGTGACAAGAGTTCAGTTGGAGTCTCTCACTGAGAGGGTCCCTGGACCCCTGGACCATGTCTTCTGGCCTCAGTTAAGGGTGTGGGGCTATGGCTCCAAGACACTGAGATGCTGGAGTCATCAAGCAGCTGTGCTTTAGGGTCAGGGGTGAGGGACACACCAGTGCAGAGGAGCGGGACTCCCCTAACTTCAGCAGAGGGCACCTAGCAGCTTTGTTGATAGCCTTGGAGGGGTCTAAGTTGTCAGCCAGAGAGGGGATCACGAAGGGCCGATTTCAGCCATGGGGAATCCAAGACCCCACCAGGAAAGGCAGCCAAGAGGCCCCTGCTCATGCGCACACAGCCAGTTCTGCCCTTCACTGAACCCCCAAAATGAATGGAAATGCTTCTCCCCGAAGAGGCCGAAAGTAGTCACTGACACCCTCTTTCCACTCTCCAGTTGGAGAAACCTCAGGTCAAACTCAGGTTAACAATATAACACAATCTCTGCATTTTAATAGGAAGATTAGGCACCATCTATGGTGTTTATTTATTTTCTCCATTTAGAGCCCTGAAGAGATCAGAAGACTGATCTCTCCTCCTCTCCCCCAAGGTGGGCTGTCAGCCCCCTGCTCCTGCCTTTCTGCGCAGAGAGGAAAGAACAAGATCAAGGTGCAGAGCAAAACCATGTCCCTGGAACCAGGGAGAGACCCAAACGGGCTAATCAGAACTTTTCTATGAAAAACTGTATAGATGATGAGAGATAAAGGTTCTTCATGTGTTGGGGGTCAGGGGCTCTAAAAATAGAAGTGTGGGAGTGCCAGCACTGCAGGGAGACCCCAGAACAAAGCTGACAAGCTAACACACAGGAGCAAAACACTGTAGGAAATGTGGCCCCCAGTGGCGTCACTGGAGTCTCATGATCTGGCTATGCCTCTCACCTGTTTCTAGCTTGGATTTCTTTGACTTTAAGCCTCTATTTCCTCCTTGATTTCTTTCTTTCCTTCCTGACTCAATTTGTTATTATCTGCAGAGCTCTGTGAACTGGGAAATGCACACTTGGAAGCAATGGGCCCTATGCTAGAGGGGGACACGGGATCAGGCAGGGTGTAAAGTTTGAGAAGTTGTCTACTGCATCTGGGAAGATGGCAGCCCCTCTTAGGCAGTCAGTTAAATTGTTAAAGTGGGTATCTTAAACCTTAGACCCCCAGATTTCAGAGGCTGGCATTTAGGGGACTTCATAGAAAATGTCAGAATGTTGGGATTCCCTTCCTCTCTCAAACTTGACCTTTGCACTGTGGTCAAGAGACAACCTTCCATCTAAAGCAGTCCTTTAAAAGGAAGAGAATTGTAGGTGCCTGTTCAAAGGCTGTAAAGGGCAGGGTGCACAGGGGGTACTTCTGAAGGAGTACAAGGGTCGAGGGAAGATCACTCCTGTCTGTCTTCCCAAGCCAGCCACCCAGTGAACCCATCTGGCTGAGGCCTGTGGGGATGGGCTGAGCTTTGAGACCCATAAATAAGCAGGGAAAAATGTCAAGGGTGTGTCCAGATGCATGAACTCTGACTCAAGATGCCCTGGTCTTCGGTTACCAGCCAGTGTTGTTTCCAGAAATTGAACCTACCAACAGATGACCGAGATCTTAGGGCAGTTGTACACGGGAGGAAGTTCAGTTCCAGCCGATGAAGGTCTGGTTACACAACCCTGGGCCTGAGGCAACCGGAAGCGGATTGCTCGGTCACTGCCTGCCTGGGAAGGGGATCCTCGCCAGGGCCTGACTCAGATGTGGTCAAGGAGAACTGTGCACAAAAGGAAGCCTTTACGATCAGAACTGGACAGGCAGGTTAGCCAATCAGAAAACTCTCTGAACCAACAAATTATTGATTCTCTCCACACTGCCCAACAGGATGGCTGTGTGAACACAGGTCATTGCTCATGTTCCTTTCCACCAAAATAGGGAGAACCCTGGCCCTCTTTTGCTGTTCCCTCCACTACTGTGTACTGGGTGTGTCAGGAGTCGTTAAATGATTTCCAGTTCCACGCATTGATAAACTGTGAAAAATATACCTGAAAAGAATGAGGAAACATACTGAGTCAGACCAGGTGGATTTGGAAGCGGCCGTGGTGACTGAAAGTATTAGGGAGGGGAGGTTGTCTGTCCTTGAGAGGAAGTGGGTATATTTCCATTTGTATGTAGGATAGTGCTTTTATTTATTTATTTATTTATTTATTTATTTATTTATTTTTAAGAAGGGACTGTTTCTCAGATATACAGAAAGAAGAGAATGGGTGCCTAGAGGGCAGCTGAGAGGTGGAATGTAGTAGGCATGACACTTCTGTTTTCTAGAAATGCATGACTCCCTTCATGGTCAGAGTGGTAAAAATGACCCTGCAGGCCTTTTGGGCTTAGCTTTAATGGTCCTCATAGCTTCCATCTGTGAGGTCTCAGAGCTATCTCACACATGCCAGCCCCTGATAGGCCCCCAGGGCCAGGGGGATGGGGAGGGGCAGTCACATGACACACATAAAGCAGCAGCAAGGCCAAGCTTAGTCCCGCCAACCCATATGTTGTGAGACAATACGTTGTTTGAAGCCACTAAGTTTTGGCGTCATCCATTACCCAGGGTCACTTTTACCACGTTCTGTGGGTCAGAATGAATCACGAGGCCAGCTTAGATTCAGGGAGAAGGCACATGGGGTCCCTCTCTTGAAGGAAAGACTCTGGTAGACCTCTTTACTGTTAATTTGCTCCATTTCACACCCCAGGTCGCAAGTGTTCACGTCTCTCAGGTGTGCAAAGTACCTTCGGGCTCTCCCCTGATCCCCAGGTCTCACCTCATCATGGCATGGGTTGAGCTTCAAGTCTCAATCCTCACCATCCAATGATCCTGATGCAGACTTAGGTGTGATTCCTGCGTGCAACTCCACAGCTGCAATTTCTACTGATCCATGAGCTCTGGCACTAAGAGTGACCCTTTGCCCTCCCAGCCATGCAGTTGGAGAACCCGTAATCATTTTCATTGTTTTATCAGCTGGCCGTTGACACACAGCTGGAAAACAGAGAGGCCAGGACTGAATTAAGTTCTGCCTGATTCTAAAGGCCATGCTCTTCCAGCTGAGCAATGTCACACGAGGTGAGGTGTTAGGGAGGCTGATACTAATTACAATATTGAAGTAGAATCATACAGTGCTTTGCAAGTTCAGAAAAATGTCAGATTTTCTCCTGCTCTCTTTCCATAGTAAGCACCTGGCATTTTCTCTTCAAAGCAGAATGAGATTTTACAGCTTTGGATGACCAGAGAGTTTTTTTCCATATGGCCTAAAATCTTTTCTCTTTGGTATTTTGGTGGCCCCGCTCCATTCGTTGTAGCACCACTGCTATTTCCAGAATCCTTCTTCCAGAATGAATCCCCCTCATAAAATGTATTTAACTTGGAATTTTTGTTAGGTAACTTGGAAAGCTGAAGTCAGTTGAATTGTAAATTATGGAATCTCAAGGATATAAGTCCTCTGAATGAGTTAGCATTCCAGACTCTGGTCCTGCCCCAGGTAAGCAGGCTGCCCTTGTAAGGGGCGGGGTGGCAGGGAGCAGTCACTAGAGTAATGCCAGGACACTTGTTTATAAAAACCTTCATAAAATTTCTTCTTCTCAGTTGAGCTAGGACTGGAATGTTACCTAAATTCTATGCATACCCACCTAACCTTACCCAGATTAAGAAATAGAACATGTCTGGAGTCTCTTAGACCATGTGCCTCTTCTTCCCAGAGGGAAGCACGATCCTCACTTTTAATGCTGTGAAATAGAGATGCTGGCTTATGTTTAACAGTTGTTGCATAGAAATAAGCCAAACAGAGAAAGACAATTATATGGTTTCACTCATATGTGGAACATAAGAAACAGCACAGAGGATCATAGGGGAAGGGAGGGAAAACAGAATGGGAAGTCATCAGAGAGGAAGAAAAATCATGAAAGACTCTTAGCTCTAGGAAACAAACTGAGGGTTGCTGGAGGTGAGTTGGGTGGGGGGATGGGATAGTTGGGTGATAGACATTACAGAGGGCACGTGATGAGAGGAGCACTGAGTGTTATAAGCAACTGATAAATTATTGAATATTACATCTGAAACTAATGATGTTCTTTATGTTAGCTACTTGAATTTAAATAAAAATTTTTAAAAACACAAAAATTAAAAAAATACATAAATTGTGGCATAAAACTCATCAAAAGGTATCTATTGAATGTGCCTCATTTTTTACCTAAATAACATGATTGTGAGATTCATCTGTGTGGTTGTCTATAGCAATGTTTCACTCATTCACATCAATGTTTTGTTTCTCACTATGTGGACGTATCATGAATTACTGATCCATTTTTCTATGAAGGACATTTGAGGGGCACATTAGTCAGGATTCTCCAGAAAAGCAGAACCAACAGAGGATGATGATAGATAGGTAGATGATAGATAGGTAGATAGATAGATGGATGGATGATAGGAGATTTATTACAGGAATTGGTTCACCTGCTTATAGGAGGCCAAGAAGTCCCATGACCCATCATCTGCAAGTTGGAGTACTGGGAAACCAGTGGTATAATGCAGTCTGAATCTGAAGGCCTGAGAATCAGGGAAAACAATGGCCTAAGTCCACATCCAAGTCCAAAAGCCTATGAATTGGAGCAAGGGTGTCTCCGCTAGAATTATACCCTCTCTCCTTTTTTCATACTGTGCCCTTTGGAAATAAGTCACTAAGTATAACCAACAATGAAAATATGGGGAGTTAGCTACGCCTCTCTGAGAGTAGAGTAGCAACAAAATCTATTTGGAATTCTCCTGTATGGGAGATTTATCTCTTCTCTTCCATTGAATTATTCCATCACTTATTTATGTTGGTATGGATTCATAGATATTGAATTCATACTTTGGACTATCTATTTTGTTCCTGCTTTGGTCAGTAGTTCTTTTTGATCCTGTGTCCTTTTGACATAGCCATGCCTTTTTTTTTTTTTAAACAGCCTTAATTTCTGGCACCATAAAATGCTTCAAACTCTTTTAGTATTTCCATTCTCCAGCGCTAGAACCAGCTATTTCTCTAAGAAACTCTGACTTCTTTCATTGGAGAATAGTATTAAAGACCCAAATCTGGATCCCAGTGTATTGGTTGCTACGGGGCCTTGTCAGAGGGCAGAATGAGGAAACGTGCGTATGTTAAAAACAAGAATGCATGGATACACACACATCCAGTTCTATCCAAAGTATCCATATGAAGCCAAATTTGTGAATTCTGATGGGTGTCTCAGACCCTCATCCAATACTAAATGGTTCATCTCAGTCTTCTTGCTTATCTGTAACCTCCAACTCCAAAGTGAGAAACTTGGTTTCTATCATCAGCCATCCATGCACTTACTTGTTTCATTCCAGCAAGCATGTGTGTGGGTTTCAGAAGTGTTAAGCTGGTAACCCATGGAAAACAACCTTATCAGCTAAAGCACAATGCTCATACACAGTTCCTTCTGCAGTGAGTCTGACAGTTTCTATTCCCTCCCAAAGTTCTGTAGGTCAGCACCTCTTCCCCCACCCTCCTCATAGAGGTTATGTCACCCATTAGTAACAGAGTTAGATCCTTTGGCCACAGTCTGCATTCAACCTTGAGATCTCCCACCTTCATACTTCTTTAACATTTGCAAACATTAAGATTTACACTTTGTGCTATAAAGTTCCATGGATTTTGACAAATAGATAGTGTCATGTATCTACTCCCACATAGCCACCTAAACGAGTTCCATAGCCATAGAAGAGCTCCTTGTGCTTCATTTAGTCAAATCAGCACATTGCTAAAGCCCAGCAACCACCAATCTTTTCTCTGTCTGTACAGCTTTGCCTTTTCAAAATGTTATATGAATGAAAGTATTTTTCAGACTGGCTTCTTTCATCTATCAAAATGCATTCAAGCTTCATGTATGTTGTTGATTCTGATGATTGAACACATTTATTTTGTATTGTGGATGCCATGGCTTTCCTGTCCATTCATCTATTAAAGGGTTTCTTGGTTATTTCCAGTTTTTGTCAATTATGAAAAAAACTACTGTAAATATTTATGTATAGGCTTTGTGTGGACATCAGTTCTCTAGTCAGTTGTGTCCATTCCTGGAGGCACAGTCCCTGAATCGGACATTAAGAGTGTGTTCAGCATTATAGGAAACCACCAAACAGTACCCCACACTATCATTCTCCATTCCCACCAGCAATGAAAGAGAGTTCCTGTTGCTCCACATCCTCATTAGAACTCCATTTTATTGATGCTATTTTTCTTTTTCTTTTTTTTAAATTTTTATTTATTTATTTATTTTCAGCGTAACAGTATTCATTGTTTTTGCACCATACCCAATGCTCCATGCAATCCGTGCCTTCTCCAATACCCACCACCTGGTTCCCCCAACCTCCCAGCCCCCACCCCTTCAAAACCCTCAGATTGTTTTTCAGAGTCCATAGTCTCTCCTGGTTCACCTCCCTTTCCAATTTCCCTCAACTCCCTTCTCCTCTCTATCTCCCCTTGTCCTCCATGCTATTTGTTATGCTCCACAAATAAGTGAAACCATATGATAATTGACTCTCTCTGCTTGACTTATTTCATTCAGCATAATCTCTTCCAGTCCCGTCCATGTTGCTACAAAAGTTGGGTATTCATCCTTTCTGATGGAGGCATAATACTCCATAGTGTACATGGACCACATTTTCCTTATCCATTCGTCCTTTGAAGGGCATCTTGGTTCTTTCCACAGTTTGGCGACTGTGGCCATTGCTGCTATAAGCATTGGGGTACAGATGGCCCTTCTTTTCATTACATCTGTATCTTTGGGGCAAATACCCAGTAGTGCAATTGCAGGATCTTAGGGAAGCTCTATTTTCTTTTTTTTTTTTTTTTTTTTTTTTTTACTTTTAGCCATTCTCATAGATGTGTAGTGGTATTTCATTGTTCTAATTTGCATTTCTATAATGACAAATGATTTGGAACATCATTTTATAGGATAGTTTGCCATCTTTACATCTTCTTTAATGAGTAGCTCCTCTTAACTTTCCCTGTTTTTAAATTCAATATTTTCCTTTCATATTTTTAAGACTTGTTTTCATATTCTGCATAAGTGACATTCAATGTGGCTCTCAGTATGTGTCTTCTCCTTTTGTTCTCCTAACATCGTCTTTTGCAGGGCAAATTTTTCAACTATAATAAAGTCCAACTTATAAATTTTTCTTTCCTAATAAAGTAACTTTTTAATTTTATGGTACTTTTTCATGTTGTATCTCAAAACGTATTGTTAAACCCAAGGCCATGCAAATTTTCCTCCATGGCTTCTTCTGGAAATTTTATCATTTTACATTCCACATTTAAGTCTGTGATCCATTTTAAGTTAATTAGAAGCTTTCTTTTTTAAAAGCTTTTATATTCAGACCTCAAAAACTTCATGGAACTGATTTTTATTTAGGGGACAGAAGAGGGGTCAAAATTCATTTTTTGGCATATGAATTTCAGTTGCCATAGTACTATTTATTGAAAAGACCATCCATTACTCACTCTGCTGTGTCACCTGTGTCATAAATGAAGTGTCCTTATTTGACTGGGTCTATTTCCAGACTCTCTTCTGGCCCATTGATATATTTATCTGCCCTTGCACCAATGCCACACTGTCTTAATTAATGTGGCTTTATAAGAAACATTTATACTGGCTGGTGTAAATCATCCTTTTTTTTTTTCTTTAAGCTCTTGCTATTGTTTGGTTCTTTGCCTTTCCATATATACCAAAGAATCAGCTTGGAGTTTCTATAAAAGTATTTGGAATTCTGGGGTGCCTGGGTGGCTCAGTTTTTAGGACTCTGCCTTTGGTTCATTCAGGTCATGATCCCAAGGGCCTGGGACGGATACCCCATTGGTGTCCCTGCCCAGTGGAGAGCCTTTCTCCTTCTCCCTCCTCCCTGCTCATGCTCTCTCTCTCTCTCACTCACTCCCTCTCTCTAATAAATAAATCTTTTATAAAAAAATAAATTTGGGATTCTGATTAGAATAGCATAAAATCTATAGATCAACTCCGGATAATACAATATTGACTTACTAATAATAATTCCTTCAAGCCATGAACATGATATGGCTCCCCATTCATGTGGGTCTTCTTTAGTTCACCTCAATAATGTTTTACATTTTATTTGCAGACATCTTGTCCATTTTTATATTTATTTCCATCTATTTGAAGTTTCTCAGTTATATATGTATATATGTATATGTTTAGCTTTGGATTGCTCCTGAGGTATGTAGAAATACAACTGGCTTTTTAAAAAATCTAGATTTGTAGCTAGTGATTAATTATATAGTTTTGTGCATTCTTTATTTGGCTACTGAGCTGAATATCTACTGTTTCTCTCTACATACAAGCTACTGTTCTCCACCCTGATCTGTGCCCTAATGGATTACATATCAAGGGATCTAATGCCCTTTGGCCTTCTCCTGAGCTTAGCCAATGAATCCCATGGGACTGGGCACTGGGGAGGGAACAGAGTGCAGCCAGGTTGTTTATTCCTTTGGTTCCATCCCAGTGAGATTGTCTCTTGCTTCTCTCAACAGAAGGTCATGGCTCCTTTCAAGTCGGCTGGTTCTGGGACCATTCTCCTATTTTCTTTCTTTCTTATTTTAAAGATTTTATTTATTATTTTGAGAGAGAGAGAGAGAGAGCATGACCAAAGGGAGGGACAGGGAGAGAAGCAGGCTCCTTACTGAGCAGGGAGCCCAATTCAGGGATCAATCCAGGGACCCTGAGATCATGACCTGAGCCAAAGCCAGACATTTAACTCACTGAACCACCCAGGCACCCCTACTCTCCTAGTTTTCTAAGATCCTTCCCTCCCCTTGTTCCCTTGAGCTTAGAGGTGATGAGAACACTAGTGCTGTTGGCCCTGAGTCCTTCACCATCCCTTGTGGTTCCACTATGTTTTGCCTACAATTTTGTAAGAGTCTTCTTATAAATAAACTCTGCTTGAATTACCCTACTTTGCATGTGCTATTTCTTCGGGATCCTGACTGAAACAGGTGCAGAGAATCCTAAAACAACAAAGTCCATAATTGCAAGGATGGGAAGCTGAAATTCTGTAAGCAGGTCATTAGTACAGTCAGAACTGCATCATTTCCATGTTTGTCTATTGGTTCCCACTCCCTCTAATCTGCCAGTGAGAGAAATAGCACCAAACATTAGTTTCCGGTTCTGAGCATATTCCACATATGCAGGATGCACCCCCTCCACCTCCTGAAGAAATGTTATCTCTATGCTGACTCCAAGGGTGAGCCATCAGTAAAATACCTCATCTCCTTATTTGGCCATGTGCTTGCTTTCAGGCAATTAGGTTCATTATAAAGCAATGAATCCCATAGGCATCTCTCTATTGTCCTACCTCATTACAGGAGCAACTGTTTCTTGGTATGAAATACCAGAGCAATGAATAAGGCATTCTGTAACTCCAAAAACTGAGTAAGCATCTGAGACTGGGGAAGCAAATTCAAATCTAGAGTAGGCATCAATTCCAGTGAGGACTAGTTCCTTTCTCACTAAAACGAATGAAATTCATTTTAATCCATCAGCCTTCAATGAGGCTGGCAGATCCTTTCAAGGAGTGTTTCCATAAGCAGTCTCAGACTTGGTTTTTGTTTCTGCATTGAGCAGTGGCAGGAAATGAGTCAAGCCAGGTGAGGGGCAGTCATGCTTTTAAGAACAACTTCTGTTCGTGCTACTGTGGACATCTGTCCTTAAGTCCTGTGAGCAAGCAGAGGTATTGTTGAGAAAGAAGGCTGAATATTATCAGTCAAAAACTCTAGCCACTTGATTCCTGAGGACCACTTCTGCAGGAAGTCATTTCAAGGGACACAGCTCAAGTTTTTGTTATTGAGACAGACAAGACACAGTCTTGATTCACTTTTGCCAAAAAATAATTTATTGGAGAGGTCTGAGGCAGATTACGTGATGGAAGAGGATGTTGACCATCCAGACATCATAAGATATCCAGAATATAGGGAACTACGGGAACTGGAGTAGTAGTTAAGGTGACTATATTATTTATTATCTCAACCAGATGCTCTGGGGAGTGAAAAACACTGTTATCAATAACTGTTTGGACAATGGACAAAGACTGCAGTGTGCTGTTTCACAGGACTGGTCTCCTTAGAGGTTCTATTTAGGAAGTTTCACTCCAACTGGTTTTCACTGTTAGCCTCTCCATTTAAATTTCAGATTCTAGGGAGAAAGAGACAAATTGCAGAGCTTAGGTCACATGTCCACACCTTGGACAGGGGAAGGTAGGAAGACATGATTGATGGTCTCATGGAGATTGAATTCAAGAGCAGAGAAGTACCCAATGCCTATCCCAAGGGAAGTAAAATCAAATAGACAAACAAAACCAGAGTGGACAAAGAAGATGTGATGTGTATATAATAGGATGTTTCTCAGCTATCCAAAAGAATGAAATCTTGCTATTTGCGATGATGTGGATAGAGCTAGCGTGTATTATGCTAAGCAAAATAAGTTAGTCAGAGAAAGACAAATGCCATATGATTTCACTCATATTTAGAATTTAGGGAACAAAACAGATGAACATATGGAAAGGGAAAAAAGAGAGAGAGAGAGAAGGAATCAAACCATAAGAGACTCTTAACTATAGATAACTGAGGGTTGATGGAGGGAGATGGGTGGGGGATGGGTCCAATAGGTGACGGGAATTAAGGAGGACATTTGTTCAGGGGCATCTGGGTGGCTCAGTAGGTTGAGTGTCCAACTCCTGATTTTGGTTCAGGTCATGATCTCAGTGTGGAGCCTGCTTAAGATTCTCTCTCTCCCCCTGTTCCTCTGCCCCAGCCCCCAATGCTAGTTCACATGCATTTTTTTTTCTCTCTCTCTATAAAGAAGGTACCTCTTTTGATGAGCTCTGGGTGTTGTATGCAAGGAATGAATCATTAAATTCTACCCCTGAAAATAATACTATGTGTTAATTAACTTGAATGTAAATAAACAATTGGAAGAAAAACAAACAAACAAACAAACCTCTTACCACATTAACAAAAATTACTAGGCAGGCAAAAGAGGGCATGTAAACTCCCAGGAAGGAGGGGTATAAAAAAATAGCTGACATAGTTTCCTATAGACAAATTGCATGTTGGGAAGTTCTGCCATGTGGCATCATGCAGTGAAAAGAACATGGTAGTTTGGGGGCAGGAGGCCTGGGATGAGGCCCCGACTCCATCACTTCTCAGCTGATATGACTTTGTGCAAGGTGCTGAACCACTCTTAAAAGACACTGTTGCTTTAGCTCTAACATGGAGACCAAGAAGCTTGGCCAGAGGAGGGCTGTTCCCAACCCTGAGGAACACAAACAACACAGGAAAATGCCTGTGGGGTTCTGGAGTGTCACAGATCCTCCGTGATTCATGCCTCCACTGCCTGTAACTAAACTCTTTTCTCAAGGTGTTGACTTTCTTGAAGTGGAAATGGAATTCTTCCAGTTTGGGAGAAGTATATGGCCTTGGGCAAGTTTCAGAATGTCTCCAAGCTTCCATGTCTTCAAAAAGGAAAAGCAAATCCACTCCCAGGGGTGTTTTCGGAGGCTTCAATGAAATGAGAGTTTTGTAAGTGCTGGTACTCTCTTCAGCACCAGTAGGGGCTCAAAGAACACAGGAGAACCAGCACATTCATTTCTGGCTCTTCAGAGCTGTTCAGAGCTTCTGAGGTAAACAAGAACCCCTGCCGCAAAAGAAAATGTTCTCCAACCACAGAGCAAATAAGCAATTTGTCAGTCAGTCCAGGAGGCAGGAAGGCATGAATAATTTCCAGGGTGTCCTCTGAGGTAGAACAGCATTCTCTGGTGGTTCTAGAAGAGTCTGTTAAAACTGACTACCAGAAGGAGCCTGTGTCTGCATGGAGAGATTCCTCCTGTCCTCGGATGAAACTGGAATCTGCCAGACCTGGTTTTCTGCTTGTTTCCCCCCAGTGCCCACCACTGGTAAGGGAGCTCAGGGGAACAAAGTACACTTAGAAAGCTGGAGTGGACTATGTCAGGTCCATCCCTGTCACCCTGAGTTTGACTTTGGGAAATCACAGCCCACCTCCAACCTTAGGTCTCTCACCTGTGAGAGAAAACAGGGCTCTGGAGGACAGGGAGGCACCACACACAGGCGCCGCACCCTCCTCCAGCCAGCCCGGCGTGCATCATGAAAGTGTCCACGGTGAATCAGCGTGAAATCCCAGGAAAGAAGCTGTGTTTACAGAAGCAAAGTAAGAGCTCATGCCATTTGCATGCCTGCCGTGGCTTTCCACACTTGCACTCATTTACACCTCACCCCAACGGAACTCTGAGGTGCAATTACCGTCTCGGTTTTGCAGAAGGGCACGCACCAGGGCCGAGTGACTCCTGAGGTAAGAACCGATGTGAGAACCATTCTCAATGTTTCGTCTCCCCTGGGAGCAAAGATGAGGGAATTCCTGCCAATGCTTCTACCCTCTCCGGGAAGTGCTAAAAAGATGCTTTTGCCCCCACTGTCTTCTCTACTTCCAAGTGCAGTTGTCTACTGGGAAAGAGGGTGTTAGCTAGTGACACCAGTCAGTGAGAAATTGGTTCATAAATACAGGCGCAGGGATACCCAGAAGGTGCATTGCCCTGTGTCCCTCTGCTGATTTGTCATCAGGCTCTGGGCACAGCTTGGCAGCACCAGCACCCTTGCCCGACCATCCAGAAACCCCCAAGCTCCTGCTCTGGCAGTCTTTCAGGAGGGAGTGGAAGAGGGGGCCTACCTGACCTGCATACAAGGCTCTAAACTGGATTACGCAATCTCACTTTCACTGGCAAACGCTGCTTAAGGAGGAAGAAGGCCAGGCACCTGCCTGACATTAACAAAACTGATGACTCTTCTGCAATCGACCAGCAACACTGGACATGTACTCACTCTAGGCCCAGAGAGAGGGCTGGGTATTCAGCTCTGAACCGCTTAACCTCTGAGCCGCATTAGAGCACATACAGTCAGTGACGCCACCTTCTGAATTTTTCCTGCGGTACTATGATCTCAGGCGATTCCCGATCTCTCTCTGCATTTCTTGTTCTCGGCCCATCTGCTCCATCTCTTCGTGTCTTGCCTTGTCGCCGTCTCTTCAGTACCTGCTCTACTAGCTCATAGCCAAGCTGAGGTGTACAGGCTGACACTCAGTTCTCTTTATGGTTCAGAATGTGCCAAGACCTCCTGTTGACCCACAGTCTGCCCTGCTGCCTGGCATATGGTAATGACGAAAGAAGGGGTTTGGGTATCCCTCCTCCAATAGTATCATCAGATTTCATGTGTTCTCATAACAGAGCTTTTTGACACATGCTGATGTGTCTTATTTTCACAGCCCTCTGGGACAGATAGTTTTTGTCACTGTCCCTCTGATGCATGGAGAGACTGATGCTCAATGAGGTAAGCCCCACTCAGATTTTAAGCCACAGAGCTGGGTTTCTCAGTGCAGCTTTCAACTTTGAACAATGATCTGTCTTGACCTCAGCCTCTCTGCCCTCACTCCCTCTACCTAGCCTGGTGTCCCCTTCTAAGGATTCTGAGGCTGAGAAGAATAGGAACAGGGGAGGGAGGAGGATATACATGTCCCCGGCTTCCCTGGGATGTGTGGCCAAGGGCCTCTTTCATAGCTGGTATGGGGTTCGGGGTGCAGGTGGGGTCATGGGGATCTTGAGGCAGGAAGCAGATGGGCTAGAGATCAGGGCACTAGCCGAGCAAATTGCTGCTGCCTGGGCAGGGTTCCTGGGGACAGGATGAGGACCCAGAAGAACTCACTGAGGTAGACCTGTGACAGAGACTACAGGGCCCCAATCATCAGGGTCTATCAGGAGGAATTCTAGCTGCCAGGAGCCCACCTGGTATGGTCCCCAAGGGCTCTGAGCTGGGGAGGCTGAGCTCAAAGGCAGAGGGTCAGGGCATAGAACGGGCGAAGGCACAGACCAACACAGCTAACCAAGAGGGCTGCCACCTCAGCCCCTCAGCTGTCTTATCTCCCTGTAGTTCCAAAACATGCAGAGGTAATAAAGGCCATTGAAGGGGTACCTTCCCCCACGAACCAGCTTCATAGTCATGGATCTGGCCCATCTGTCTGGATAACTGTGGGCCCTGAGTGACTTTCAAGCCAGACTTTTCATTTTGGGTCAGATGACATGAGGTTATAACCTTATAACTTAGGAACTACGCCCAAGTCCCTCTGGAAAAGCTTTGATGTCCATCATGGGGAAGGCAGCATAATGAGCTTCAACTCGAGAAAACATCAAGCAAGAAATACAGGCTCCTCATGGGGAGGACAAGAGCCCCATTTCTCAGCATTCCGAGACCTCTCTGCTAACTCATAAAATGACGAACCCTCCAAAGAGACAGGCTCAGAGCCTCCTTCTTATTTTCCCTGTGGATCTTTCCAAAGGAGTCATTGTGATCAAGCTGTTCCCAGTGCCTTCCCCATCCAGAGTCATGACCGATCGCTTCTCCTTGGCTTAAAGAGCAAATTGTAAGCCCCAGGCATTTTTTAAAAGATTTTTATTTATTTGACACAGAGAGAGAGAAGGCACAAGTAGGAGAGAGGCAGAGGGAGAGGGAGAGGCAGACTCCCCCCCACTGAGCAGGGAACTTGATGCAGGGCTCGATCCCAAGACCCTGAGATCAATCATGACCTGAGCCGAAGGCAGACTCTTAACTGACTAAGCCACCCAGGCACCCCTTCACCAGGCATTTTCTGTGGAATTTTTTTCCCCATAATTTTTTTGTACTATTCTGTCCATGGCCACACTTCCCAGGCCCCGGGCACACCGGAGTCACTTCTACCCAGGGAACCTTCTGGATCCTGTCATGACTCCACATTTCCCACACGTCTTGACTGGGTATCTCAGGAGTACCACACACTGTGTTCCAGGCTCAGGGAGAAAGAACAGGACTGGCAAATTTCTTACATTCTCTAGGAGAAACAGACGACCATCTAACAAGTAAGTATATAAACAATGCCAGTGATAAACACTCCTCGGACAGCTAATGCCAGATAAGAAACAGAGAGATCGAGGCCACCATTTTAAAGAATGTAGATAAGGAATATATCACTGAAGACAGGATGCTCAGGCAGAGACCTGAATTAAAGAAGAGAAGAAGCCATAAAAATGTCTGGGGAAGGAGAGGGAACTCCAGGTTGGGGTGACGGTGGACTGTTGCCGCACAGGATCAAGAAATTCCCTTTTCTTTTCTTTGTTTTTTTAATTTTTTATTTTTTATAAACATATATTTTTATCCCCAGGGGTACAGGTCTGTGAATCACCAGGTTTACACACTTCACAGCACTCACCAAAGCACATACCCTCCCCAATGTCCATAATCCCACCCCCTTCTCCCAACTCCCCTCCCCCCAGCAACCCTCAGTTTGTTTTGTGAGATTAAGAGTCACTTATGGTTTGTCTCCCTCCCAACTCCATCTTGTTTCATTGATTCTTCTTCTACCCACTTAAGCCCCCATGTTGTAAGAAATGCCCTTTTCTTGCAGAGCAAAGACTCGAGATACACAGGAAGCAAATAATCACATAACACCTGTCACACACAATCACCCAAACAAGAAATAGTAATGCAGTCTGATGTAGACGATAAACGAGTCAGTGTGTCTTGGATCAACTCTCCCAGTTACCAGCTCCAGTTCCCTGAGCCTCGTCTCTGTTCCACAGCTAGCAGACCTCGGGGTGGTGGAGGGGAGGGGACAGAGCCTTGGCAGTCCTCCAGCAGGACATGTCCTGTTAGTATGTCCTCATCAGAATCACCTGGAGTGCTTCCATAATACTCTGATGTCTGGCTTTGCCACATCCCTGCGGAGTCAGACTCTGTGGGGACAGGTCCAGGGATCTTCATTAGCAGTGAGTCTGACACAAAGTCACCCCTCTGCAACCCCAACCAACATTTCAATATATTTTTTAAGATTTTATTTATTTAATTGTCAGAGAGAGAGAGAGAGAAAACGAGAAAGCACACAAGCAGGGGGGCAGCAGGCAGAGGGAGAAGCAGGCCCCCTGCCGAGCAGGGACCCTGAGTCGGGGTGCAATCCCAGAACCCTGGGATCATGATCTGAGCTGAAGGCAGATGCTGAACCAACTGGGCCACCCAGGTGTCCTGAAGCTTCAACATTTTTGTCTACTACCCTTATGCTTGAACGTCTCTAACGACAGGGGTTCTCACTCTGTCACCCCAGCCCACACCCAGTAAATCCCATCCATTCTGAGCAGCTCCACTCACTAGAAATCAGTCCTTTATTTGGGGTAGAAATGCAACTGCTAGGGGCACCTGGGTGGCTCAGTGGGTTAAAGCCTCTGCCTTTAGCTCAGGTCACGATCCCAGGATCCTGGGATCAAGCCCCTTATCGGTCTCTCTGCTCCGCAGGGAGCCTGCTTCCTCCTCTCTCTCTCTCTGTCTGCCTTTCTGCCTACTTGTGATCTCTGTCTGTCAAATGAATAAATAAAATCTTAAAAAAAAAAAAAAAAGAAATGCAACTGCTGATAGCTCTGCAGCTGTCATCAAAGGTATATCGGAGACAACTGTGGCCCTTACAGATGTATACTGTACAGCCTGTAGTTAAATTACATTATTCACAATAGAAGCAGGTTTCATTTTATCTGGCCTCTCATAAGATATCAGCTTTGTAAATGGAAGGTTGGTTTCCAGAAGGGGAAGATGGGCAAGAGCTGGGTAGCTGCCACCTGACTTTAGCTGGGGGATGAGTGACCACCATACCACCACCCCTGCACACCCCGTGTCACCTCCACCTGGTCCAAGTTTTTGTCCACTGCCCAACCTCTCTGGATGGTGGGTTCAAGACCCCTCTTTTCTGCCTCTGCTTCTGGGAAGATCAACGATACTCCACTGCCCTCCATCAGATGACTCACCTGCCCAGACTGAGGGCCCCCCGACCCTGGCACATCCCCATGCCCAGGGACTTCAGCACGTCAGCCACCCACAGACTCAGATTCCCACCATTCCAGCTTCTCCTCTGGATTCTTCAATCTGTTAAAATTTCCCCAAAAGCCAGAGGCAAAATTCGCCTCCTAGGCAGCCAATGCAGCTGATTCGCTTTGGCTTTTCAGGTTCCTCTCCCCCTTGAGAATCCTGGGTGCACCCCTCATCAGATTCCTCCCAGCCCTCCACCTGCCACTCTGTTTCATTTCACTCAATGGACCTTTGGCTTTTTAATTTTACCTTCCTTTCATTTACCTGCTGCCTGCTTAATTCCCCCACGCATCATTCATGATTTTATTGAGATTATTGCACACCTACGAAATAAATCTCAGATCTCAGTAGCTGCCAGTTAATAATGTCCTCCTTGATCTTCTGCAAATGGTTTCGCACTTCATTAAGAATCTAGTAAACCTTCCCGATACACACGCACGAACACTTGCCCACACACTAATATGCAGCAGGAGGCTATGTGATTGATTCCTGGGACTTTCTGATATGTAGAAAATTGTCTTGATGGAGAAGGAATGCTTTCATAAGTGTTTGGTAAATAGAATAAAGGTAGGTCTGGACCCCGGCCTGGATTCCCACCATGCAGCGACCCGGGATCAGCTGCCAACAAAGTCACCTAGGAAGAGAATGTTGTTCTGCATAACAGATGGAGAAAAATTTGAATTTCTTTCTTGAAAATCAAGGAGAGAGAATGGAGGCAGCTGGTGGCCCCACAGGCATATTGAACAGCAAACCTTCACCGTGTGTTGGAATGTGGGTGCTTAGTGGGTTTTATAGATTTCACATAACTGAGAAGTAGAAAGGAAATTTGTGATTCTCTTTTCAAGTGTTGTTTCAATCTTCTATGCCATCTCTATATGCCTGTCCATCCTTGAAAACACCCTCCTAGCTCTGAGGCCTACTTCGACCCCCACAGTTCTATCCATTTACCCCAACCTGCTTTGGCTGTACCTAGAACACATGGCAATTGCTGCACACACTTTGAGAGTCCTTGAAAAGGACGCATTCCCAAGCTTATTTCCTATGTGAATTCCTTCCACTTTCCATGTTCCTCCAGCACCATGCTTTTTATCCCCCTCGACCTCCCTCCTGTGAGTGAACCCCTTAGGTGTGTGTTCCCAAACAAATGTCGGACCTGATACTGTGATACTCACAGGTAGCCCTCCCATTCCCATGGATTCCATACATCCAGTAACTTTGCCTTTTGCCATGTGGCCGAGGAGGGTTCCCACACCTGCATGTGTGCACGTCCTCTGCAGTAAAAGGCAAGGTGAAACAGAGGCCAGCTGTCTTTCATGGCCATGGCATGCATTTTGTAGTTAGAACAACTTCCCGTTCAGGGGATCTGGCCATAGGTTAGAGAGTCATCTTAGGGACCTAAACTCCAAGGCATATGGATCCCAGAGGGATCACTGCTAGTTATGCTTGCAGTTCCTGAGAAGTTCTGCAAAGCCATCTAGGGTTGAGACTGACGAAGTCCAGTTTCTGGAATGCATATCAAGGGAAATCATGGAATTCAAGATAGGCTCAGCCCAAGCTCAGTTCTCCTCTCCTGATCTCCTCCTAATAGAAGTACTCGTGAAACTGCCATCTCTTTGGTGTGTACACTGCCAGCTCCAACAGCTCAGTTGTCTTGTATATTAAAAAATTAATTTAGTGTCCTCTAAATACAGCTCTGCTGAGTCTGCAACAAGCCATCTGAAATGAAGGGAAAGTAAGAGGGATGAACAAAAAGGAAATGGGAAATGGATTTTCTTTCTTCACTAAATTAAATTGCTACTTGGTTTCCATGATTTTCTTTGTTCTAGAGAGGCAACAGCAGTGAAATTAGGGTTGTAATGGAATCATAATTGAGCACTTACTGTATGTCAATACCGTTTGGGTGTTTTCTCATTTAATCCTGATAGCAGCTTTGTGGAATGAGGGAGCAGAGGCTTGGGGCAGAGACATGACTTCCAGAGATTAGCTGTCCAGATGTGCTGTTTCTGCATCTCGCCAGGTGTAGGCAGGGATGGCAGGGAGAAAACCCCCCCGCACTTGACTGAACTATTTCTGGTCATGTTAGAGGAGCTTCTCTCTCTTTAGCACCTGGTTTCCTCAGTAGCATGTTGGTTACTATTATATAAGGCATCAGGGCAGATTCACAGATGAAAAGAATGCACCCAGCAAAGCTTTTAGCACATAGTATGTGCTCCATTAAATATCATCCAAAGAAGTGTGGAACTCATCAGGATAGGCAGAGCTATACTTCTAATGGTCATGCAAGACAATGTCAAGTAGAGATGTTCATTTATTCAACAAGTATTTATAAAAATCATAATATGCTCCAGACAGAAGTATAAGAGTAGAAGGGAGGGAAATCTTCAAGTGCAAAGTTCTTATTTTCTTAGCATCTTGGACACATGCTTTCCTAGTCAGGAAAGAGGAGAACTAAAGCAAACTAGTAACTTACTCAAGGTAACTGGTCATCAGAAGAGACTAACGCTGAACCTGCATTTGCTTAATTTGCCCAAATGTTTAATGCTTCTCCTGCATCATTTAGCTTCTCAGAGAATGTTGCAAGTTCCTGGCACTTGATCTGGAGGCTGCAGAGCTTGGGAAGTAAGGGAAGGAGTGGGGGTTGGTGATGGTGGAGAGAGCAGTAAGGGCAGGTGCCTCTTGTACTTTAGGGCAGAAATCAATGCCAGATCCAAGGAAAGCTTCTCAGTTCTCAGAACTTGATAAGTCACAGAGTGTCTCTTAGAGCTCTGCCACCCTCTTCTCATCTAAGACCTCATTGCTGGACTCCCTATTGTGCAATCACAAACAACCTTTTTTAAAAATTTAAATTCACCAGGTTCACCTATCCCCCTACCCCCTTTCCCTCCCAAACCCTCAGTTTTTTCTCAGAGTCCACAGTCTCTCATGGTTTGTCTCCCCCTCTGATTTCCCCCAATTCACTTTTCCTTTCCTTCTCCTAATGTCTTCCATGTTATTCCTTATGTTCCACAAGTTTCTGATGGCTGAGTAATATTTCATTGTACATAGGAACTACATCTTCTTTTTTTGGGGGGGGGTTCAGTATTTTTGACACCACAATTTGTGAAATATTTAATAACTC